>NW_024386757.1:0-577500 GCF_900408965.1 Simochromis diagramma | reverse complement strand
AGAAAAAACTTGGGTGTGGGAGGAGTTCAGAGAGGCCATGGAAAAAGACTTCCTCAAAGAGATTCTGGCAAACCGTCAGGCGACTCAGGAGGGGAAGCAGTGTTTACCTGCACTGTGTATAGTGCGAACAGAGTGCTGCTGACTTCAACTAAGGATATTATCGGCAGTAGTAGAATTACATATAGGACTACCTTAAACCTACTGACACGTCCTCCGTAGAGTAAGGAGAGTCTAGGGACGAGGGGGATGACTTGTCTACAACCGGGGGTGAGGCCACTGAGGCAGTTAAACTAACTCACTGGTGGCAGGGTAGATGACTTTCACCCTTTCTGAAGGTTTTGGATGTTGTAGGGTTGTCTTGGTTGACACACCTCTACAACGTTGTATGGAGATCAGGGGCAGCGCCTCTGGAACTGGCAGACCAAGGTGGTGGTTTCCATCTTCAAGAAGGGATTTAATAGGGAGCCAATGAAGGGAAGCCAGTATTAGAGAAATCCGCTCTCTCTTTCTAGTCCCTGTCAGTACTCTTGCAGCAGCATTTTGGATTAACTGAAGACTTTTCAGGGAGTTTTTAGGACATCCTGATAATGATGAATTATAGTAGTCCAGCCTAGAAGTAATAAATGCATCAACTAGTTTTCCAGCATCAATCTCAGACAGGTTATTTCTAATTTTAGAATTTTGCACAAATTGAAGAAAGCAGTCCTACATATTTGTTTAATATGTGCATTGAATGACATTTCCTGGTAAAAAATGACTCCAAGGTTCCTCACAGTGTTACTGGAGGCCAAGGTAATGCCATCCAGAGTAAGAATCTGGTTTGATACCATATTTCTAAGATTTTCAGGGCTGAGTACAATAATGTCAGTTTGATCTGAATTTAGAAGTAGAAAGTTAGCGGCCATCCAGGTCTTTATGTCTTTAAGACATTCCTGCAGTTAATTGCAGCTAATTGGTGTGTGTTATCTGGCTTCATGGATAGATAAAGTTGGGTGTCATCTCCATAGCAGTGAAAATGTATGCTATCACAGTCTACAGTGTCGAGGGATGAGTTCTTGCCCCAAGTGAGATTAATTTAGGTATCTTGGGGTCTTGTTCAGAAGTGAGGGGTAAGGGGAGTGGGAAAACGACAGATGGATTGGTGCTGTGGCTACAGTGATCCAGACACTTTACCGGTCTGTTGTGGTGAACAGAGAGCTGAGGGTTAAAGCAAAGCTCTTGATTTACCGCTCAATCTACGTCCCTACCTATGGTCGCAAGCAATAACATTAAAAGTAAAGAATAAAGAAAATTATAAACAAATCAATTACAAGCAAATATAAAAGAAATCATGAAAAAAAGAAAAAGATCACAGGAGAACATGATATGATTATGAAAAACAATTCAGAAATAACTGAAAAAGGGGGAACACAAAATGCTTGGCTACAAAAATGTCTTAAAGGATTTAACCCTTTAAAACCGGTCGGAGCGGGCATGCTCCGTTTTGTGTAACTATTTTTAAACCCCTGTAGAACTGCAACCACGTAAGCTAGTGCAATAATTTTTTTTGCATATGAAGCCGGAGGAATTGTACTTACATCTTATGCCATCAGTGTGTCCTAGGTCACGGTTTTCTTCCACATATAGCTTTGCAAAAATTACATAAAAAGCACTTGCAGCAACAAAAACATAATATTCCAGAAACACACTTTGCCGATCCGATCAGCTGTTCGTAACACTTCCTACGTTGGAATAGACGTCAGCACGAACTATCGCATGTTCGCCATTACCAACCCGAAACCGGAAGTGACGTCATTTTGCGGAAAATGTAGTTTTTTACCTTCGCGGCCTTATAAGCCTTTACTGGTGTTTTTAAAAGTCATGTTTGACTTTATGCTTTTCTGTATAGTTTCTGGAATGCTTAGAACTCAAATTGCACTGCTGGAAATAGTTTATTTTGATGCACATGCTGTTTTTTTTTGTTTTTTTTGCAAATTTGCATTATAGTATTTATTTTCGTTTTTCCTGCATTGGTGTATCTCAAAAATAAAACTATGACACTCAAAACAAATTTCCTGTTGTTGCAAACTATTTTGTGCAACTTTTTGAGGGATAAACTTCTTAAATTTCTCTAACTAGAAATATATGTTAAAAAAACAAAACAAAAACGATTTTCAATTTTTTTGTAGTTTATTGCACTTTTTTGCAATTTGTGTAGTTATTATGCAGTTAATGCATACATATTATTAAAGTTCGGGCTATAATGTTTGTATTGATGTTTAGCAACTTGAAATGCTCCCAAAAATGGAACTACAGCATGTAAAAAAATAAAGATAAGCTCTGGCGGACTTGGTTCTATGGTAGGTCTTAAAGGGTTAAAAGATGAAAGTGAGCGTGGTGATCTATTCTACTCTATGAGATTATTTCAAAGAATGGGTGCTCTGATAGAAAAAACAAATCACCCTTGGTTCTCAGCTGACACTGTGCCACAAGCCCTGAATTATACTTTGGTGCAAGCACAGTGTGGGGCTTAAAAGTCAACAATACAGTATTAAAAAACGGCTAATTCACCTTAACTGATTACCACACTTAACAGGGATATAGTCGTCAGGCAGTTCCCATTTTAGCTGAAGGAAAACAGTCGTTCAATGCGGGAATTTTGACTAAAATAGTAACGCTGGCTCTCCACACATCTGATCATTTGTCTCCTTATGCTTGCTTTTTCTTTGCAACTTACCTTCTCCTTTCTGCACAGGAATCCTGGACTCTGGTAAGAGTGTACTTGGAGTGTCTGGACTGAGTGAGTTTGGGTACAATTTCTGGTGTTGTTGCTGACCTAACCTATGGTATAGACAGTGTTGGGAAGGTTACTGTTAAAATGTATTCCACTACAGATTACAAAATACATGCCCCAAAATGTATTTTGTAATGTATTCCATTACGTTACTCAATGAAAGTAACGTATTCTGAATACTTTGGGTTACTTAATATATTATCATGCTTTTTTACCACTACATGAATGTTCTATTGCTGTGTGATTTATTACTATTACTGAAGGTTACTCGCCATACCAATAGCAACTAGATTTTTAAACCTTAATATAAAATGAGTAACAGTAGGGTGGACATCAGGTAAGGCTGCACATTTTGCAGCGATCTCATATAGAAAACTATTGCGGGCGTATATAAAACAGGTCCGCAGCTCCGAACCATAGTAAAGGTTACTCTGGCTAATACGTTGGGTTCTGTGTTGGGGTCGTAGCGGGAAAACTAGCTTTACTTTGTCTGGGTCAACTTTGGTAGCGAGATACAGACAGAGGTGTTGAAAGGCTGTTCCCATGGAACTTATTGTATCGGAGGAAAACACGAACACTGTGTACAGTCGAGTCTTAATAGTTTACTTACAACTGGGCTCATCAGGCACTCTTTTTGGCTGCAGTGGTTATTATTATATCTACATGCTTCCAGCTCCCGTTTCTGGTCGGTGACAGCTCATACTTTTCCGCTCTCCTTTTTCTCCCTCCCTTGCTCACAGACACATAACGGGTATGACAGTCCATTCTCCCTGCAGCACGGACTACACCGCCCATGAGGCTACATTCTTTATGGCGATGCCTGTAAGACTCTGACTATTGCCTTCATATTAACTCATTTAAAAAAATATGTCTTCACGTCACTGAGACCCAGGCATTTGAGCCTCTTAATGCGCGTTTTGTTTGGGTTTCCACAGCGTGGAATTACCAAAAATAGAGAGCATAGCCGTACGTAGCAAACAGGAAAAGACCGCAGTGTAATCCCTTTATTTCAACAAAGTAACTGTATTCTGAATACCACCTTTTTAAACGGTAACTGTAATGGAATACAGTTACTCAAATTTTGTATTTTAAATACGTAATGGCGGTACATGTATTCCGTTACTCCCCAACACTGTTCACTTCTATCAAGCCCCTGTGTAGTTTGTCACTGCTAAGTATAACTCTTGTGTTGATCAATAAAACGTTGTTAAAACTTTTCCTCTGCCTCTGCTCTGGGTTTTCTGCGCTTGGGTTCAGTTTCAGTTACCGGCCTTTCGCAACTTGTGACATGGAGTTGTGTGAAATGAAAATTATTTTTTACTTTAAAGGGTCTTTGCATAAATACTACACATAGGTCATTTTAGCCCATTGCTATGTGGTTGTAATGTAACTTGATAACATAGCATTTGTGATTATAAATACCTACCTGAAATGCATCTTTGTGCCAAGTGTTGCTATTCAACTCCTGATTTGGTAGGAGTTTGCAAACCGACAGATTTCATTTATTATAATAACATACAAAATAATACTCTGAGGCAGGGCTGGGCCATATCATACCATTCACGGTAATACCGGTATAATTTTGGGCAACGATAGAAAAATGAAATATCGCGATAGAATATGGGTAAAACGCGCATGCGCAGTGCCTTTGTTTTCATACGCACACGTCGGAAAAAGCATGGCAGCGAAAGCAAATCGTTGAATGAAACGGATGAACCAGAATTGGTTTGTAAAAATGCTGCAACTTCAGTGGTGTGGGACTGGTTTAGCTTTCGTCCGTCAGACACACAACAAAGCACTATTTTTGGTAGAGCATGCTAGCGGGCCGTCGTTATTACCGTGTTTTTTGGAAAATACGGCACACTTAAAATCAATCCTTTGATTTTTCTGAAAATCGGCAGTGTCCTTTATAATCCCGTGTGCCTTATGTATGAATTCTGATTGTGTTTACTGACCTCGAAACAATTTTATGTGGTACACGGCGCTTGAAAATCTGTCAAATGTTTTAGTACAACTTTGCTAAGCTACGAACCCGGATGGCCATCATAGTCAGGAGCCTGGCGGAGTGATACTTACTGCGCTTCAACATAATATTACTGTATTGTGTGTGTATAACCTCTTTTTAAGTTTTGTGGATATTATACATGGTTATGCTGAGGATATGTCGGCCAGTTTCCACTGGAAATGCCTTTTGGTTAAACTGTCAGCAAGGAATTTGCATTTGCACTGTTAAATTTTTATATAACTTAAATTCACATAAAACACCTGTTTAAGTGAAAATACATTGATGGGTTTTATTTTTTGCAAGTTGTGGAGTTGTAAAGTATTTTGTCTAGTGTCAGTTATATCGTCAGTTATATCGTTATCACAAATTTTCAAATGTATATCGTGATAAATATTTTTGATCATATCGCCCTGCTCTACTCTGAGGTACATAGGTTTTTTGGAAGATTATGTTATTTTTGTAAATGCCTCTGTGAAATTTAAAAATCAAACAATGAAGATCCAAATTAACATGACAATTTGTGTTAATTTGTCACTGGAGCTACTTGGTCTATGTTATGTTTAGTTAATTTGTTTTAACACACTTTATGACGCTATTCATAATTCTATATGATGACATGCACATTTGGTTGACATTATGTTGTCACTGATTTTTATTAGTTGCATTCAAAAGCTTTTGTCGGTTTATTTAGTTCTATCTCTGCAGCTCTAGTTCATCAGTACAACAATCCCATTTTTAAATACATTAAAACGATTACCTTTTGAACAAGATTTTTCTATTCCTGTGATTAACATTATCATCAAAAGTCATTTTACTGAGTTTTCATTTCTTCAGGTGACAGGACAACATGATGGTGTTGTTCCTGGGACCACTCACTCAGATTGGGGGTCCCTGCTCTGAGTACGCTGGATAGCATGGGGACCACTGTTGCCTTCCACCTCCACATCTTCTCAAGCTCCTCTCTCAGCCCTCTTCAAGTCAAGTCAAGTTTTATTGTCAACCCAGCAATATACACTCAAGTATACAGTGAGACACATATCGTCCTCCTGGATCAACGGTGCAAACTATAAAAATAAAAATGAAAAAATTTAAAATGATGTGAACACCGAGGAATTTGGTGCTCTTCAGTCTGTCTACTGTGACAAAAGCAATGCTGAGCGGGAGATGGACAGCCTTGGCCTTGCTAAAGTCAACAATTAGCACTTTTGTTTTGTCAACATTGAGACATAGATTATTGTCCTTGCAACAAAGTGCCAGCCGCTGCACCTCCTCTCTGTATGCAGCATCATCATCATCGTCCCTGATGAGTCCCACCACTGTGGGGTCATCTCCAAACTTGATGATGTGGTTTGTGTTGGACCTGGAAGGTGCAGTCATGGGTTAGCAGCTTGAAGAGTAGAGGGTTCAACACACATTGCTGTGTGGCACCTGTGCTCAAGTGTGATGTTGTGGGATCTCATATTTCCAACCTCTACTGTCTGGGGTTTTTCAATGAGAAAGTCCAGGATCCAATTGCAGGTGGAGGTGTTGAGTCCAAGCAGGTCCAGCTTGCTGATCAGCTGTTGAGGGATGATGGTGTTGAATGCTGAGCTGAAATCAGTGAACAGCATTCTTACATGGGCATTACAGTGATCCAAGTGATCACTGACTTTCTTTAAGTACTCAGGCTTTCCTTGCTTGATGCCCCGGGACAGATTGGTTCTTGCCAGTCTGAGTGCCACCTTGTCTTTGGCTTTGAAGGTAGCATCCCGTGTTTTCAGCAGTTCATGAATATCTGCTGTAAACCAGGCTTCTGGTTAGCGCGTGTTGTGAGTGTTGATGATGGTAACATCTCCAGTGCATTTATCTGTGTATCCTGTCATTGCCTCAGCCTGCTCATTTATGTCTGTGTGATAGTCAGTAGTCGTCGCTTCTCTGAAGATGTTCCATTCTCAAAACAGTCCTGCAGAGCTTCAGTAGCTCTGCCCTGACGTCAAGCCAGCGCATATTGGGAATAGCATAGGCACCGATCGGTTTTCTATCACCCATTTGCTGGGAGTAAGGGCACCCTCCGTCTGCAAGGTGCGCCTGCTGCTTGCTGCACAGGGAGGAGAGGGCGGGGCGGCGGGGGATTCTCTGGCTGGCTGGAGCAGCATCTAATAACCAACTCGCAAAATAAAACAAAATAAAACCGTGGCTCAAGAGTTGGGCCTTCGTCTTGTAATCAGAAGGTTGCCGGTTCAAGCCCCGGCTCCGACAGTGTCGGTCGTTGTGTCCTTGGGCAAGACACTTCACCCGTTGCCTACTGGTGGTGGTCAGAGGGCCCGGTGGCGCCAGTGTCCGGCAGCCTCGCCTCTGTCAGTGCGCCCCAGGGTGGCTGTGGCTACAATGTAGCTGCTATCACCAGTGTGTGAATGTGTGTGTGAATGGGTGGATGATTGTGTATAGTGTAAAGCGCTTTGGGGTCCTTAGGACCAAGTAAAGCGCTATACAAATACAGACCATTTACCATAAAAACAAACCAACAAACACGAAAACACCAGACATCATGATACAGACTTATAATTTGCACCGATGTTTTTTCGAAATTCTATGCGTGAAAAGTGAGCGTGAGAGCCCTCGGTGCGCCTGCTTGCTGCTGAAGTCAAAGTAAACTTTATTGTCATCTACACTACATACAGTCCAGTATATAGAAAGACGAGACGACAAGACTCCAGTTACAGCAGTGCAAGTAAACAAACAATATATATAAGAAGAGTAAGAAAATAAATATACACTTTAGGACTAGGGGTGAAGGTATCAATAACAATTTAAAATGTATAATTTACAGTTTGAGGATTTAAAGTCTCACACACAACCTTCCAAATAGATCAAATTTCATTCATAATGTTGTAAATCGAAGACCATTATGTATTCATGATTTAAATCCTGGGTGTGCGAAATCCCAGAAATACACCTGAGACAAAGTGAATCTGTGAACTAGGGTGTAGGTCTATTAGGTTATGTTGTGGTGATCCTCGAGTTGGGGGATAGGTGTTCATACTGGAGTGCAAAATTAAAACCAATGAAAGATGGACAAGAAAAGTTCAAAGCCATCAGGTGCTCAGTTTAGAAAAAATAGAAAAGAAGAGGAGGAGAAATGAGCAAAAGATACAGGTAAGCAGATGTGTCATTGGATAATGGCAGGTCATCCTGAAACAATCAGATTCAGAATACTTTATTAATCCCTAAGGAAATTATGTGGGTTACAGTTGCTCCAAGAAGAAATGGTAAAAAAAAGTAACAGTAACGGACTAAACTCCAAACAATACATTATGTTACACATTTTAATATTAATTAGTCATTGTCAATTGTTGATTTGTCCTGTTCTCATTGTATGACGAATTATGATGGCTCTTTGGCAGCCGTTTGCATACTATGCATACTTTCTCTCTCATAATATAAGTGTGTGTGTTTGTGTGTGTGTTTCTCTGGTGAAATTCAGTATGGTTTCGGCAACAGTTTTATGTTAATGTACAATCCTTAATATGTTTTGTGTGTGTGTGTGTGTGTGTGTGTGCGCGCGCGCGCGCGCGCGTGTGGTTGGGTCGGTGGGTCGGTGGGGGCGCCAGAGGGAGTGTTCGCCCAGGGCGCCAAACAGGCTAGGACCGCCACTGAGTGTATACCACGTCCAGTTTATTATCTCCTCTGGTCATTCAACATGTTGGTGGAGTTTAACCAGAACAGTTTTTAGATTTGCTTGGTTGAAATCCCCAGCAATAATGAAAAATCCCTTCGGGGCTGGATAGATTGCAGGTCACTGATGACCTCGTACAGCTTGTGTAGTGCCTCCTTAGCATTAGCATTGGGGGGAATGTACACTGGCACAATAACAATGATACTAAACTCCCACGGCAAATAATAAGGCCTGGGTGGAAGATAAACACACAGCAGTCTCGTAGTTTGCTCTTCTTAGTTTAGAAACCTGCAAAGGTAATTTGTTTTTCATTGGTGCTAGTTTCGTGCATTGTACAATAGGCTGTGAGGTCAGGACAGTGTGTGAAAAATTTGTCAGAAAACTCACCCAAGCAGAGAAAAACTTCCTTGCAAAAAGGTTAAACTTTGCTGTGACTGCGACAAAACTCCTGCTAGTTGAACTGATCACAGCCACAGAAACAGCAATTCGAAACAACAACATTGTAGATGTGGAAGCAGAATAACTGCGGACGAAAGTTTCGGCCTGCTTCAGCAACCCAAGGCCCCCAGCATCCAACATCAGCGAGGAGAGGAAGGAGAGGAAGGCACTCACATCACTTAGTAACGACAACATTATCACCCTCTTGTACATTATCACGCCAAAAGGGTGATAGATTGTCTGAAGCAGTTAGAGCAAGACAATGCTATTGACCGGAACTCATACCACAGGCTGTACCCAGGGCAATCTACACCAAGTCAGTGTGGTTTACCAAAGATACACAAACAGGGTGTACCTTTAAGACCAATTGTCTGTATGATTAACTCGGTCACCTATAACATCTCTTAGTTTCTGGCTTTGATCATCAACCCATTGGTAGGCAGCTCTGAACACCAAATCCAGAGCACCTTGGATTTTCTTGAGAAGGTGAGAGGTGTCTTTATAGAGGCCGATGAAACAATGGTCTTGTACAATGTTACATCTCTCCTTACTTGTTTTTTGGTCATTGAAGCAGTGGAGGTAGTTTGTAATATGTTACAGGATAGCCCCAACCTCAGCAACAGGACCACTCTCAGCACCGACCAAGTGTGTTTGCTTTTGGAACTGTGTCTTAATTCCACCTATTTCACATACAAGGGTCACTGCTACAGGCAGAAACAAAGGTTTTTCTGTCTGTAGTAGTGACCATGGGTTCCCCAGTTTCACCCATTGTGGCCAACTTGCACATGGAAGAAGTGGAGAAGAGGGCCTTGTTATCCTACCCTGGAATACCATCAAGTCAAATCAAATCTCAGGATGTACCACAATTCACGGAGCACATTACCTCGGTGGACCAACACATCAAATTCACCAGGGAGGATAAGAAAGATGGCAGGTTAGCCTTCTTAGACTGGAGACGTCCATTAGTAATGGGCGACATCTAAAAGCTGATGTGTACTGTAAACCTATACGGATCAGTATTTAAGGTTTGACTCTCATCATCCACTGGAGCACAAACTGGGTGTCATCAGAACGCTACAACAAAGAGTAAACACCATCCCCACCGACACAACGGCCAGGGAAGCAGAAGAACATCACATCAAGAAGGCCCTGAGTAAATGTGGTTATCCCAGCTGGACATTTGTCAAAGCTGGGAAGGCACCTAAAGAAAGCTCCAGGCGATTCAGGAGAGAAGGACAACTGCTGCCTAAAAACCTGTAGTGATCCTGTATGTGTCAGGAGTATAGGACAGCTTAGACACATTTTCTCTAAACACAGCGTCTCTGGGCTTTTAAAACCCAAAACATGCTGTACCAAAAAGTGGACCACCCCAAGGATCAGGCCCTCCATCACAAACAGAGTAATATAGTGTACACTGTTGATTGCCAGGAGGATTTTCATGATTTATACATTGGGGAAACCAAAAGCAGATAGCACAACACAGAAGAGCTGACTGCTCAGGCCAGGACTGCAGTCTGACATTATTTAAAGGACACATAGTTATACTCCAGTGCCAGCTCCCTGGCACTGGAGTATAACTATGTGAGCAGATTTTGATTTGTAACTTGTATGTGTCATTTGATGGTTTCATTTGTCTCAGATTTACAAGACACAGTAAAGAGGCCCTGTGGGTCCAGTTAGTATACAGGGAGTGCAGAATTATTAGACAAATGAGTATTTTGTCCACATCATCCTCTTCATGCATGTTGTCTTACTCCAAGCTGTATAGGCTCGAAAGCCTACTACCAATTAAGCATATTAGGTGATGTGCATCTCTGTAATGAGAAGGGGTGTGGTCTAATGACATCAACACCCTATATCAGGTGTGCAGAATTATTAGGCAACTTCCTTTCCTTTGGCAAAATGGGTCAAAAGAAGGACTTGACAGGCTCAGAAAAGTCAAAAATAGTGAGATATCTTGCAGAGGGATGCAGCAGTCTCAAAATTGCAAAGCTTCTGAAGCGTGATCATCGAACAATCAAGCGTTTCATTCAAAATGGTCAACAGGGTCGCAAGAAGCGTGTGGAAAAACCAAGGCGCGAAATAACCGCCCATGAACTGAGAAAAGTCAAGCGTGCAGCTGCCAAGATGCCACTTGCCACCAGTTTGGCCATATTTCAGAGCTGCAACATCACTGGAGTGCCCAAAAGCACAAGGTGTGCAATACTCAGAGACATGGCCAAGGTAAGAAAGGCTGAAAGACGACCACCACTGAACAAGACACGCAAGCTGAAACGTCAAGACTGGGCCAAGAAATATCTCAAGACTGGTTTTTCTAAGGTTTTATGGACTGATGAAATGAGAGTGAGTCTTGATGGGCCAGATGGATGGGCCCGTGGCTGGATTGGTAAAGGTGGAGTACTGGTTTGGGCTGGTATCATCAAAGATGAGCTTGTGGGGCCTTTTCGGGTTGAGGATGGAGTCAAGCTCAACTCCCAGTCCTACTGCCAGTTTCTGGAACACACCTTCTTCAAGCAGTGGTACAGGAAGAAGTCTGTATCCTTCAAGAAAAACATGATTTTCATGCAGGACAATGCTCCATCACACGCGTCCAAGTACTCCACAGCGTGGCTGGCAAGAAAGGGTATAAAAGAAGAAAAACTAATGACATGGCCACCTTGTTCACCTGATCTGAACCCCATTGAGAACCTGTGGTCCATCATCAAATGTGAGATTTACAAGGAGGGAAAACGGTACACCTCTCTGAACAGTGTCTGGGAGGCTGTGGTTGCTGCTGCACGCAATGTTGATGGTGAACAGATCAAAACACTGACAGAATCCTGCTTTTCCTTCCCTGCACAGAACATGTTTAAGTAAGATCTGTGAACTTGAGAGTTCACTCAACCGTCACTATTATCCTCCTAAGACCCGAACTCTTCCACGACATGCATTTTTAATTTCTCTTTGATATTTGGGCATATTGGGGCCTGATGAATGTAAAAACAAAGAATTACCAGATTTTTCTTTTTTACCTTATTTTTGTTTTGAAGAAAAATAAGAGCCACATACGAGGATATTCATTAAAATTTTGATAGAACAGTAGCAGTATAATGTCCTCGTTAGTGGATATCAGGCCCATGTAGAGCTAAATTTGAGTATTTTGGTCTAAATAACCCAAAATGTGATGTCCACATATGTGGACGCCAGGTCCTAGGAGGTTAATGTTTTTATTTATAAGCTGTGCTTTTGTGTATGTGTGGCGAGACGAGGTTGGGATATAAGGTAAATACTCTTCAGTTTTAAAGAACGACAACGCCACCCTGGGAATTTCACCCAGAGAATACTGGAAATAACACTAAATCACCAAAAAGGCACTTAGGTTCGCTATACTCAATCCAGAGACGAGGTTCAGTAATAAACAAATTGACAATTTATTAATAATTATTTAAAACACCATATAAAAACACAATCATAAATATTCAAGTACAAATATGCTTAAAAAGGTATTCAGAGCTGAGGCTTACCAGTGGAGGGGCAGGGATGCCACACACAAACTAAAGAAAGAAAACACACCCAAAACACAAGTGCAGCACACTATCACACACTCACACTAATAAACTAAACAAGGCAGGTGTGTACACTCAAGGGATCCCACCACCAAGGCACCCTAGTCTCCTCCACGTCGGCACTCCGCATCTGAATAAAAGAAACAAAGAAAATTTTAATATATTACAACAAACTAATGTGTAGCACCGGGGGATAACCCAACTGCAAGACCACACTGGTGATCTACAGCTAGAAAAAGGGCCTCCCACCAGTGGTGTAACAAAAATCCAAACTACAAATCAAAAGCAATAAAACATACAATCTGGATAAAACTCTAAAATCTGGAGCAAACGGAATCGCCGTACTGCTCCGACTTGCCGTCACACAACGACAAGTTAACAGTCAATCAATATGCACGCCAGCTGACTCCGATAACCGGCATGCATATGGCCGTTGTCCACGCCGACGTCCACTGTAAAAGCTGACAGCAGCAGGGAAAGAAATCTCACAACGGGAACAGACGATAAAAGCACAGCAAGGCAAAACAGCAGCACTTCAGTTCACGTAGCTTGGCGCAAAACTAAGGCCCACACTTCCTGCGAAACATAATAAATAATTACTATAAAAGAACAATAGAAGGCAGAGAGCGTAACAAAAGTTGATTACGTACCAAGTAAGCCGTGTCATAGAATGTAAGCAGAATAGCTCAGAGGAGGCTTCTATAGCTACGACCAGCCGCGATGGAGACTTCAGAGGAGTAACCCACAAACTATCTCTACCACACCGAGGAAGTCAGGTGACCAAAAAGGAGATCACAGGCAAGCGATCCAGAGACACTCAAATGGCCACTATTTATACCAGCGCCCCCTAATGGGCCAGGCTGAAAGTGGGTTGGACCGAGGGATAACATTCATCCTGCCACATTCTACCCCTCCTTCTTGCATCGTCGCCCCGACGATGAATTACAAAGACACCCAGATTAGTCCCAAGGCCTAAAAAATGCAGAGACAGCATGTACCCTAGGCTCAGAAATAGAGTTAGCAGCCCCTTGTGCCACCTCCCCTGTTGGTCTTGGGAGATGATGGATGTTTGAATGCTGGCCAGCTGTGGACCGGGTTGTTTTTCGCGCCACCACATTTCTTGTATCAGAACTCGTAGAGGGAGCAGGAAGAGAGCTAGATGGAACTGGTGCTACACTCGGAGTAACTGTACAAGTGGCTGGAACATCGGAAGTTCGGTCTTCTGGTGGGAGCAACAACTCAGGGCTACTTGGAATCACTGCCACTGGGCTGTAAGACGGTGAAACATTTACTTGAGGAGCTCCTATGCTCAGGAATAACAGGTCACTGTCACGTGATGAGTCATGTCCTGGTTCTGGGGAGGATATTTCTGGGCCATGTGAGCTACTGCTTGGAGCAGGCCCTTCTGATGGTGTAGCTGCCGTTACCACAGCCTTCAACAAGGTACGATGAACATGCTTCACACTGCTGGGATCATCTGCAGGTGCAATGGTATATACTGCCCCACCTCCTTTAGGTGCCCTCAGGATTCTATATACCACTGGTTTCCATCGATCTTGGATTTTACATCTCCCTCTTCCACTCAGATCGCGCAGGAACACCAACTGGCCATTATTCAATGGTGCCTCTTTCACCTTTTTATCGTGGTGCCTCTTTCTGCGGTCGGCAGCCAATTGCAACCGTTCCTTGGCTCCTTCATGTACAACCTGTAGCCGGGCTTGATGCTCCTGAATCCACTCGTGCACATCTCCACTGATGGGGTCCGGTACTCTGCCCAACAGAAAGTCCACTGGCAACCTGGGTTCTTGCCCAAACATGAATAAGAATGGGGTTTCCCCAGTAGCCTGATGGGGAGTGGTATTATAACAGTAGAGTAACTGGGGCAAACATACATTCCAGTCTCTTTTTCTGGATACTGGCAGGGTCCGCAACAAATTGTGCAAAGTCCTATTAAAACGTTCACACTGACCATTTCCAGCCGGATGATAAGGAGTAGTGTGGGACTTCTCGATACCATAAAACCTGCAGAGCTGCTGGATCAGGGAGCTTTCAAAGTTACGACCCTGATCGGAATGGATATGCGCTGGTACACCAAACTTCGAAAACCACTCAGTCACGAGAACCTGGGCCACTGTAGCCGCACATTGGTCACGAGTGGGGACAGCCAATGTATACTTGCTGAAAACATCAGTCATCACCAAAACGTTCTCCAGCCCATTCCGGGAAGGTTCGAGCAGGGTGTAATCAATGGCCAAGATTTCATTTGGTCGAGAAGCCAACAAATGTCCCATGAAACTTTGAGCTGCTGGTTGGGTGTCTTTTGCAATTTGGCAACGTTCACATCTCTGACACCAACGAGCTACCTCAGCAGACATACCTGGCCAGTAGCACCGTGAGCGGAGAAGCGCTAGGGTCCTTTCCACCCCTTGATGGCCATGCTCCTGATGAACATGAGTCAACACCTGCTCAACCAGTGCACTAGGCAGCAAAAGCTGAAGTACCACCTCGGCACCGTCAGGGCGATGAACCTGACGATACAGAACTCCTTCCCTTTCAATCAGACGATCCCATTGTCGTAGCAGCACCAGAGCAGGTGGAGCAAGCTGCTGCCGCTCCTCAAAGCTGGGTCGCTGCTTCCGTCTCCAGAACACCAAGATCTCTTTTATCACTGGGTCGACGTGTTGGAGGGTATGAAGATCAGGAGTAGTGAGATGGGGCAAAACTGTAATGGCAGCTTGTAATACCTCAGCTGGTCCCAGCTGCAAGGCTTGTTGAAGAGGTCCAGGCAAGGCAGTACCAGGAACCATGGCTTTAATCTCCTGAGGATCAGGTGGATGCTGGCGAGATAAAGCGTCTGCATTCTTATTACTCCTTCCTGACCTGTACTTTAAGTCAAAGTCAAACGAAGCGAGCTGAGCTGCCCAGCGCTGCTCAGTAGCCCCAAGTTTAGCAGAAGACAAGTGACTAAGAGGATTGTTGTCGGTGTAAACAATACACTTGTGGCCCAACAAGTACTCTCTAAACTTCTCAGTCATGGCCCACTTAAGTGCCAAAAACTCCAGCTTCATTGAGCTATAATTTAGCATATTGCGCTCAGTGGGCCTCAAACCCCAACTGGCATAGGCTATTGGCCTCACCTTACCTCCCTGCTCCTGGGAAAGCACTGCCCCTAGGCCGGCATGGCTGGCATCCACTTCTAAAATAAAAGGCAAAGAGAAATCTGCATAAGCAAGCACTGGTGCTGTTGTCAGTTTAGTCTTTAATGTCTCAAAACTTTGAGCACACTCTGCAGTCCAGTTCTCCGCTACACCATGCTCTGACTTAGTCTTTGATTTTCTGCCTCCCCACTCTGCCACCAGTCTATGCAGAGGTGCCGCCAACTTGGCAAAACCCTCTACAAAACGGCGATAATAGCTGGCAAACCCAAGAAAGGAGCGTAGTTCCGAAACAGTCTTAGGAGGCTGCCAGTTAGCCACCACTTCCACCTTGCTAGGGTCCGTGGAAACACCTTGATCGGAGATGACATGGCCTAAGTAGCGAACCTCCCGCTGGAAAAAGGCACATTTGGCAAGCTTTGCTTTTAAACCTTCCTGCTGAAGCCGACCTAGCACCACATCCAGCCGCTCAAGATGTTGCTGTACTGTTGATGAAAAGATTACAATGTCATCAAGATAGAGAAGCAGAGACTGGCACTGTTGATCACCGAAAAGGCGTTGCATTAATCTCTGGAAGGTGCTAGGGGCATTACAGAGCCCAAATGGCATTCGGTTCCACTCAAATAGGCCGAAAGGAGTACAGAAGGCAGTCTTGGGCCTATCCTCTTCCGTCACTGGGACCTGATTATAGCCACTTGCTAAATCCATGGTGGAAAACCAACGGGCACCAGTCAGCGCATCTAAAGATTCTTCAATGCACGGCAGGGGGAATGCATCTTTCCTTGTCTTGTTGTTCAATTGCCGATAATCAACACACATGCGCAGGCTGCCATCCTTCTTCTTAACGAGCACAATGGGAGAAGCATAGGGGCTGCTACTCTCTCTAATCACCTTGGCCCCTAACAACTGGTTAATATGCTCTTTCACAACCTCGTACTCTGAAGGGGGGATGCGCCTGTAACGCTGCCGCACGGGGATATCGTCTAAGAGTGGAATGTCATGGGAGATTAAGTTAGTGCAACCCAAATCAGTGTCATGAGCAGAAAAGACAGAGCTGTATTTCTTAAGGAGAGACCTCACCTGTCCCTGTTCCTCTGCTGACAGTTTAGACAAGTCAATCCCTTCCATCTGATCCTGCACAGTAGGGGTGGCGGTGTGAGATGCCATTGTGGCTACGTTAGGGGGTATTTCTGTCACACCAGCAGGCAAACTGATCACATGAACATCTTCCAGGGTCCCTATAACAGTCCTGGGGTGAAGCAAGACCGCCGTGGTCCCTACATTAACAACT
Source organism: Simochromis diagramma (assembly GCF_900408965.1). Classification (NCBI taxonomy): domain Eukaryota; kingdom Metazoa; phylum Chordata; class Actinopteri; order Cichliformes; family Cichlidae; genus Simochromis; species Simochromis diagramma. The sequence continues at coordinate 560,638 of NW_024386757.1, read as the reverse complement.
GGTATGTATGCAGTACCTCTAACCACTCGAACCAATGCAGGGGAAGCTAAAAGTCCAGCAGGCAAGTTAACATCATTAGGTTCAAATAACACGGTGGCACCTGAATATTGCTCCGAACAGGTGGCGGCCACTACTTTCATTACACCACCCGGAATGCAACATGCTCGCTTACCCCTCACTCTCACATGGCCAGACAAATCCAGTGGGGCTCTTATACTAACATCATGGCACTTTTGCAGCGCCTGCACAAGGGGTTTAGGGGCCTCTGTGACAGGGCCCAAACTAAACAATGCTTCACCGTGTTGCCCAAAAAGCTCGTGGTAACACTTCCGAATGACATTCATCCCCAATACACCCGGAACCGTGGAAGGTCCTGCACCTGGAGGATCTTTAACGATCAACACGCCACACTGTGGAAGAAACTTGTCACAGAGCTCTACACTTAGCTCGATATAGCCAAGGTAAGGAATGGACAACCCATTAGCCGCTTTAAGCTGCAACCAATGACAAGCTTGGAGACGCTCTTGACCCCAGGACTCAAAATGCTGGCGGAAAAAACTTTCAGTAATGGTGGAGACCATGGACCCTGTATCAACCAAACAAGGTACTTTTATACCGCCCATGTCCACATCTATATGAGGACAGGATGAAATTAATTTGGAGACTGCCTCTGGACCATTAGAAGCAACCCTTGAGCCAATAGACACCCCACCCGAACTGTGGCTCGGCAATACGGAGGGTGCTAGTTTTCCGAAGCCGTATTTAAAGGAGAGTGCCTGCGATTATGCAGAGGGGCCTGCGAAGGAGGCCGGGAACGAGGAACGCGTTCCCCATCACACTCCCGAGCAAAATGTCCAGGTTGCTGACAACGACGGCATATAATGGAATCGCCCCGTCCTGAACGAGGCATTCGATGGGGGCCCTGCAATCGAGCAATGCTCTGGGTGAGCTGATTAAGTTGCTCCTGCTGGCGCTTTAACAATTCCTTCATCTCGCTCATCTCAGACAAATGGGTAGACTGAGCTATTCCTGAAGGACCGCTATGGACCCCATACTGAATGCCATAAACAGAAGGGACAGAACTGCTTCTATGCCTAACGCCACTAGGCAACCCTTCACGTTCCCACCTAATAGCTTCCCCTCTAATCTCCAGCAAGGTCAGTGTTGGCTGCCTCCTTACTAGCTGCTTTAACTCCCGCCGCAAGGTACTATCTAAGACCTGTTTAACAAATTGATCTCTTAATAAGACGTCAGCATTGGGCATGCCATTGGGGGCACTCGATTTAACCTTTTCCATAAGACCCAAGAGAGCGAGGGAAAACTCTTGCAGTGTCTCACTTTCCTGCTGTTTTCTAGAGAAGAAAGCTTCCTGCAATGCTACATAGGAGTCTGAACAGCCATAAAGTTCTTGCAATATAGTGATTATCTTAGCAGGATCAGTCCTCTCTGCACTAGAGCGATATTTGATCTCCTCACGTGCTTCTCCTTCTAGGTGGTCAAACAGGAAAAATGCTTTATCAGCCACAGACAAATGATGTGCCCTAGCACAACCTTCTATTTCCTCCAACCATTCATTCAACCCTATACCTGATTTTCCTCTAAACATAGGGCATTTTCTGTCACGGGGCACAAAAACTAGTCTCTCTGCTACAGAGACACCAGCCGTTGGGGGGTTAACAGATGATGTAGTTGAAGTAGAAGGTGTAGCACTAGTACCTGACCCAACAGCCCTCTCCTGGCGCAGCCTCTCATTGTCTGCTTTCAGCTGCGCGATCAAGTCCCTGAGTTCCTGTAACTCTTCCTCCATCTCTGTAACACAGCTGTGAAATCCCACACCAAAGTAGCTGCTGCTTTGCCTTTATTCTGTACAAAATAATATAAAAAAACAATTTACGTTACACCAAACAAAAAAAGAAGAACACACGTCTCTGTTTTAAAGAGTATATCCTGTCGACAACAACGCCAAGTTTGTGGCGAGACGAGGTTGGGATATGAAGTAAATACTCTTCAGTTTTAAAGAACGACAACGCCACCCTGGGAATTTCACCCAGAGAATACTGGAAATAACACTAAATCACCAAAAAGGCACTTAGGTTCGCTATACTCAATCCAGAGACGAGGTTCAGTAATAAACAAATTGACAATTTATTAATAATTATTTAAAACACCATATAAAAACACAATCATAAATATTCAAGTACAAATATGCTTAAAAAGGTATTCAGAGCTGAGGCTTACCAGTGGAGGGGCAGGGATGCCACACACACAAACTAAAGAAAGAAAACACACCCAAAACACAAGTGCAGCACACTATCACACACTCACACTAATAAACTAGACAAGGCAGGTGTGTACACTCAAGGGATCCCACCACCAAGGCACCCTAGTCTCCTCCACGTCGGCACTCCGCATCTGAATAAAAGAAACAAAGAAAATTTTAATATATTACAACAAACTAATGTGTAGCACCGGGGGATAACCCAACTGCAAGACCACACTGGTGATCTACAGCTAGAAAAAGGGCCTCCCACCAGTGGTGTAACAAAAATCCAAACTACAAATCAAAAGCAATAAAACAACATACAATCTGGATAAAACTCTAAAATCTGGAGCAAACGGAATCGCCGTACTGCTCCAACTTGCCGTCACACAACGACAAGTTAACAGTCAATCAATATGCACGCCAGCTGACTCCGATAACCGGCATGCATATGGCCGTTGTCCACGCCGACGTCCACTGTAAAAGCTGACAGCAGCAGGGAAAGAAATCTCACAACGGGAACAGACGATAAAAGCACAGCAAGGCAAAACAGCAGCACTTCAGTTCACGTAGCTTGGCGCAAAACTAAGGCCCACACTTCCTGCGAAACATAATAAATAATTACTATAAAAGAACAATAGAAGGCAGAGAGCGTAACAAAAGTTGATTACGTACCAAGTAAGCCGTGTCATAGAATGTAAGCAGAATAGCTCAGAGGAGGCTTCTATAGCTACGACCAGCCGCGATGGAGACTTCAGAGGAGTAACCCACAAACTATCTCTACCACTCCGAGGAAGTCAGGTGACCAAAAAGGAGATCACAGGCAAGCGATCCAGAGACACTCAAATGGCCACTATTTATACCAGCGCCCCCTAATGGGCCAGGCTGAAAGTGGGTTGGACCGAGGGATAACATTCATCCTGCCACATATGCATCCTTTTCTTTAACAGCTTCTAAAATTTCCTGGGAATAGAGAATTACCGTGAATCAGCATCATTGTCAGTGTATCATATACATTGGGTTGTCTGGTTTGCTTTCACCTGTCAAGCCTGGCACAGGATTTGGAAAAAAGGAGTAAACTAAAAACCAGCTTTATTGCTGAACTTAAACTTAGTACAAAATAAAATCCACAAATCTTGTGAGGGACAAACTGTGAGCAAGATCAAAACCATGAGGGAGAACACAACAAAAAACAAGGGCAGACTGAGACAATGGGTGTGTTCCAAAAGTACCTCTTATCTTCCTAACCTCTTCCTCTTGCCTCAGTTAAGTTTTCCTCAAAGGAAAATTGTTAAGCACAACAGCAATTGTTAAGAGTCATGCGCAGAGAATTGGAACAGCCTTACATTAGTTTCCTTAACAACTTGTTGGTGGATGCTGTATTGAAAATACAACATGCAGAAGATGGTACAGGTTGTTTGGTAGTCTAATATGTTCTAACCCTGTTGTTTTATGGAAGTCATATAAATGAGAACCTGGGAAAATTATCCCTTCATTACAAAGACTGGAATTTTAAAGAAGGCCAGATTTACTAATGTCTGCAGCAGCCAAATGGCCTTTTTGATGTTAAAAAGCTGCTGGATTTATTGAAGAGGCACAATGTCAGTTTGGTAACTGACAGTTGTGTAAAGATGTGTTTTGGCCGATGGCCTTATAGCATATGTATTTGTAAGAGTTTCACTTTCAGGAGTCAAATTGGATGAGTCATGCAAATATGAATTAGAAAGTCTGTAGCACACATTTAAAAAAATCAGTCATTCAATGAATTGTGGTTGAGATAGTTCCTAATACAAGTTTAGGAGGAGATGTTACGAATGAGTGCGTAATCGGCTCTTTGAGTGGCAATTATCATAGTACTTCTCTCCCCAAAGACTCTCCATTCAGCCCTCACACTAAGTGTTTAGAGGCAAGCCCCACCTATTGTTTCTCAATAACACTGATTTCATGAAACAGAGCAGAAATGACCGAAATGAGCTTCATTTTTTCAACCATGCACACACATCAAGCAACTTCTCTCTGCTCAATCTGTATCAAATAAAAGTGTTACTGTGTTAGTTAAACCCTGAATGTTGCATTGTGCTATTAAAACTAACAAGCAATGCTTGCATTCACACATGTGACGTGGTAATATAGTATCTGGGATGTCTGGGTTTGTGTTCTTCTGCATATTCACAGCTGTTCCACATAGATTTCAGGTTTACTGGGTGGAACAATTTGTAATAATGCAGCTCTTCTCTGGATGAATTTGTTCCTGACTCCTGTATATACCTTGTACCCGTCCCTCTTTTAGGAAACACATGGTTAGAAACAAGCTAGAGATTCACAGAAGACTAGAGGCTAGAATTTGCCATGGCTACACTAACCCACATTGCACAACGATCCAGCAACGAGACGCACTGAGTCACTGCCTTAAGTAGTGGCCAGGAAAACCAGGTTAAGGAGTGGCAGGTAGTTAACAAGTCCAGGTGCCTGGGCCAAGGGGTGGAAATACCCGTAATGAGTTCTGCCCAGGCAGACGGGAGACAGGAGAGACAGAGAGAGCGAGCAGAATAAAACAATAACAAAACCTACGGCCTCAGAATAAGCCAGCCAGGGAGACACAGGGACCATGACAGAAAGCTGTAAAGAAATTGCACTGTAAATAAAAATAAAAAACACAACAAACAAACATTGTACTCTACGTCCATGGTGTAACCCACATGAAATAAGCATACCGTGCCACGTGTGGGTGTAGTCGCATGCTGGTAAGAGAAAAAGAGTGTTGCACTGCAACGTTTTCATTCCTGAGAGACTGAAGTTTTTGAGTTCAAAAAGTATTAGATATAAGTTTGCAACAGACTCTGCTCCACATAAGTTCGCTGGTTATCAGCTATCTTCCATGTTGAAAGTAGCCGCAGTGAGTAAACAGTCGGATGCTGCAGTTTTCTGGTGACTTTAAAAAGCATGGAGCTAAACTGTTAGCCTTCGTTAGCTCTAGTTGTTATCAACTGCCTGAAAGATCATCTCAATCTGCTTCCAGAAGTAAGAGCCCCGCATGTTCCAACAGAGAGACACCATACCATTGTCTTCGGCCATGATCCACTGAGATCTGTCAGGATTTTTGTATGCTGGGTTGTTCCTGAGGTGGATTCCTCCAGTGAATTAGATGGCGAGCCTTCCCACCTGGACTTAGAGAGACTGAGATTCGCTTTCTTTTCCACTTGATGATCTGCTTCACCTTGCAATGTGGTAGGACTGTATCACTCACACTTTCCCACACAGCTGGTTATACATGAGACCACTGACGGACATTTTCTCATCCCTATTTTCTTTCACACCCTGGGAATCTTTGGACTCTACCCCTTGCACATGTTTTACTTGGGACTTTGAATAATAAGCTGTTGTGTAGAACATTCTCCACATGTGAAAGGTGTGTGAGATATTTATTTGAATGGACATTGAATTTGTGTAATCTCCTTTCTATAAGTTGGTGGCGATGTAGCAGGACACTGTGGTGGCAAACTGGCATTAGCCAGAGGAACAGCAGGCCCAAGTCTTGGAAAGCATGGTGGCTCAGTCTGGGGCCACCGCCAACACCAGAAGACCATCGGCGCCAATTTGGGGGTGGTCAGATGGGGACAGAGTATTAGCCCTTCACCTTTACTCGGAGGCTTCAAGATGCAGCAGACGTGGTTGTGCCAAGGGGGTACAAGGTACTTTTTTAGTATCTGCTTTCCTGGGCTTCTAAGCGATTCAAGCAGGTATTAAAATGTGACATAGTCACACTGCATGCCACCGATTGGCTGGTCATTAGAGTCACTTGATAAGTCATGAGTGTCTCATTTACGAAAAATAAAACCACAACTTTGTTTAAAGATTTTTAAAAGATTTTTGAAAGAACACTGGCGCAGTCTCATGACGACACCCTATGCTCAGCCTTCGACCAAGTGATAACACTTAATTGTTGAAGGGTGCTCCCTGAAGCAGTCCTGACATTTCCACATTTTTTGACACCCCCTCCCATCGGGACTGTACAACTCTCATAGAGCACAAAACGCGCCCTGGTCTGACTATGCATTTACGGCCCTATAGGTTACCTGAACATAAAAGAAAATTTGTTCAAGAGGAATTGGCTGATAAGGGCGACCGTGGCTCAGGGGGTTGGGAAGCGCATCTGTAACCGGAAGGTCGCCAGTTCAATCCCCGGGCTCTCTGTCCTGGTCGTTGTGTCCTTGGGCAAGACAAGACACTTTACCCTCCCGCCTACTGGTGTTGACCAGGGAGGCCGATGGCGCGATATGGCAGCCTCACTTCTGTCAGTCTGCCCCAGGGCAGCTGTGGCTACAACTGTAGCTTGCCTCCACCAGTGTGTGAGTTTAAAGCACTTTGGGTGCCTTGAAAAGCGCTATATAAATCCAATCCATTATTATTAAGCTAAGAATGGGAGTAATAGAAGACTCACACAGTAGCCCAATAGTTCTTATGGTGAAGAAATTTCCGTCTATATGGTTCTGTGTTCACTACCACAAGGTGAGTAAAGTATGTTTTGATGCTTATCCCATATCCCGGGTTGCTCCTCGACTAGTTAGGCACTGGGGTTTTTTTTTCACAATGCTGGATTTAACCAAGGGCTACTGGCTACCTACTGGTTACTACCTATCAGTTAAGCTGACCAGTCAGTTAACTGATCTCATCAAAAAGAGTGCCCAAGATCTGTTCCAGTGGACTTAGCAGTGCCAGGCAGTATTTGGCAGGTGAAGAGGGCTCTCTGTGGGGAACCCCTGCTCCACAGACCTGACTTTTCCCTCTCTTTTATCCTGCAGACCAATGCCTCAAGAGGGCTCGGGGCCAGCAGGTAAGGGGGCTCGACTGGCCGGTCGTGTATATCAGCTGAAAGCTTTCAGAACAAGAAAACCGCTATAGCACAAAAAGAGAAAAAGAGTGCTTGGCGATATAGTACGTGCTTGAGTCCCTTTGTTAATCCTGGGCTGCCCTTTCACCCTCTGTTTGGATCATGACCAGCTGCAGTGGCTGGTATCTGGCACTCCAGCTGTTTACGTTCAAAGTTTTCCATAAGCTTCGATTCCAATGGTTGTGGTTGACTTCCTCACCTGCTCTTTTTTGGGTGTGGGGTCAGGGGTAGCATGATTGGAAAGCTACTCTGTGAAGAAACTGCACTGTTAATAAAACAAACACAACAAGCAAATGTTGTACTGTGTCTGTCGTGCCAGATTTGTTTACATAGGCCTGCAGTGATCTTCCTCATGCTCCCTCCTTAGGATTTTTGAGACATTAATTTACATTCTCTGGCAGACTGCATCTTTGTATATAAATTAAAACCCACTGGTAGTAGATTACCCTACAGTTGTGAACCATAATGATTTTTCTCTTAAAAATAAAAAAAATAAAAAAAAAAAAAAATTTGTCCCACAGCCTACAAAATTAACTTATATTTTTTATATTTTCTTATATTTTCCTTTAGTGATCCTTCATGACTCGTTTTTTCCTTCCTATTAGGATTTATTTGACTCCAGTAAAATTCCCCGACTGCAATAAAATTGTTATCAGAATGCATTCATTCTGATAAAATAGTAAAACATGTTCTAGTGTATCTCAGAGAGTAGTAACACTTCTGGCTTGAGTGAACCCTGGCGTGTCTGGCTGCTGCTACTGACCAGTACATTTTCAATTTGGATTATTTGGATTGCAGATTTGAATGAACGGGGACAGTCAGATTTCGGGACCAGATCAGGTCAATCTCTTCCAGGGATTGATTTATAATGTTTGCCCTCAACATCTGCCAACTCAGCTCTGCTCTGACATCTACTTCCCAATGAGCTGTACTAGCTTAAATGTTTGAGCTAACTTTAGCCTACCTGTTTGTCGCTCCAGCCGGCTCGGTTCTTTCTCTTCTACATTGTCCAAAATGTGGGTCAATATGTTCTTGAGCTGGTCGGCACTATTATGGACTCTCCTGACGGCCACTGAGCTCCTGCACCTTCACGACCAGCTGTTGCTCCCGTCACTGGCGGAGCTACACTACCATCCGGACATCACTTTTCAGCCTGGCCGGAGATACATCCATAGAATAGAATAGAATAGAATTCAACTTTATTGTCATTGCACATGCACAGGTACAGGGCAACGAAATGCAGTTTGCATCCATCCAGAAGTGCTTTAGTGATATAGATGTATTACAATATATATTAGCAATAATATAGATATGTGAGTATATTACAGAAATGGGTCTATTATGGTATGTTATAATGTTGTGAATATTCTATAACTATAAGTATGTACAGGCTGTAGTGAGTACAAGCTATGTACAGGATATGAACAGGATATAAATATGAAAAACTATACAGAATATGAAATAAATAACTTTACAGAATCTGAGATATACAGCTATACAGAAATGGGAACTATGCAAGTTGTAAACAGTTGTAGGATTAAAGATTATCGAATGTACAGAATGATTATTTACACAGAGCTATACAGTAGTGCAGTTAAGATAAGTGAGGGTGTAGATAGTTTCTACAGAGGCTATATAAAGTGCTAGTGGTTGTGAGTGGTGGTTCAGTCCATGTTATTATTGTGTGTTTGAGGGTACAGTTGTCCATTGTGGGTGTGTGTATGTTCAGTCCATGAGTTTAACGTGGGTCAGATGTCAGGAGGCAGAGTTCAGGAGTCTGACAGCTGTGGGGAAGAAGCTGTTCCGGTACCTGGTGGTCTTAGTCCGGAGGCTCCTGTAGCGCCTCCCAGAGGGCAGGAGGGTGAAGAGTCCATGTGATGGGTGACTGGGGTCTTTGATGATTTTCCCAGCCCTTTTCAGACACCGCTTCCTGTAGATGTCTTTTATGGCAGGAAGTGGTGCTCCGGCGATGCGCTGGGCAGTTTTCACAACCCTCTGCAACGCCTTCCGGTCCGAGGCAGAGCAGTTCCCGTACCAGACTGTTATACAGTTGGTCAGGATGCTCTCGATGGTGCAGCGATAGAAGTTCACCAGGATGTCTGAGGACAGGTGGTTCTTCCTCAGAGTCCTCAAGAAGAAGAGGCGCTGGTGAGCCTTCTTGACCAGCTTGGAGCAGTTGGTCGTCCAGGTGAGATCCTCGGAGATGTGGACTCCCAGGAACTTGAAGCTGCTCACACGCTCCACAGCCGTCCCCTTAATGTGGATGGGTGGATGTGGGTCAGCATTCCTCCTGTAGTCCACGATGAGCTCCTTGGTCTTCTCGGTGTTAAGCAGCAGGTTGTTTCTGTCGCACCACTCAGCCAGACGATCCACCTCCTCCCTGTAGGCGGCCTCATCGTTGTCACTGATGAGGCCAATCACCGTGGTGTCATCTGCAAACTTAATGATGGTGTTGGAACCATCAGCAGGTCTGCAGTCGTGGGTGAAGAGGGAGTAGAGGAAAGGGCTCATCACACAGCCTTGTGGTACACCGGTGTTCATCGTGATGGTAGATGAGCAGTGGTTATCCAGCCGGACATGTTGGGGACGGTTGGTCAGGAAGTCCAGTAACCATTTGCAGATGAGGGAACTGATGCCCAGGTCTGTCAGTTTCCTGATGAGTTGTAAGGGGTGGATTGTATTGAATGCTGAACTGAAGTCTATAAACAGCATTCTGGCGTAGGTGTTGTTGTTGTCCAGGTGTGAGAGGACAGAGTGCATTGCGATGGAGACTGCATCCTCTGTGCTCCTGTTCTGGCGGTATGCGAATTGGTGGGGGTCCGGGGTGGGGGGGAGACAGGATTTGAAGTGTGCTAGGACCAGTCGCTCTAAGCACTTAGTGATGATGGGGGTGAGTGCTACTGGGCGGTAATCATTGAGGCAAGATGGGTTGGAGTTTTTGGGTATCGGGACGATGGAGGTGGATTTGAAGCAGGCCGGTACCACAGCGTGGGCCAAGGACAGATTGAATATGTCTGTGAGCACTCCTGCAAGCTCCCCAGAACACGCTCTGAGAACACGCCCGGGGATGCCATCAGGGCCTGCAGCCTTGTGGACATTGATCCTGCTCAGCACCGCTCCTACATCGGTGGGGGAGAGAGTCAGAGGTTGGTGGTCTGGCGTCATGTCTGCTTTGGTTGTGGTTGTGGGGTTCCCTCGCTCAAAACGAGCATAAAAGTTGTTGAGCTCGTTGAGGAAGGAGACATCAGAGGATGCGGGGGAGGGTTTGGTGGTCCTGTAGTCTGTGATGGTCTGGAGTCCTTGCCACATGCGTCGGGGGTTGGAGTTGGAGAAGTGTTCTTCTACCTTCTTTTTGTAATGGTGTTTGGCTTTTTTGATGCCCTTCTTTAGATTAGCCCTGGCTGTACTGTAGGCGTGTGCATCTCCTGACCTAAAGGCAGTGTTGCGGGCCTTCAGGAGGAGACGAACATCCCGGTTCATCCAAGGCTTCTGGTTGGGGTACATGGTGATCCGTTTCTGGGTGGTGACACTGTCTGTGGTTTTGGAGATGTAATCCAGTACAGATGAGGCGTACTGGTCCAGGTCTATGTGGGTGAACATATTCCAGTCTGTGTTTTTAAATCTGTCCTGGAGCACTGCGTCTGTCCCCTCTGGCCACACTTTAATTGTCCTCACAGCAGGTTTCACACGTTGGATGAGTGGTGAATACCGAGGTGTGAGGAACAGGGAGAGATGGTCCGATTGTCCAATGTGGGGGAGGGGTGTGGCTTTGTAGGCTCCAGCCAGGTTGGAATACACATGGTCTAAAGTCTTGTCTCCTCTGGTGTGGCAGGAGACATGTTGGTGGAATCTGGGGAGGACTGTCTTTAAGTTGGTGTGGTTGAAGTCGCCAGCAACAATAAAAGCAGCCTCGGGGTGTTTATTCTGGTGTTTGTTAATGGCTGCAGAAAGTTCTTTCATGGCCAACCTAGCATTAGCGTCGGGGGGTATATACACGGCAGTGAGTATGATAGAGGTGAGTTCTCTGGGGAGATAATAAGGTCTGCATTTGACCATTAAAAACTCCGCATTAGGTGAGCAGTGACTCTCAGTAGTAGTGGAGTTCATGCACCAAGCATTGTTAATATAAATGCACAAACCTCCACCTCTGGTCTTGCCGGAGTCATCTGCTAGCCTGTCGGCTCGGTGTGTGTGGCGTCCTGCTAACTCGATAGCATTGTCCGGGCAGCTGTTGTTCAGCCATGTTTCGGTGAAAAACATGACATTTGAGTCCATAATCCGTCTGTTGTTAGTGATGGAGAGCCGTATCTCATCCATTTTGTTTGCCAGAGAACGGACATTGGCGAGAAAAATACTGGGTAAAGGCAGCCGGTGTGGTGTTAGCTTTAGCTTAGCCCGTAGCCCTCCGCGCCTACCTCGCCTTTGTTTACGATCTCGGCGCCGTCTGCGTGCACTTCCGCCCGGCCGGGGAGAGTGGGCAGCCTCCGGTGTTCTGGAGATCTCTGGGATGAGTCGGAGATCGGCGATAAAACTGTTGGAGTTGTGAGTCCAGATGTCCAGAAGCTCTTGTCTGCTGTAGGTCAGCAACGCACAGCAATTCTGGACGAATAATCCAGTTAAAAGTAGATAAAAAACCGCTAAATAGCAGATTCTGGAGAGACACTGAGCCTCGCGTTGTTCACGCGCCGCCATCTTGGTTTAGTTTAGTGGGTCCTGCAGGATTTTCCACAACTGCAATTGTAACCCAGTTCCTAAAATCATCAAAAAAAAAAAAAAAAAAGAGAAAAGAATAAAAAGTAAAACATTTTATGTTCAATATTTCTGTTCTTACTGTCCTTGTTTAATGAAAGTGAAACGAGATCAACTTATTTATTTAAACAAAAAAGGGACAGATTTATATATTTGCTTTGGTTAAACAAGGGTTAAGTTTCTCCAAGGGTTGATGAGCTCTGGTGAGAGCCTATTGTTTTATTCCACTCCTCGCGTGTCAGCCAATCAGTGAAGCTCTAGGCAGCTCTTGTCCCTCCTTAGTACCAGCTCCCAGGTTCCCTTTCAGTCGATTCACTCGGTACAACACATAAGTATGGGATATCACGGCCTCGTGTGTCCTGGCTGAAGAAACCTTTATTCACGCCTTTAAGGCAGATGACGTGTGATGACACGCGTACGGCCCCGCCTGCACATATAGCAGCTGTCATCATAGTCATCCCTCAGTTCTTACACTCTTCACCTCGCTGAGAACACCTCTGCTGAGTTGGGCTAGCTAGCTGCTGCTAGTTAGCTCCATTGTCTGCTGACTTGAACTTAGCTTAACTGCCCCTGTTGGTGTTAGCCTCCACCGCCCAGTTGATGTGTAGGCTGCCCGCAGAGCGCTAATTTCAAGTTTTCCTGTGCAGCGTTTCGCTTCGCGTTTTGGAATGGACTCCAAACCGAAGCGAGCAAAGCAGAAATCTTCTGTTCGCCCCTGTCCTCAGGGATGCGGTTTCTGTTTGCACGACAGCGACCAGCACGATGCCTGCCCTGTCTGCCTGGGGATGGTCCACGCTAGGAGAGCGTTGACGGAGCCTGTGCGTTTTGTCACTCCGGCACTCGACCCTGGAAAGACGGGTGACGTTTGTGGAAAAAGTGCTGGGACGCTCGGCTGTCGCACGGCATGACCCTCTCCTTTCCGAGTCTGGAGCCCCAGCTTCGTCCGAGTCCGAAGACGAGAATTTTCCGGTCGATGTCCCCGCAATTAGCTGGGCTGACCACATAGAATATGTTGACGGGTTAGCCGATGACGAGCCTGAACCATGCAGGAGCGCTGACGGGCTTCAGCCTGGGTTGAAGCCTGCCAGCGCTCCCCATGAAGATGATGAGGTGCTGGACATCGGCCTGGACATCCATGGTTTGCCGGAGGATGAGCAGGAGAGCTCATTGTTGGCCCAATGTGCCGCCGCTGCTGCGCCAGTCGGCCACGATGACACCTCTCTTTTTTCCCTGTTTTGCCGTGCTGCTGAGAAGCTGCAGGTGGACTGGCCCTCTTCTCCGTCAGCTCAGAAGCCGTCACAGTTCGCGGGTTTTTTCCTCCCACCGGAGCCCGCAATGGCCAAAAACTGCCTTCCCATGTTCTCAGACTTTCTCTGCGATTTAACAGCATCATGGGACAAACCTCTGTCTACCCACTGTGCCCGGCTATGGACAGTACATGGAGTTGGACGGCGCCGAGGGGGCTGGCTTAGCTAACCCACCCCTATGGAGTCGTCTCTGGCTGCTTATCTGGCCCCGTCCTATAACCATGGTGTCGGCGGCCCCGCAACTCTGCCGTTCAAGCACTGCAGATTCTCTGCTTCGCAGCTGCAGAAGATTTATCGAGCTCAGGCCGGCACTACTCGCGCCATGAGCTCCGTCACCATGCTCCAGACGTACCAGGCAATGTGCCTGGCGGAGCTCGGATCGCTGGTTCCTGATGACAGCCCGCTGGCACCTCTTCTTAACAAGGTCAGAGTCACCACAGATTACATCCTTGCTGTGCAGCGCTCTCCCTGAGCAGATGGATGGCTTCGACAGTAGTGGCGCAGAGGCACCTGTGGCTGACCCTCTCTGACGTCCCGGATAGGGACAGAGCTGTATATCTGGACGCACCAGTGTCTGCGGCTGGGTTATTCGGACATTCACTTGAAGCCATTCAGGCTAGATTTGATCTGAGGAAGAAGCAGATGGAAGCTCTGCGCGACATCATCCCCAGACGTCAGCCCAAGCCCAAGCCTGCAGCTAGCTCTCACAGGCCCGCCGCTCCACGCCAGTTGGCCTGGAGCAAAGGCCCACCCTCGGGCCCCCGGTGGGACCCGACGCCCAGGAGGAAGAAGGCTCAGCCCTCCTAGCTGTGGTTTCGAGTGGAGAAGGGGTCCAGCAGCAGGGAGACGCTGCTTTTACCCCTCTGTTGCCGCCCAAGAGGTGCCGTTCTGTTCAGGTTGTCAGCCCCAGAAGGCGCTGCACTTTCCTAACACTGTCTCCCAAGCACAAAACCCCTGCACACAAAATGCCTCAGGTAACTCCCTGTTCAGGTGTGTTAAATGTTCAGGTGACCACATCAATTCTTCCCGTTGTTTTTCATTGTTGTGCCCCAGAAAAGGTGCCTCCAACAATATGTATGAATGTACATGTTACAATCAATAAAGAGTGTTGTTTACTCTCAAACAATCACAAATGCTCAGCCTGCCGGCAGAATGAGCCAGGTCAGGCAGGTGGTGCATTCCCCTGCAGACACACTGGGGGGTGACAATGCCCCGCTGATGGTGCTGCAGGTCAGCCGGCTGGCTGCTTGCTTCCCTCAGTGGCGCGCTTGCGCCCCCTCTCCGTGGGTGCTGCGAACCGTTGCCATGGGTTACCGATTGCAGTTCTGGGTCAAGCCACCTAGTTTCCAAGGAGTCGTAAACACGACTGTCAACGCCGAGGCGGCCATGATACTCAGAGAGGAAATAAAGGCACTATTGCAGAAAAGAGCAATACGAGCGGTCCCCGCTTCAGAGACAGACAAAGGTTGGTATAGCTGCTATTTTGTTGTTCCGAAAAGAGGGGGAGGGCTTCGTCCCATCCTCGACCTGCGAGTCTTGAACACGTATCTACGAACGTACAGGTTCAAGATGCTAACACTCAGACAGCTCTTGAATGCAGTCGGCCCGGGAGATTGGTTTGCAACAATCGATCTAACAGATGCTTATTTTCATGTGGCTATACACCCGAAACACAGGCAGTTTCTGAGGTTTGCATTTGAGGGCATAGCCTACGAATACCTAGTGCTGCCGTTCGGGCTGTCGCTCGCTCCTTGCATCTTTACGAAATGTGCCAAAGCAGCGCTAGCGCCCCTCAGAGAGAGAGGCATCCGCACCTTAGCCTACCTAGACGACTGGGCTCTCGTAGCTTGCTCCAGAGAGCAGGCGGAGACAGCTGTCACTGGTTCTGTCACACATTCAGACACTGGGGTTCTCTGTGAACTTTCAAAAGAGCTCACTAATCCAGAGTCAGCAGATTTCTTTCCTCGGTTTGGAAATATGCTCGCTTTCCAGCCGCGCACGTTTGTCGGAGCACAGAGTGGCCGCGTTTCATCGCTGCCTTGCTCAGTTTCAGCTGGGACACAGACTGCGTTTCCAGACGATATTACGCTTGTTGGGCATGATGGCATCTATGATCGCCATAGTGCCGCTTGGACAGTTAAAAATGAGAGCATTTCAACGCTGGACTCTCTCTCACCACCTGTGTGCATCGCGTCACCTCCGGAGGAGGCTGCCGCTAACTGCATTTTGCATGCTAGCTCTCCGTCCTTGGAGGGAGCCCAGGCTTCTGCATCAGGGCTCTCGGATTGGGAGGGTGTTGTTTCGCAAGGTGGTGTCCACAGATGCTTCCCTAAGAGGGTGGGGAGCGCTGTGCGAGGGTGCATCAGTTAGAGGAATCTGGTCCGCAGCTCAGCGCCAGCTGCACATCAACCACTTAGAGCTGTTAGCTGTGTTCTTAGCTCTAAAGCATTTCTGTCCAGTCCTGGAGGGCCAGCATGTCTTAGTCAGGACGGACAATTCAACAGTGGTGTCTTACATAAACAGGCAGAGAGGAACACACTCTCTCCCCCTTTTGACGCTGTCTCGCTCTCTGCTGTTATGGTGCAGTGTTCATTTTCTGTCTCTGAGAGCCACCCATGTCCCGGGCCTCCTGAACCTGGGGCCAGACCTTCTCTCCAGGGGGGGGTCCTCTGGTGAGAGAATGAATTTTACACCCTTTAATAGTGGCTCAGATTTGGGATCTATTTGGCAAGGTGCAAATAGATCTTTTTGCTTCCAGGGTAAATACTCACTGCCCCCTGTTCTTCTCCATAATCGACCACGATGCACCCTTGGGCTTGGACGCGCTAGCGCACCAATGGCCACCAATGGTAATCTTTAATCTTACTGCAGGTTACAGCTGTGAATTTTGAACATTGATACTTTGAACTTTGAACCTTAATATTTTAATGTTGTACAACATGACTGAACTGATGATCATTGAATTGATGATAGCTGATCTGAATAGTAGTTACTGCAGTGTGACACTACTTTTGTTTAATTTGTGAGGGTTATTCTTAAATTGTTCGTGACATATATTTGACCATTGTTTATAGGTCAGGTTTTTATATGGGACGAATCCAAAGACCAGGTCAGCGGTTCCAGATCCCAGAGTATTCCAGTGTTCTCTGAATGGTGAGCCAACCCAAGATCCTAGGAGACGATCTACATATACACGCATGCTCATTTGCACATTGATGGACTGCAATCCTCTATTGTACAAATAGTACGGTAGGACAGATAATCTGTGTAGCATTCCAGCCGGACTTTATTCAGATGATGCACTCAATGATCATTACGGATGGACCATGGTGGGGTATTCGAACCCATTTATTCACAAGTTACCATAGACACATCGTAAGAGCTGTAATCATGACATAAAACAAAATAAACATTCACTTGATATGACCACGTTTCCGTTATGCTAATTAAGTCACAGAAAAGGCACAGGAGGTGCTAGCATCAGCCT
Source organism: Simochromis diagramma (assembly GCF_900408965.1). Taxonomy (NCBI): domain Eukaryota; kingdom Metazoa; phylum Chordata; class Actinopteri; order Cichliformes; family Cichlidae; genus Simochromis; species Simochromis diagramma. The sequence goes on along the minus strand of NW_024386757.1, from coordinate 543,944 downwards.
GCTAGATCACTCATATACTTGTTAACAATCAAGTAATACATTTACAAATTGTCCGAAATGTAAACAACAAGTACAACACACAAACATACCTGTTCGCCTTCCATCTAGATGCTAATTTAAAGATGGATGGAAAACGATAACTTTTTCATTAACCTTTTCTGCGGCAAGCAGTAGCAGTACGATCTTCCTTCCCGGAAGTTGCCCGTTCCGAAATTCAAAATAAGAGTCTAATCTATATTATAAGGTATAATTCGTTCAGGGATTTAACTGTTTGAAAAATATCAATAAGATAAATAATCTGGGTCATTTACACTCCTACCAAATCATTAGTGTTCCAAACATCATAACTCCATAACCATAGGAAGAGAGAACACAAATGATTTCATAATACCAATAATGACCAAACAACAGAAGCATAGTATGCAAGGAATGAACTAGTCATTTTCCAACAATAAGACTAGTTTTTGAACTGGCCGTTCGAGCACTGACCGCTTAGTAAGACGTTCACCATTTTTGCCAAGTTTCCGGTCACCTAGACATAGCTTCACTCTCCTAACCAGTCCATCTCTGTCCATTGTAGCCTCTACTACTCTTCCCAACCTTCATTAATTTCTGGGCAAGTCTTCATCCTTCATTATGACTATATCCCCGATCTGCAGGTTTCTCTTTGGGGTGTGCCAGCGTTGTCTAAAGGCAATGTTGGCCAAGTACTCTTTCCGCCAACGGCTCCAGAACTGTTCGGCCAAATATTGTACGTGGCGCCATCTCTTTCTCGCGTACATATCTTCCCTTATGAACTTGCCGGGGGGAGGAAGGGCCATGGTAGACTTCAGGGTAAGTAAGTGGTTTGGTGTCAGTGGCTCAAGACTGTTGGGATCATGTAGGTTTTCAATAGTGAGAGGATGACTATTAACTATCGTCATTGCTTCATAGAAGAATGCTCGGAGGGAAGCATCAGGTAGGTTTCCAGGTGAGAGTCCAAGGGTCGTGTTGAGAACACTCCTGACTGTTCTAATTTGACGCTCCCACACTCCACCAACATGACTTGAACCAGGAGCATTTAGGATGAAGTCACACTGCTTCTTAGAAAGGAAGTTCGTCAGTTTATCACCATCTAATTCCGTGAGGGCTACCTGCAGTTCATTCTTGGCTCCTAGGAAGTTACTGCCTTGGTCAGATTTGATCTGGTGCACGGCTCCACGTATAGCAATGAAGCAGCGTAGTCCAATTATGAATGAGTCTGTAGATAGGTCCTCCAGCATTTCAATATGGATGGCTCTGGAGGAGAAGCAGGTGAAAAGGAGACCATATCGTTTTCGCACACTACGTCCTTGCTTGCTATAGAAGGGTCCAAAGCAATCCATTCCACAGTAGGTAAAGGGTGGAGATGGATTTACTCGCTCTGGAGGGAGATCAGCCATTTTCTGTTCTTCTGTCCATCTCCGAAGCTTCCGACAAACTACGTCGGCGAAGATAGGATGCAACCGTCCTACCAATTCCTGGTATCCAGTAACCTCTTGTCCTAATTGCACTGAGAGTCATCACCTTGCCTTGATGCTTGACTTCTTCATGACAGTATGCTATGATCATCCTTGTAACATGATGTTCCTTTGGAATGATGGTAGGGTGTTTGACTGAGAGAGGAAGGTTTGAATCACGGAGTCGACCTCCCACCTTAATCACACCATTGTTGTCCAAGAAGGGGTTGAGGTGATGTAGCTTGTTATGAGGTGGCAGCTGACAACCTTTCTTCAATAGCCGCACTTCCTCTGAGTATGTTTGTCTCTGCAGATCTTTTATGATGAGGCGCTCTGCTTCTTCTCTTTCCTGCACTGTAGAGAGGCCGATTGACTTATCCTTGTTGATCCTTCGAAGAATGCGAGCCACTGCACAGATGGCGCGAGTCCAGGACGAGAACTTGATAAGTGAGAGAATCTTGTTCTACAGTTTCCGTGTTTAGAGTCCGTGTTTCCTTAACTTCTGGATCTCCGACTGACAGTTCCGGAGCCACCTCTTCTGAGAGGTCAACTTCCTTTTCCCATAGAAATGCAGGGCCGGTAAACCAGTTTGATGATATTAGCTCATTGACGAAACAACCTCTAGAAGCACGATCCGCAGGATCCTGGTCGGTAGGGACATATCTCCATTACCTTTGATTCGTGTAGAGATGTATCTTCTGGATACGGTTGGCTACAAATGTGGGAAAACGTCGAGCCTCGTTATTGATGTACCCTAGTACAACCTTGGAATCGGTCCAAAAATGCTCTTCAATGTCCGCATATCCAAGTTCTTCCCTCAAAACATTGCTGGTTTTCACAGAGATGACTGCAGCCGTCAACTCTAATCTTGGGATCGTGGTGACCTTTGTTGGGGCGACGCGAGATTTGGCCATGACTAGTGCACAGTGGATGTCTCCTTCTTCATTGCTAAGCCTCAGATATGAACACTGTCCATAGCCAGTAGTGCTTGCGTCGGAGAAGTGATGTAACTCACGTTTGATAACCTTTCCGAAATCTGCCGGGGCGTAACTTCGGTGTATATTTATCCTCTCCAAGTTGTTGAGGTCGTTTTTCCATTTCTCCCACCGTGGGCGAAGATCGTTGGTTAGAGGGTCGTCCAAACCTGTTCCATGGCAGCACATCTGCTGCAGCACTTCCTTTCCAATGAGCAAAAAAGGAGCTATGAGACCCAAGGGATCGTACAGGGATGCAACAATGAACAATATGCCTCAACGTGTTGCCGGCTGTTCCTTAAGGTTGGTGCTGATCTTCAGGCAGTCGGATTCGATGTGCCATTGGATAACCAACGCTCTCTCTGAAGGTAAGTTATCAAAGGCAAGGTTGAGGTCTTTAATGTCTGATGCACGTTCAGTTGCTGGTATGCTTTCCAGAACAGCTTTGTTGTTGGACACAAACTTGTGGAGCCTAAGACCACCCAGGGCACAAAGTCTTCTGGCTTCTTCTGCTTACTTGATAGCCTTCTCTGAGCTGTCTGTACTTGTGACTCCATCGTCGACATAGAAATTTCTCAGAATGAACTGAGAGCCCAATGGGTATTGGTCTTTATTTTCTGTAGCCAAATGCTTCAATCCGTAGTTTGCACAACCAGGTGATGAGGCTGCGCCAAAGATATGCACCCTCATAGGGTATTCTTGGGGTTGTGCACCGAGATCTCCTTTCTTCCACCAAAGGAAGTGCAGGTAATCCTGGTCCGACTTCCTCACATGAAATTGGTGAAACATTTTCTCTATGTCGCACATCAATGCAGTGGAGTGCAACCGGAAGCGAAGGAGTACGCCGTTGAGATTGTTCATCAGGTCAGGACCAGTGAGCAGATGATCATTCAGACTGGTTCCCTGGTACTTGGCAGAGCAGTTGAACACCACGTGCAGTTTGCCTGGCTTCTTGTCGTGGAATACACCGTGATGAGGTATGTACCATTTTTCGCCCTCTTTCCCATCATCGTGGACTTCCTCTGCATCACCCTTTTCTATGACCTCCTCCATGAACTTGACATACTGTTCTTTGTACCCTTCATCCTTTAACAGCTTCCTCTTTAGATGGCTCAGACGCATGACTGCAAGCTGTTTGTTGTCAGGTAAGGTAGGTCTCTCCTTAAAGGGTAACGGCATCTCGTAGTGACCTAGACTGTTCTTTTTGATGTGGTTCTTGAGTTTGTCCAGGAACAGGATGTCCTCCTGAGACACTGGTTTGCCGTCTTCCTTAGCATCCTTAAAGTCAGACTCTAGAATGCGAATGGCATCTGTCGGGGTGACTGGTGGGAGCTCCCTGACTGCAACTCGGAAGCACTGTCCCGCCGTACTTGAAGTGTCGGGGCATGTCGACGCACCACCAACTATGCTCCATCCTAAGTCGGTACGAATTGCGTAAGGCTCATCGTCTCCTCCCGGTATGACGTCTCTTGGTGCCATTGCTCGTGCACAGTTATAGCCTATCAATAAACCAACCTCAAAGTCCTGTAGAGGTGGAATCTTTTCTATGACCTTGGAGAGATGATTCCATCTTTTAGCTGTCTCGCTTGTTGGGATATGGGCTCTGTTTACCGGTATGCAATCCTTGGTATAGGCAGGAGGAAGGTTGATGAGGAGGGAGGAACGATAGCCCCGAACACAAAGCCCTGAGACTCTTTGGCTCTTTACAATCACGTCACGTCCGATCATAGTAGTTAACTTCAGCTTTACTGGACAGGAATCTGCCTTTAGTACATCACTCAGTTCCTGGTCAACAAATGTTGTGTCGCTTTGTGTGTCCAGCAGGGCGTAAACCAGTTTCTCAGTTCCTGCATCCTTTTTTGACACCCACACAAGCACAATCATTGATGTGTTAGTTGGCTGTCCATTAATCACTGACATTGAAGTTGCAGCAGCCTCCGTTTGGCCGGCGTTGCTCGGGATAGTGGTTTCCTGTGGCAGGACCCTTTCCTTCTTTACATAGTTGTCATCGTGTAAACAAGTGGGATGTTTACCCTTGCTCGTGTTGCATGAGTGTCGATGTCGACAGTCTTTTGCACTATGTCCAGGTTTGGTGCAGCCATAGCAGAGCTTATGTTCTCTGACAAAATCTCGACGCTCCTCCAGAGTTTTAGCAATAAATTTGGGACATCCATGTAGTCTGTGCTGATTATTTTGACAGAAGGCACAAGGAGGCCTTTCCTTTCCTTTAACTGGCTTGAGCCTCTCGGTGTCAGCCTCAGTCTGTGTTTTTAGAATGCTTGACTTGTTCCTCTTAGTGTCTCTGCTGCCTTGTTTTGCAGTGCTCGACTCAGAGCTGCGGAGGGCATAAGCTGAGGTGATCGGATTGCAAGCGATCTCTGCCTCTGTCGCCATAAATGCGGCGAAGTCCTTAAAACTGGGGAATTCCTTATTGCCCTTTAAGGCTTCAGTAACCTTCCTGTTCCCGTGAGATGCTATCCACTCTGGTAGTTTGAGGATTAGCTTCTTATTCTCTTCGCAGTCGTTCAGTATTTCAAGGCTGTTCACATGTGTCATTGCATCTTGGCAAGCGTTTAAGAAAAAACAGCTGCTAGCTGTTGCAAACTGATGTGGTAAAGTAAACCTCTTATGCTAAACACAAATCAATACACCATTAAGACTGTACAGTTACAAATTGAACTAAATGCCACCTCTTTCACCCCCTTTTGGGTCAGTAGAAAGAATGATAAATATACAGTAGTGGTGGTAAATACCAATAAACAAAATTACTTCACTTGTTATTACTTCATGTCCGTTCTGTCTTAATGCAGCAGATGTCCACAGTAGTTGACGACCTTCTCTCTCCCTTTAACCACCACTGATGAGAATGAATGTCCTTTCCTTGTCGATTAGAATGAAATGTTCCATATCTTTTCTGACCGTCGCATCAAACCATTAAGCCAGCTGCATGATGATTATAAAGTCTCTGTCTAGAAGACCCATAGAATGGTGCTGAGTTGCTCCGTGAAATGTCTTGTCAATCCGAGACGAATAGCAACACAGCCCCGTGACTCGTCCTCGTGGTTCCGTGGTGCAGAGTGGCAGCAGGATGATGCGGGGGATCAGCTCTTACTGTAGCATTCCAGCCGGACTTTATTCAAGACGATGCACTCAATGATCATTACGGATGGACCATGGTGGGGTATTCGAACCCATTTATTCACAAGTTACCATAGACACATCGTAAGAGCTGTAATCATGACATAAAACAAAATAAACATTCACTTGATATGACCACGTTTCCGTTATGCTAATTAATTCACAGAAAAGGCACAGGAGGTGCTAGCATCAGCCTGCTAGATCACTCATAAACTTGTTAACAATCAAGTAATACATTTACAAATTGTCCGAAATGTAAACAACAAGTACAACACACAAACATACCTGTTCGCCTTCCAGCTAGATGCTAATTTAAAGATGGATGGAAAACGATAACTTTTTCATTAACCTTTTCTGCGGCAAGCAGTAGCAGTACGATCTTCCTTCCCGGAAGTTGCCCGTTCCGAAATTCAAAATAAGAGTCTAATCTATATTATAAGGTATAATTCGTTCAGGGATTTAACTGTTTGAAAAATATCAATAAGATAAATAATCTGGGTCATTTACAATCTGAGACACACACTTTGTCATGGTCCCCGCACCTCGCCAGCTGACAGCAGTCAGGCGCTTTGTTTTGTTTATTCTCCTCTCTCGCCTCTGCTCTCCCTTTCTCTCTCGTCCTCTCCCACTCTCTCTTTCTCCTGCCGGGGCGGAGCTCAGTATGGGCTCCTGCTCCTGGCCCACGCGCCTGGAGATGATCAGCACACCTGTCGCTGATTATGAGAATTGGAGTCCTACTTAAGATGGCGAGTCTGCTCTACTCGTCGCTGGATCGTTGAGCCATCAGCATTTCCCCTGGACCTGTTTTCCCTGTGCACGGTGACTGAGTGTGAGCAAGAGTGATAGAGGAAAGAAGAGGAGCTGTGTGTGGTTGCGAGGGCTGTATGGAAATCTCCCCTCCCTGGACTCCTGCTCCTTTCACTCCCGGACCCTGGAACCCCGGCCCCTTTTCCCCAGACACCGTTGTGTGTGTATATATATTTCACTGTGGAGAACACTGTAAATAAATTCACTTTTGATTTGAAGAAACTTGTGGTCTGCGCCTGAGTCCACTCCACTAATCGTGACACACTTCTCATTGGACAGAACTCTATTGCAATACAACCGTTTGTCATGGGCCCCACCGGTACCATTTGGACTTAAAAGGACTAATTCTTTACTTGTGCACAATTTTATTTCATTCAATTTTTTTTTGCTACTTTGGGGGAAAATTTTATACTTGAAGTTCTGTTAAACATGTTGTAATCCTGTGTTGTTTACAAAATTCTTTTAAAAGGCTTAACATCACTAAAGTACTTTTAAGCCACACAACTGTGTTTTGTCTGGTTTCTCTGTCATTCATGTACCAGAGCTCTAAGAGTCGTTCTTAATCTTCTGATACTAGCCCAAATTACTCATTACCTTGGTTATTATCCATCGGTACTGTATATAACTCCACGTAAATGCTACACAATTGAATTAAATCGATTTAGTCTGCTACTTGCCACCCTCACAGGAACCCAGATCGGGTTGTCAACCACCAATCTCTAGCCCACCTGACCAGGGCGCCTACCACGATTAGCAAAAAAGAAAATATTCCACTCAACTCTGGTCTGTTAAACATCAGTTCACTGACAAATCAGCGACCTCTCATCCAAGACCTCCTATCTGACTCTAAGTTTGACTTTTTTCTGTTTAACCGAAATCTGGCAACAACCTGATGACTTTTCTCAACTAAATTAATCTACTCCTCTGGGGTTTGTTTACTTTCCGAAACCTTGCTGCTCAGGTCATTGGGGTGGTCTCGCGATCATTTTTCACCAGCACTTGAAAGTCCTGCCAGTTAATGTTGATACCTTTAGTTCTCTAGAGTTGATACCTTTACATGTGAACTGACTGGACCTATTCCCACCTTCATAGCTACTGTATACCGCCCCTCCAAGCCTAACTCAGTCTTCCTCTGTGATTTTGCTAACTTACTAACCCACCTTTCATCTCTCTCCTGTAAAACTGTTTCCTTTGCTCGTTCTGCTCCATGGTTCACCTCTGACCTCCAAGCAATGAAGGCCAAAGCTTAGCAACTAGAGTGTAGATATAAAAAATCTGGTTTAACTGTCGATGCAGAAATCCAAAAATGTCATGTACTCCAGTATAAAAATTCCACCAACCAGGCCAAACAAAGCTTCTACTCAGGTATTATCAGTTCTTATGAGGGTAACACCAGGATTCTGTTTTCACTTCTCAACAAATTTCTTCAGCCCCCCAATGCTTTACCACCACACTTCTATTCTTCTGAAACCTGTAACTCCTTGATGCTGTTCTTCACTACAAAACTTAATAACATTCACCAGCAGCTCAGTTCGAATGTTGTGTCTACCACCTCTCCAAAACCTCTCCATTTCGAACCCTTTTCCACCTTTCAGCTTCCTGATATAGAGTTCATATGTAAATCAAAGCCCGCCACATGTCATCCAGATCCTATGCCTACAGGACTTGTGAAATCTTGTCTCTCTTCCTTACTTCCACTCATCTCTGCTATCATTCATTCTTCACTCACCACCGTTTCGTTCCCTCCTTATTCAAGATTGCTTCAGTCACTTCTATACTAAAAAAAACCTTCCTTAGATCCTAACAACCTTAACAACCTCTTCTAATTTACCTTTCATTTCTAAAATATATTCGAAAAAGTAGTTGCAGCTCCACTTGATTCACACCTGTTTAATAATAATATCTACGAGAGATTTCAATCTGGTTTTTGCTCATGTCACAGAACAGAAACTGCTAATGATCTTTTACTCGGAGCTGACTCTGGTCTTCTCAACATTCTTGTCCTTTTGGATCTGAGCTCAGCCTTCGAAACCATCTCTCACTCCATCCTTCTACCGACTTTCCTCTCTTGGCATTTCCAACACACCTCTAGCCTGGTTCCAATCATATCTCCTTGCCCGCTCGCAGTTTGTTCAACTTCTCGCTCTCGTCTAATCCCAGTCACTTCTGGTGTATTCCAAGGCTCAGTTTTAGGCCCTCTTCTCTTTATAATATACATTCTCCCTCTTGGTATCATCTTCCGTAAATTTGATCGGCATTTTGATTGTTTTGCTGACGACACCCAGTTATATCTCTCCTGCAGGCCTCCCTTCCACTCTCTTCCCTTGCAGAATGCTTATCCGAATTTAAAGCCTGGTTCATCTCTAATTTCCATAATCTTAATGAGGATAAAACTGAAATCCTCCTTACTGGCACTGAATCCAACCTATTGACGGCAAATCATTTCTCACTCACTTTTGATAAATCCACAGTTTTCCCTTCACCTCAGGTTAAGAGCCTTTGTGTCATCCTAGACAAATCACTATCCTATAAATCTCACATCAATAATCTCACCTGTTCTGCTTATTTCCATTTATGCAACATTAAATAGATAATTTCCTTGTCTTTCCATCCAGTCTACATCCATTCTTGTTCATTGTCTCATTACCTCCCGGATTGACTATTGTAATTCTCTCTTGCATGGTCTCCCCCAAAACTCTCTCCATAAGCTTCAGCTGGTTCAAAACTCTGCTGCCCGCATTATCGCCAGAATCCCCTCCTATCAGCACATCACCCCCGTTCTTCAGGAACTTCACTGGCTCCCTGTGAAATTCTGGATCGTGTACAAACTTCTTCTGCTCACCTTCATGGCTCTTCATAACCTTGCTCCTCCTTACCTTTCTGATCTGTTAAGCACTACCTCTTCTGCCCGCTCACTACGATCTTCTTCTTCTATCCAATCATCCAGGTAAGTAAATCTGACAAGGTTGATTCTGTTCATCTGGACGTAACGTTTTTAGTGGGAGAAACGTTTCATCACTCATCCAAGTGACGTGCTCAGTCTTGTAAGCCTTGTAAACAGGGAAACCTGCAGTTAGCTGAGACTGAACATGTCACTTGGATGAGTGACAAAACTTTTCTCTGAGCAAAGTCATGTTTGGTAACAGCTGAAACTTCTCGACATTTGCTGTTAAAGGTCCAAAATGTCCCAAATGGTTTTTGAACAAAGAGAGACTCTACTGGCTTTGTAGCTTAACCCTCTCAAGGCAGGTGTTGCCAATTTGCAACAGTTAAAAACTAACAACCTGATTACCCCACATACATGTTTTATGAGGTTTTTTGCCTTCTTTCTGCCCCACCACCATGGGAAGCAGAGCTTTCAGTTGTTCAGCTCCCAGACTGTGGAACTCTCTAGCCCCAGATATAAGAAACATTGGTTATCTCCCCCAGTTTAAATCCCTACTCAAAACCCACCTGTTCAAATCTGCATATTCACTGTGAACTTATTGTTTGTTTATTCTGTCTTGTGCTTTTGTTTTTTATTGTTCTACGTTGTCATTGTTGTATTATTTGTTTTATTCTTTTGTTAAGTGTCCTTGGGTGTCTTGAAAGGTGCTTTTAAATAAAATGTATTATTATTATCTTGTGCTAATGGAAGCATTTCCTTAGTTCTTGCCCCTTTCCTTAGTATTCGCTCTGATTATGGTCACAACACAGATACTTCTTTGTCCCACCTCTCAGTTAGAAACCTCCCTAAGTAAAATCAATAATTGAAATGCACCCACTATATACACAAGATGACATGGAAACATGCAAAAGGTGGGGAACACAGCTTAAACTAATTAAGCTGTGTTCCCCAGGTGAATTACAGGTGATGAGACAGGGGCAGTAGAAGTAAATACAATGCATGAGAATTTCTCTGCTTTCCATGTTTAACTCTCTCAGGCTCAAATTAAACTTTTTGTTGCTAATGCACAACCACGTCCCGCAGTGGTACTTGAGTAAAAAAACCCTCATAAAACATGTATGTGGGGTAATCAGGTTGTTAGTTTTTAACTGTTGCAAATTGGCAACACCTGCCTTGAGAGGGTTAAGCTACAAAGCCAGTAGAGTCTCTCTTTGTTCAAAAACCATTTGGGACATTTTGGACCTTTAACAGCAAATGTCGAGAAGCTTCAGCTGTTACCAAACATGACTTTGCTCAGAGAAAAGTTTTGTCACTCATCCAAGTGACATGTTCAGTCTCAGCTAACTGCAGGTTTCCCTGTTTACAAGGTTTACAAGACTGAGCACGTCACTTGGATGAGTGATGAAACGTTTCTCCCACTAAAAACGCTACGTCCAGATGAACAGAATCAACCTTGTCAGATTTACTTACCTGGATGATTGAGCAAGCATCAAGACAATGTGTCCCTATGGCTTCTACAGTGGAAGATTAATAACACACAATGTTAGCGTTGGTATGTTTTTCTAATACAGCAAAGGCACAAGTGTCCTCTGTATGCCCAGTTTGGAAATGGCATACAGGGTAACTGGCATATAAACCAAAGCAGTGAAGGCATCTATACAGTCAAGTTGAAAGTTATGGAAGTATTTTCTCTTTGTATTTTTATTTTATAATATGCAAACATTTTAGTAGTATTTTTAGTAATTTCACTTCCAGAACCAGAACACATTGTTCAAAATAAGTGGTCCTTCACAGATAGACAAAGAAGCTGTGTCATGTGCTGCCTGAGGTTTAAACCCCATTTCTTTAAAAAATGCTTCCCATTTCTGATTGGGCCGTTTCACGAATCAACCTCTTTTAGCTTTAGATTTCTCCAAAGCCTGCCCACACATTTTAACCCTTGTCAGCTTCTTTACAAGTGACTGGATGACGTCTGCAACAAGATTAACTAATATATTAAATAACTTTGAACATGTCAGATTTATTATAGTCACTGCCTCTAGAAATGACCGCAATACGGGGGAGCTCATGTGACCTGAGCTCATAAAAAGTGTGTGTGTGTGTGTGTGTGTGTGTGTGTGTGTGTGTGTGTGTGTGTGTGTGTGTGTGTGTTTGTCTGTGTGTGTGTCTGTGTGTGTAAAAACCTCAAAGAAAGCTGCTTTAGTTGGCGTTAAGTAAAAAGCTAAAAAAATCCGGCTGTTGAGGTTTGTCTGTGTAGGTTTTCAGTCATCCCGGTCATTGTAGTGAATCTAGTTTGGAAACTTGGAGCAGCTGAACTTTTTTAAGCTTCATGAAGAGGTTTCACCTCTCATCTAAAAGGCTCTTCAGTTCTAAAAACCTAATGGGTCCCAGGTTTCTAAACCTTAGTGGGGATTGTTCCTAAAGAGGGTCGTTGACCAACTATTGATCATGTGCCTCAACACATGAGCCAAGATGTGAAAAAATGCTTGGGTCATTACCACCAGAGGTTTTGGGTGAATACACTATAACTGTGTCCAAATTCATGGGCTGCATCCTCCTAAGGACGCATTTGTAGACCGATTACGTCACAGCGACGCGCCGAAGGCTGTCCAAATTCGTAGACTCCTCCGAATGCAGCCGACAAATCGGTCCTCCTTTTCCCCGAATTTGAAGGATGGGTCGGGTGTGTCCTTCGTGGCCCACCATATCCCAGAATTCATAGCGCGGCCTATGAGTTTATTAAACTCCACCGAGACAGCGGTGACGCTAATCAGAAGGCTAGACCATCTAACTTCCCCAGCCGTTTCCCCACGTAGACTGCAAAGGCCGGGTCCTCAGGAGGATGCAGCCCATGAATTTGGACACAGCTTATGAGATCTTGCCTCACTCTGTCATGTGACAATATTGATATCACCTGACACAAGATGTGAGTGGGGATTAAGGCACCTGGAAAGGGATCTAAAGATTGCATTGTAGGTGGCTGAAGGTTGGTGTCATAAACCAACCCCTCTGTTCAACGACGGTCGTTCACAGTGGAAATAGATGGCGTCTTTTAGTCCTCTCTTAAACCATCTGTCTTCTTGGTCCAAAATGCGAACAACTGGCATCCTTGCATCCTTGAAAGCGTGATCGTTGTCCTTCGTGAAGATCAAATATGACCTTTGTTCTCATGTAATCTCTTATGAACCCCCGACGGTTTCAGTAACTGGAACATAATTGAAGACAGATGTAACATCATTCCTTACCCTCCTTACAGAAGGGTTGAACTTTGCTGTGCCACACCAAGACAAACCCTGTTAGTGGAACTGATCACAGACTCAATGGTATAAAACAACACTGCATAGCTGAGGCAAGCTGAAACTTTCATCTAAAGTTGCTTTGCTCCCACATCTTCAAAGCCCAAAGCATCCATAGCAGCATATCAGCACCACAGAGAGCAAGACACTCATGTTGCTCAGTAAGGAAATTTTGTCAATGTTTAGTGACAAAATTACTGAACACACCATACCACAAGTTAGAGAAGTTACACCTAGTCTGGATGGTTTACCAAAGATGCATGAACAATTTTCTTATCTAGTCTTTAGGTTTCCGTTGTCTTGCCTCCCTGTTGTTCCATGTCCCACGTAGTCTTGTCTCTATGTTTATTCTCTTGTCCCCCAGTCGTGTCTGTGTCGCTCCTGCTGTTGCCTGTACCTAGTCAGGTTGCGTCTCAGTGTGTGTTCCCTGTATTTCCTGTTTTACTTTGATAGTCTCCCGTCGGTGTGCGTCATGTTCTGTTTTGGTTTTGAGTTAAGTTCTGCTTGTTGAATCTGCTTTTTGGGTCCAATATCTTGGCTGCTGCACACAGCAACACTTGACACTTATGAGTGTTGATTATGACACATCAAGTTTATTATTCATAAAATCATCTTACTTCAGGTTCTAGTGTATACTACAACATGTTTAAATAGCCTTATTGGAGTGGATCTATTGATTGTACAGTAACTGCCAGGCTGTGTATGGGTTTGTTTGTGTCACTCTCAGGACTGAGCATGCAGTTTGTGTATGCCAATGGGCCTGACAGGCCTCCTCCAGCCTCTCTCTAATAGGTGCTAATTGCATTCCATCCTTGCTGGTCAGTAGCCTGAAGGAATGTGGCTCTTATTATGGTGAAGCTTTGCAGCCTTGGGCCATCAGCACATTCTTCTGAAAGTCATAACATGCTTCATGCACCACAAAGGTGTGAACCAGGCTGCTGAGAAAGCAGCTCCAGGGCAAAGCTTTGTGATTGTATACCAGTCGGGGATGGGAAATAGCACAGCAATGGGAAAAAAAAAGTAAAATACCAGTAAGTCGAATAACACAAACTGTCCTACTAGCTTGCGAGATTGCTTGAGTTTGATATTTTTAAGCAGCAAGCTGGTGCAGTTCTAAGAGTTCAGAAACTGTGGCATTAAAATTTGTGATTGTTATAATCTGTTGACTACGCTGATTGTTGTAGATAGAGAAGACCCAAAAGCAGATATGCAAGGCTGTGATAAACTCAGAGCGAGCTGTTTACTTGGATGAAGGCAAAAAACAAAACAAAACAAAAAAAACAACCCAGCCCTGCCAAAACAAAGGGTTTTCCCCCCCTCCTTTTCCTTTTAATCAATTGCAGATACGATTACCTGATTGACCCTGGGTGGGGTTTTCATCCTGGGTCAGAGTTCCTGGGGTTAGTAACACTCCGCACTATTGTCAATTAAGCCGTCTGGCAAGCAGGTCCCTTAGTCCTCTGTACAACTGTCACCACCATCATAATTGCGTCCTTTTTCTTAAATTTCTTTGCCTCACCCTCACCTGCTTTTTCTGCTCCATCCACCATCAATTGTCTGTAAACCTTAATTGTTTTCCACCACAATAAGCTCTATTTGCTGGACACCAGGCTAACATCCTTTCTCCACTTTGGCAAAGATCCTGAGCCCCGTTATGCTCCCAATTCACCTACACCTTTTATACCCGTTCTTTCCACAATAAAGTTAGTTTAACTGCTAGCTCTATTCCAAGTCTCCCTCTATTTTAGATAGCAAGGAGTAGACGGCTGAGTTTATTAAACTCTAATAACAGCTGTGATGCAAATCTTAAGGCTAGACCGTCCCAGTCACAACCTCGCACTTGCGGCCTTCTCGGTCTTCAGAGGACCCCGGCCCACGTAGACCGCAAAGGCCGGGTCCTCCAAAGGATGCAGCCCCTGAATTGAGACACAGGTAATATATATACCAGAGAATAATCAGGAGAAGAGACACATGGGGAAAACACACAGCTGAACTGAATCTAACTAATGAGGGCAAAGGATGCAAAACTGAATTTAATTCACATGAGACCTGTCGCAGCAGACCGCCACCCCTCCCTGAGCCTGAGGTTTTTTCTTTTTAAAAGAGAGTTTTTCCTTCAAATGTCACCAAGTGCTTGATCATGGGGTCTGAATGTTGCGGTTTTCTCTGTTCTACTGTAGGGTTGAATTGGCCTTCTATAAATAAAATTGAACTGAACTGAATTGAGACAAGAGACCATCAAACATAACAGGAAGCATAAACACAGAGACTAAGACACACAAGCTTGACAAAGACTAAAGGCAGAACAACATGGAGGCATGATGGACGTCATGGAGACACAAAAGGACAAAACTTATTTCAAGAAGAGGTTATGTCTAACGTCTGATATAGTCTTTTAAAGGGAATCTTTGTCGAGCCAATGATGTAACCTATGTAAGTAGCTGATATTGTTGTGGTTATTTATGCTTGAACCCAAACATAAAGGCTTGCAACAACACAATTAGAATCAGAATACTTTATTAATCCCTAAGGAAATTATGTGGGTTACAGTTGCTCCAGGACAGTAACAGACTAAACTATTTAAATAATACAATATGTTATAGAGTTTACAAATTTAAAAAATAGCACTGATAATAAATATCAAGAATATTACAGAGTTGAGAATATTACAGGGGTGGAATATATATGATTGCCATTTAACTCTAACCTGTGAACTTTGTCAATTGTTATTTTACTGGAGCGCATGTGCAAAAAGGGTGTTGCTATTGCAGTGTTTACAGTGTATCAGATGGAGGAGTTGTACAGGGAGATGGCCACCTGATTTCCTGTGTCGTTCAGTGGTGCTTTTAGGTAACCTCAGTCTCTCACTGAACATGCTCCTGTGACTAACCAGCACGTCATGGAGTGGGTGGGAGGTGTTGTCCAGCATTGTCTTTATCTTGGACCACATCCACCTCTCAGACACCACCCTAAGGGAGTCCAGCTCCGTCCCCACAACATTACTGGCCTTGCGGATCAGTTTATTTAGTCTGTTGGCATCTGCAATCCTCAACCTGCTGCCCCACCATTCAAAAGCATAGAAGATGGCACTGGCCACAACACACTCATGGAAAATCCTGAGCATTGTCTGACAGATGTTGAAAGACCTCAGCAGCCTCAGAAAAAAGGGATGACTCTGGCCCTTTCTGTAAAGTGCAGTGGTGTTTTTAACCCAGTCAAAAGGGAGAGGCTAGGATAAATGGTGGAATTTGAAGGAGGAATTTTGGGAATATTTCAGAATATTTCAGGAAGGAGTTGAGACAGACTGTGGATGGTAGAGAAAAATTACCAGATGAAAGGAGAAGTACAGCTGCAGTGGTGAGGGAAATCTTCTTAATACATCTGTGGTCTGAATATCAAGCCAAATGTTCTTCATATACACTTCTTAGAAGTGCAAATCTATTGCCACAAACAGCAGTATAGAAAAATTCAGGCATCCAGCCTGTGCCTTTTTTCCAATCAGAGAGGTCATTATGCTGCACTGAAGTGGCAATTTTACATTTTACAAAAACAGTCTACATGGTGGACATGGTAATGGTAAACAGTCGGTAATTCTAAACAGGATGGCCAACACAATAGTTAATCTGTTAGCTAATTTTACACCTAATCTCACAGTTAATCCCGAAGCTAATACATTAGCTAATATTCTAGTTAATCCCATAGCTAATGTATTAGACTTACTAGTTAATGTATTAGCTATGGGATTAGCTAACAGGAAACGTAAATGCAGTGAGCAAGTGGATTTGAAATTGAGTAGAAGAATTATTTTTTATTTTCAAAAATAAATCAGTATTCATAATTTGATTTTTGCATCTATTTACTTCTCTTTTTTTTTTTTAAATAGTATTTTTAAAGACTAAAGATGTCTTTTTAAATTTGGAATACGATTTTAATTCTTTTTAATGTAACATCCATTTTAGATTTGAATCATTTATTATCAATTCATTTAGAAATATTAATTTATAATCACTCTTTTTTATTTTCCATTAATTTAAAAAATAATGACTTGCTTTAGTAATGTCTAATTAAATTAAAAAAATGAATTTGTAAATGAAATTTGCTAATGCACATTTTTTACTTTTATATTAATTATTGAAGTACAAAATTATTATTAATTTGTACATGTGACTCTTCTGGTCCTCCACAGTTTACAGAAAGAGAATGGAAGCCAAGACTTTGCTGAATGTCTTTGTCCAAAGTTTTTTCCCCCCCCCCAATTTTGACTTCTTCTTTTCCTATAGCAGCACTTATGTGGCAGTATAGTATAGGTGATCACACCTATCATTCAGAACAACACTGCAGTGGCTTCCTGCATGTTAACTGTGGGCCACAAAGTGATCATTTAAGATTTGGTGGACTTTACCCTGTGTACCACAGATTCACTTATAGTAAGATAACTGACAATAAGTGAAACATAACTGGGGGTAGCCTTTCTAAAACCATAACCATGTCCACATTTTGGTAAGGTTCAGAGTAAGACTATGTGTTGTGTTTCAGGCTGCCAGCCGCTCCACCTCTCTTCTGTATGCTCTTGGATCTAGATTGATAAACCCCAAACTACTGTATGAGCAAACTCCAGGAAATAATTGGTGTTAAAATATGCAGAATAATCTTGTGTCATTATCTTGTACAATAATAAGTTCAGTACACAGCCTGGGACAATCCTAGATCCTGTGGTGCTGCTAATTCTGCCTTGTGACAGTGTTACTGTCTGGAAGCCTGGTCCAGGATCTATTTGCAGATGTTCAAGTCTATTCCCAGCACTTGGAGCTTCTCTACCAACTGCTATGACAGGACTGTACTGAATGTCAAGCAGAGATAATTTAGCGGGATACTGGGAACTGTTTCCCTTTTCTAGCTGAGTCAGAGTGAGCTGGAACAAGGTACACGTGGCTCTTATGGTCCTGGCATACCTTGGGTTTTATTCCTTTCCCCTTCCTTTTCTCTGCGTCTCCTCATAGTGTATCACTTTCTATAGGTCTGTACAATCTGTGTGTATATATATATATAGAGAGAGATAGATAGATAGATAGATAGATAGATAGATAGATAGATATATAGATATAGATATATAGATTTATTTATATATATATATATATATATAAAATTAATCTCACAATTTTCTGTAAATAATCGCAATTACTTGATCAATAGCCTGGTTGCAATTACATTTTTTCAACTTTATATTTAAATTTGTAACTAACATTTCTGCAATATAATGAAGTAAATGCAGAATAAACACAAAGAATGTATGCTTAAATTCAAAGAGAATTTGAATAGTTTTCTTCAGTCTTTTGACACCGGTTCTTACCTGTGAAATACAACTTTTTAAAAAACCTATATACTAATAGTTAAGTATAGACAAATCTATAATATATGTTAGTGTTGTCAAACAATTAAAATGTTTAATCAGATTAATCACAGGATTACAGTGGATTAATTTTGATTAATCACGATTACATATAATTCATTTTTGTTGCATATTAATCGCATTTCATTTTGCGTGAACAAACAGACTTGAGAAAAAAGGGAAAATATACACACGTATCATGTCGATTGAATATCTTCAACATTCATGTTAACAGAAAACTCTGTAAACATTTATCCTCTCTCTCTCTCTCATTCACTCTTGGGGAGGCACTTCAAGTCCTTGAAACGAGGAACCAAAGCTACGTAGATAGAATAGAACAGAATGCCTTTAAAAAACTCTCTCTCAGCTTGTTCGTGGCCAAAAATGGCCACCCCCGTTTATGTTTACAAAATGCTATAAAATTAATATATATATTAAGAAAAATTTCCACTTTCATTGACTTGATTTTTTAGATTAGCATCAGTGCTGTTCATGAAAATCAAAATTTCATTCAAATTCAGAATTTTAACCCTTTAAATACCAGTTAAATCACATAATTTTAATGATTTACATAGGGATAAAAGCATGAAATCTTTTTTCTCTAAATAATACATGCCATCTGATTTATTTTCTAACCATGATGGAGGTTAGATGCATAGCAATAATTAAAAGTATCAATGAGTTTTATGTATCTTTGTTTTTTTGTGCAGTGACAGGAAAAACAAAAAAACTCCCTCTCAGCTTGTTCGTGGCCAAAAATGGCCACCCCCTGTTTATATTTACAAAATGCTATAAAATTAATATATATTAAAACATTTTTCTACTTTCATTGACTTCATTTTTTAAATTAGCACTGGTCCTAGTCATGAAAACCAAAATATAATTCAAATTCAGAAATTATACCCTTTGAATACCAGTCTGATTATGTATTATTACTATGTTTTGGGGAGAAAACAGCAATAAAGTTCATTTTTACTTTATTTTATTTTATTTATTTACACGTTTCAGTGTTTGTGCTTCTGTGTGCATCCTCATTAGCAGCAAAATGTACTAACAACATTAGAGTGGTTTTTGTAGGCACACTTTCTACACCTGGTGCAAGGGGCTGCTGTTCCAATCCTGGAGGTGCGCCTTTTGCACCTTCTTCTCATTTTGTTGGTGGGGTGTGGGTCACATTCTGGTTCAGACTACTGTATCCTGAGATCAATGGCAGAAGTGGCTGAGAATCAGGGACGGAGCTCCTCCGTCAGTTGGAGTCTGAACCCATGCCATTTTTCATTTCCTGATACTTCCAGTGTTGTCATCCAACATGCTATGTATTACTTTATCCTGGTTTAGGCTCACATCTCCACTTCATCTATAATCATCCAATCCTCACACCTTCGCCTCCTGTGCAGGTTTGTAAGGGTGCACAGCAGCTAAAAGATCTCCTTTGTTATAAAAATGTCAAAAGTAGATCTCAGGCTGCTAATGCAGGAAACTGCAAACAGGGTGAGCCCTGGTTTGATACATGGTCTTCCTTTCATGAGGGATCCACTCAGTCACCGGCTCCTCGGTCTCAGAAAATGCTCCTATGTTCTTTTCCATCAGCTGCTTGAGCTCCACCTCCATGCCCCCCAACCTCATCTTGGGCAGATGTCTTTTCTTCGAGGCCAGAGGACTGCTTGGTGTCCTTGTTCTCTGACCAGATCATATAGGCAGTGCTTGAAGCAGTGATGACTTTCTTGCCATATTGCCTGAATAAATGATCTGGAAGCTGTTAGGCTTACTTACAGCAGTAGCACTGTCTGCACCTGCATAAACTCCAGGACACGTTTGTTGTTGTTTGCACTGCAGCTGCAGGTTTGAACTCTGCAAAATGTCCTGTGATTGTTTTGGTTTTTTTTGTTTTATTTTTAGAGTTAATATTGTGGGTATGGTACTTTTTATGAAAAATACAAGAGTAAAAGTGCTTTTAAGATGTGCTTCAAAGCTAAGTTTGACTGGGAACCTCAAAGCTCAATAGCCTGCATTGACAGAAATTCACTGCAGCCTATGTAATGTTTGAATTTATTCCAGTCTATCTTGCAAATACATGTTTGTGCTGCAATGTCATGCACAAACACAAACTATTAGATCCTTAAGATCAAACCTATGTCAGAATTGTTTCATTATTTTGGTCCACTGGAGTGTGGTAAGCCATCAAAGGCCGCTACTAGAAACGAGGAATATTACATGAAATTGCTTGTTTGGCCAAAAATGGGTAAATGATGTAATTTGGTAATAAACATGAAAAACTACAATTTTCCTGTGTTGAGTTTAGAATGAAAGCAATTTTACGTAAATTGCATGATATAGTACTGTCAATAACAAGGAATCAAAAAAGGTGGTTATAATGGGTTTCAATTGGCCAAAAATGGCCACAATAGAGCCAAGAGGAACAATTTCGTGTGTAGTGTATATTATTGACATTATTAAGGAGCTGATGTTGAAAATTAAAAAATCTGAAAAAAATACACACCTTTGGGAAGTTTCATTCAATTTGCATTAACAGAACGAAAATGGTTGAAAAAAGAAAAGTGAAGTGGCCACAAATGGCCAGGATAGAGCCCAGAGGTAGGATCTAGAAACAAAAGCCATATCTCACAACCAAAAACGATTTTAAAAGATTTAAAACAGACTTAAAAGTTAAAACACAAATACTACAAGTTGTTCACATCTGAGGCCTTTGAAACTGCCATCACTGGAGCAGTCCAAAACCAAAGCCCAGAGTCCAAAAACCAAAAGGCAGTTGAGGTGGCCTGTCACAACAGGGACCAAGGTACTCAGGGAGCTGGCTTCATACACTTCACGCAATTTAGCTTTTTTTAAATATATGAAAAAAATTTTATATGTTCTTTGGGTTTGGTTTTCATCGAAAGAAAACACAAAGCAAACTTGCAAAACAAATAAAAGAAGCCTTAAATTGGAATTTTTTGTAATTAAAAAGAAGACAATAAAAAAGACACAAAGAGAAAAAGAAGTCAGCATGTAATATTTTCTGTTGACTGACCTAATAATCATCTTTGGCAAACATACTGTGCATTGGAAACTTGCAAGCTGAGGACAGCAGAGGATACAGCTTAATAAAACATGAGATAATGTTCATATTGTGTAAATGAAAAATAATACTTTCTTCCATGAAAATATTAGCTGTGTTAATACTTGTGGGAACTCCTCTCCTACCTGAGTGGTAATTTCATAACTGAGCTATGTTCAGTAGGATACGTGGAGGGCCCCACGCTCTTTGTGTTTATATGTTTGGGATTGTTACAGCTGAAAGCAGGATGAACCCAGATCAGAGTACCCCTGTGAAAACACTATAGCTGTCTTGGTGCTTTTCTCAGTTAGCCTCTGAACCTTTTTCTGTGTGTCTTTCTGTGTGTGTCTTTTCCTTTCTCTGTGCGTTTCTCTCGCTGTATTGCTACCATAATGAGTCATTGACCAGACAGGAGAAATATCTGCTCTTTTATCCTTCCTGCCTCTGTACACCTATTTCCTAGTATTGTTTGGCACATGCAGTAGATGAGTAACAGGGAAGCAAACATGCATGCACACACCCAGACACACTTATGAGAACCACAATTTCCCGTACCTCCTATATTCCAAGCAAAAAGAAGCAGTGGTTGCATGTATGCAATCCCCTCAAATTAGGTTATTATACGAGTACCAGGTTAGAATTTCTCCAAATGAGCAAAAATGAACTTTTAAAAAGCAAGAACAATTCAAGAACTCGAAAACAACCATTTGCTCACATACAGTTTCTAGTTATACATCTTGACTTTTCAGTAAACAGTATCCCACCGGCTCAGAGATCTCTTTATCAAATTCCCTTCAATCTCTAGTGTTCTCGTCTTAATTCCTAAAGTTCCTACAGACTGCCATCAGATGCAGCCTTGCTGACACCACTTCTCAATCTCTTATTTCTTTCAGATTGCACCTTCTGGGTAAGATTTCTGTATAATTCATCTGATATTTATTTACTTGATATTTATTTATAATCACCTCTGTTAATTCTTGATATTTATAACTGAGTGATTTGTATATATTAGTGCTGTTTCTTAAATTTGTCAAATCTGTAACATATTGTATTGTTTAAATCAGTGGTCTCCAACCCCCGGGCCATGGACGTATTGGTCCGTGAGTCGTTTGGTACTGGGCCGTGAGAGTTGAGGCTCTGGTGTGAAATTTATGGTTTTCAGGGTTTTTATCAGTTTTTATTGTTATTTTTTTTTAAATCGTTTTTCTTATTAACTCGGTTTCCCTGGCTCTTTTCCCTCCCGTGTGTTATGAATAAATCTTCTTTTTTCTGGTTATTTTGTTGTATTTATCCACGAAGCCTTAAAGGCCGGTCCGTGAAAATATTGTTGGACATAAACCGGTCTGTGATACAGGTTGGGGACCGCTGGTCTAAATAGTTTAGTCGGTTACTGTTACTGTCTTGGAGCAACTGTTACCCACATAATTTTTTTAGGGATTAATAGTATTCTGATTCAGATTAAGACTTCCTTCACTCTTATATGTTACGCTATAGTCTTCACACAAAATCCACAACATGTATCCTTCTACATATTTCTCCTTAACACCTACCCATGCAACACTTCTGTTTCCTTCCCCTACTTGTCTGTTCTGTCCCCCAGGGGGACACTCTCTACCACTTCATCCAACTTGTTTCAGAATAAGGCTTTCTCTTCTAACTGGCATGTGTGTCACTGACAACATTCAACATCACCCACTTTCAAATTTGTGATCCTGACACTTTGCTCCATCCACAACACCATTCATATACTCTTCCTTCAAGGGTAAATCTACTCTCTACTTTCATTTCCTGTCTACATGGTAGAACAGCTTGAATCCACCTCCAGTAATCCAGGCCTTGCTTTGCTTCTACCTGGTTCCTGCACAAATAATATTGTATATCTACCATCCTTCTCTACATCATATCAGCTAGCTCATTCTGTTTAGTAATAGTCCCTATATTTAACCCTATAATGCCCTTTGTCATATTTGAAGCATGAGTTTCTGAGACCTCTATCTAATCAGTATGATCAATACTTGCCATAACGTCAAAATGTTGTGAACAAAAAAAACCCAACATGATATAGCAAAAAATAAATGTGGATTTTGTTAGAAGGGTTAATAAATATCTCAGTTCCCAAAAATCAGAATTTTCTGGCTTATTTTGATGGGTTGGGTCTTACAGGGTTAAACTCCCTACTCCTGACCTTCATACTCCTGCCTTTCTTCTCTTCTCCAGCTGCCTCTTAGCATTCTTTCCTCTTCTTTCGTCTCCAGCCAAGTAGCACAGTTCCCACCAGCACCATGTTGGCCGTTGTTAACCTGTGCTTCGACAAATTTGGGATGGAAGTCTCATTCTTGATAAGCTACATGTTTGATTTGAATTTTACAATGATTTACACAGATTTTACACTGGATGTCATTCCTGATGCATGGACGTGTATCCTGGCTTTCTAGATTTCTAGAAATCTGGCCCATCCCCCAAAATGTGACTATCCAGTGTTGAAACCAGGAAGCAGAGTTGCAGTCTCACACACCTCTATGTGTTTCTCTTCTCCAGTTATCCCCCCCAGACCCCATCCAAAAAACCCTAACATCTCTACTGCCACAGATGTTAATTATCTTGTTATCAGTATTACATTATCACATGTAACTCATAAACTGGAGAGGAAATGGCATCTGGCTAATTTAGAAAATCTTCATCTATCCCTGAAAAATACTTTATTGCTCCATAAAAAGCCCTCCGTAAAGCTCGAACATCTTACTATTTATCAGTGATTGAAGAAAATGACAACAGCCCTAAGTTTGTCTTCAGCACTGTAGCCAGGCTGACAAAAAAGTCAGAGCTCTGTTGAGCAAAGTAAAACGTACATATAATGGCCCCTATCATTTGTCTTCAAGAAATGATAGGGGTGAGGAGAGACAGACAGACTAAAACCACAGTGCAAGTAAATATTGCAGGGAGAGAGACAAACTGTCTTATGGACACAAGTCACATCTCTACTCCAGTCCTTTTATGAAGAACATCTTGCAGATCTGACCAATCAAATGATCTACTTGAAGTGGAGGTTGCTTGTTATCAGTCTGTCCCCTATTTATGATATATTGAGCTTACCATCACGTTTTCTAAAGAGTTTGTATGCTCTTATATTGAAATTTACACTTTGGCCTTGGCTATTTCCCACCTCCGCTCTGCAAGCCATGAGCAGGCACTCATAAACACACACTCGATGTCCTCTATTCTGCCTACCAGAAGCTCCCACCCTTTCAGCCTTTATTGAATTGGCATCAGGCAGTTCTGAAAACACTTGAGATACGAAAAAGAAACTTAAAGAGCTGTTGTCCTTGAACAGCCATGGCCTAATGGTTTCAGTGATTGCAGTCACTTTACGATGCCTATGGCTATGTCACCTCCCTGTTGTATTAAGAAATGACGAATCAATCATGAAATTATCACCCCCCCCAAAACAACATTAGAAAAATATGTTAATGTTAGTGATATAGTGCAAGTGCTATACAAAAAACAAACTGTTAGAAAACATAGTGACAAAGTCAAACACTATCAAGCTCAGTGATGTGGATGGTGCGAGACAACACTTACCAGAACGCCTTCATTCTGATGAAGAGTCTGAGTCCCCATTGTTGCTGTTGGCACAAAGAATAGTTCTGTTCGTCTATGTGTAGCCTACATAAAGCTTAATCTGCAAACCATAAAGGATGCCTACTCTTTTCCAAAATTGCTCTTGTCGGTTTTGTGGTTCTTTGTTCTAGACCTCAGGTGCAGTTACTATCAGGCCGAAATAGAGGAAGCAGAAACCCTAAGACTGTCATGATGTGCTGTGGAGGCAGCCAGGATTGGACCCAAACGCTGGACTTGTAAACCAGAGGTTAAACTCAAAACACGACTTTATTAACAGAAAGGCAAAGGGCGATATGAAACTACACTGGGAAGAACTAAAACTAACTCACAAGGCGGCATGGGGAAATGCACACAACACTGAGGGACGACGCGCCACAGAACAGAGGGAGATTCTGACATAAGTACACAAAAGGTAATGAGGGATGTGGGAACACACGGGGAGCACAGCTGAGGACAATTACGCATAACAAGGCAGGGAGGACACGGAAACTGAAAATACTGACCCATACTGACCTTAAATGTAACACAGGAAGAACACAGGGATGCGGGGGGGGGGAGAGGGCACAGAGATAACGGGCTGGGGAAACATGGAATAAAACACAAGGCACAGGAACTCAGAGCTATATGAACACAGATACACAGAGGAAGACACAGGACCAAAGACATGGGGAGATCTAACAATCAAAAGCTAAACATAACAAGCTAGGGACTAAGACTAAACTTTAAACTAACAAGGTGGACTCAAACCAAAATACAAAATGACAAAACAAAAAAACCCCGAAAGCGCTGGGTTATAAAACCCAGGATTATGACAAAGACTATTTGTTTGCCCAATTTAATAGGATGCCGCAGGGGTTGAGAAATACACCTTCAACCTTCAAGATATTGATGAACATGTGCATGGGCAATATGAACCTAAAACTCGGTAAAATACCTTGGCCACATTGTTTCTGAAAGAGGGGTGGAAACTGACCCCAAGAAAGTTGAGGTCCTAAAGACCTGGCCAATCCCCACAAATCTTATAGAACTTCAGTCCTTTTTAAGATTTGCTGGATATTACCAGAGGTTTATTCATGGGTACTCCATCATTGCCAGAGCACTTAATGAACTAGCCTCCGGCTTGTCACCACTTAGGAAACTGAATAACAAACCAAGGACAATTGCAAACTCAGATTATAACAACCAAAGGGAGCCCTTTGGTCACTGGTGGACACCCCTATATCAGGAGGCCTTTGATGAGATAATAACAAAGCTAACATAAGCTCCAGTCTTTGGATTTGCAGACCCCCAGCTTCCATATGTTCTATATATGGATGCCAGTACCACTGCCCTAGGAACTCGATTGTATCAGGTACAAGATGGTCAGTCATCTTTTGCAAGTCGTAGGCGTTCAAAGAGTGAGAGAGTGTAAGGTAGTACCCAGCTCATAGGTTCAAGTTCTTGGCCCTTAAGTCAGCAGTCACAGAAAAATTCTCTGACTACGTATTAGGTTACAGACTTCACGGTATTGACTCACAGCAACCAACTTATGTACATTTTGACATCCACAAAGCTTGATACAACAGGGTATAAGTGGTTGTCCAGTCTTTTCACCTAATCATTCAGTACAAAGAAAAACAAAATCTGGATGCCAATGCAGTCTCTTACTATCCTTATGTTATTCCAGACAATGATTACGCAGCCAAGAAGGAAGGCAAGAGAATCTGGCAGTTCACAATGTAACATCTGACCAATCCTGAAAGTTCAGAAACTGTTCCCTTGGAATTAATTCAGGTCATTTGTAAACATCATGAACATTAGCTGTAGCTAATGTTGGAGCCACCACTTCTGGGTTGACCTTAGTTAAATCCCTCACCCACCAGTCCATAGCCATTCCCAACTGTTTCAAGCAGGAGCAAGTGGATGGCCTTCCCATTGCCCATTCATTTTCAGAGGCACTGAGGCAAAAGCAGACATTACAACCTGCTATCAATGCAGTAGTTGGACTCTTAAAGTGCTAATCACTCTGAGTACTCTTAAAGTAAAATTCCATCTCCCAGCCTTAGGCTGGAGGTACCTATACTTACCACTTTACTTCCGGTAAGGTGGTCCTAACATCTTACATCAAGTTATGCTACCTGAGGGGTTGAGAACCACAGCACTTAGACGCCTTCATCAGATATGGGCTACCTTGGAGCCAAACAAACAGTAGATTTGGTAAGAGCCATTTTAATGGGTGAAGATCTACATGGCCATAGAAACTTTTTTTTTCTGGGTGATGTGGCAGTATGGGCCCAATGTATTATCTAAGACCTGACCTTGGAAAGAATATAAAAGAAATTAGCTGGTCTGTTACTGTGTCTGGGTCTTCAGGTTAGTAAACAGTAAGGGTAACTTCCTTAAGTCTTGAATGAATATTCTTTAGCAAAACCAAGGAACCGTAGGAGCTGCTTACAATTAGGAAGAATAGGCTAGTCTACTACTTCTTTAACTTTGGTCAGGTCAGTCTGTCCCTTCTTGACAAGGAACCAGAGGAATAATACTGAATCAATGTGGAACTCACATTGATTTAAACTCACTTTAAGGAGTTTACTTTCAAGGAGACTTTGGCGCACCTGATGGATGCAGAATTCTTGTTTGTTGGGGGATCATGAGAAGATGAAGCTGCATCAAAATAAACAAAGATGAAATGAAGTCTTGGAGGATTTTGTTTACAAGGGCCTGGAAAACAGTTGGTGTTTTAGTTAGACCAAAGGACATTACAAAATATCCTAAGTCCAAGTGAGTGTTGAAAGCTGATTTCCACTTCTTCCCCTGTTTTATTCTCACCAAATGGTAGGCATTTTAATGGTCCAATGAGAAGATGATGGCTCCCTGTAACAATTCAAAAGATGAAGAAAGAAGATAAATGATATTTGTTCTTGACAGTTATTTTGTTGAAACCATGTAAATCTGTACAGGGACAAAGAGGCTTGTGTTTCTTTTCAACAAAAAAATAATAATCGAGCACCTACAGGACCAGAATATGTTTCAATTATTCCAGCTACAATACAGGCAGTTTTATTGTTTTCCATGGCCTCTCATTCAGGCTTTGTTGTGCAATGGAGTCTGCTAGTTGACAAGGTGGCCCCAAGGAGCAGATCAATAGAATCAGCAAGGGCTGGTAAGTTGGGCAAGATAGAGAAGTGAGAAATGGGCCCGGCCAAGCTACATAGACTGTACATCACTCTCTCTTGACTCACTTTCACTTCTGTCTTTTAGGTCGACCCCTCCAAAACAGGAATACAGTCAGTCCTGCTGACTGCTTTCCTGTTCCTGACCATTGAAGTTGTAGTTTCATGTTCTCAGATGCTCCTGAATGTGGTCATCTGTTCTGATACACATAGAAATTAACCTATCTAGTGAGTAAGGGAAATCTAGTTAAGCCTTTAATTTATCATACAAACTATGAAGAAATGTGCCTTGGAGGGCCTTTTCATCCCAGACTGTATCCAGAAATCCACAGAAAAATCTGCCACACTTCTCTTAACTTGTGTGTGCAGGTTCTCAGTCATCCAGGTCATGATAATCTAAGGAGCAACTGGACTTCTTTAAATTTCTTGACGATGTTTCAGCTTTCGTCTGAGAAGATTCTGAGAAGGGTGTGAAGAAAGGCATGGGTCATTGTCAACAATGGCTTCAGGTGAAACCATTATGAGACCTTGCCTCACCCTTTATGTAACCTATTGGGGTCACCTATAACAAGTCTTGTAACAGGACTCAGTAGTACAGATGCACCTAAAAGATAAATGTGACTCTTTGGAGAATGATAATGTTCACATTTTGGTCAGAGAACACAGATAGTTTGCAAGATGAGTGAAACAGGCAATTTATGTCCACCCCCTCTGTTCAAAGGTGGATGACCTTTGAACAGAGGGGGTGGCTTATGACACCAACAGTCTGCCACTTACAATGCAGTTTTGAGATCCCCTCCCAGACACCTCAAACACTACTCACATCTTGAGTCAAGTGGCCTCAGTAGATCACATGATAGGGTGAGGCAAAGTCTGAAAATGGTTTCCCCTGAAACCTCTAATGATAATAACCTTTTTTCACAACCTAGCTCATGTGTCACACGATTAATAGTGGGTCCCTCTTTTGGGACAACACCTACTAGGCTTTAAATACCAGGGAGTAACCACCATGTGGTTTTAAAAGTGAAGAAGCTTCTTGGATTAGAGGTAAAACATTTTTTTTGTGTGTGTGTGTCCCGTTTGGATCTTTAGCCATCAGAATTGTTGTCTTGAGGCCAAGAAAGATGCCAAGCGGATTTATTTTACCAAGTGGATCATCATGGCCTTGTCATATTGGTCCATTTGATTGACCTTTATTATAATTATGAATTTATTTTATTTTCAGTTGCTACAAACGGGACAGACATGACTGGGGGATAGGACAGGGAGAAAGAATGAAAGAAAGAGAGGGAGAGAAAGAAAACCAAAGGGGAGAAGAGACGGTGAGAAGGGGGGGAAGAGAGAAAAAAAAAAGAAAAAAAAGAAAAGAAAAACAAACAAAACACCTGGATCACCTGTATGGAGAAAAAAAACAGAAGAGAAAGCAAACAACAAAGAGCAACA
The DNA here is from genome assembly GCF_900408965.1 of Simochromis diagramma. Taxonomy (NCBI): domain Eukaryota; kingdom Metazoa; phylum Chordata; class Actinopteri; order Cichliformes; family Cichlidae; genus Simochromis; species Simochromis diagramma. The sequence goes on along the minus strand of NW_024386757.1, from coordinate 514,704 downwards.
TAATAAAAAAAACAGCACCATCACAATAAAATAGCTAGCAGTAGATAACAGTAGATACTAAATAATAAACGATATTGTGCAGCACGCAAGATAGACAGCGCACAATGTGCTTTGAGGCAGCAGCCAAGAAAGGTGTAGTCCGCGTCTGTGAATACCCGTGTGTACACCTGTGTGCACACCTGTGTGGATCAGCATGCTTGTATTCCAAAGGTTTCTCCATGTAACGATCTGCTAGGGAGTGTGGGGAGCCATAGCCCCGTCCACCAGGGTATGAAGCAGGTATGGAGGAGATCCAGGCCCCAGATATCCAGAGGCCCCAGAGTACAAGGACCCGAGGAGGACCACCAAAGGGGGGGAAACCGTGCCACCCTCCTGGGAAGAGCTGAGTAGAGCCCCAAAGGAGAGGTCACCCCGCAGCTACGGAGCAGAGGCCAGAGGGGGTTGCAGTGGCGTGCCCGTTGGCTCTGCCGGCAGCCAGCTGTGCCAGAGAGGACCGAGCTTCAGGCCCAGAGGCCAGAGGCCTGAGGGCATCCCACCCCCCGGAAGGAGCCCAGCCGGGCCACAGGCGCCCGGCCCCGCCAATCGGCCACCAGGAGTGAGCCGGTACATACATGAGCACCCAGCCCCAGACGACAAGGACCACCAACACACCAACGTCTGAAGGCATCAGCCACCGGCAGGGAGTGTGGTGAGGGGAGATAGGCCTCCGTACTTTAGAGGGCCTGAGATGTACCCAGAGAGGTTGAGTCTAAGACCCAACCTGACATATAGACACAGACGAACAGGCACACGCGGACACAGACGTGCATTCCCACCCCATATGCACAACCAAATACTCGGCACTCACCCAACGTGTAGACAGACACAAATAGACACTGCACAGACAGTCGCACTCCCCAAACATACTCTATATCCCAGGTCCAGGTACCCCCGCCCTCAGAGGGGCAAGCCGCACCTAGAGGTAAAACATTTTCAAGAAACTTAAAGAAGTCCAGTTGCTTTCTTTCCAGGCGTCTTAGGCTCCTCTTAGCTCGTTTGAATGTGAAGAGCTTGTGAGTGGATGTCTCAGGGTTCAAGCCTTTATGAAACACATTTTTGAAATTGGCAATAAGTGCACAAAAGAAATATTTGGATTAGTCTTTAATACCACCCGTCCCCATCTTAGTGCTTATCTCCACAGCAGTTTTACCAAAAAGGCAATTTTAGCACTGTAAGAAGCATGTTTTATTTTTCTGTCAGAAAAAAAAAACAAAAAAAACAAAAACACTGTCTTGAGAATCACCAACTCCTCTCTGTCCTACCTAGAAAGGTAAGGTAAGGTTCTCTCGAGAGGATCTGAAAATACTGGTGATCTGGATTTTGAAGGCCAAAACTGAATGATTAGAGGAGTTATTGATCCAGATTATTTTATCATACCTTTAAGTTCTGCGAGTTGATGAATTATGGTGCAGTGTTCTCCAGAGATGAGGCGTGGCATATGCTCATGTCTTCTAAGTTGAGCTTCCTGGATAGACAGGCCACAACGCAATGGTTCCAAGTTCACTGAGTCCATTTCTTGGCTGGATTTTTCCATCATAACAGCTCAGATGGATTGAATTAAAACACATGACTCCAAACTAAAAGTTCAACAAGTTTATGTACAAACACACAAATATTGAAATGGTTCAAGCAAAAGATTAGTGCGATCCAGGGTTCCAGATAAAAAAAAAACAAAAGTGGATCCTCATTTCCTTTTAGAATCTCTCTCACCAGATACAAGTTCAGCTCACTAGCCTCCAGACAATCTGCACAGGGGACAGCACGACTCACGGAGGCTAAAAAGTGCACTCAACACAGCTTTATTACTAAACACAACAAAACAGAACACACAGTATGGGATGAGGTAGATCACAATACAGACCAATGGAAAAACAGGGTTTAAATACACAGAGGAAGCAATCAAGGAATGGGAGACAGGACGGAAACACAGCTGGGACAAATCAGAGCTAACAAGACTCTGATTTGTTAACCAGACACACTGCACACAGGACAGGGACTATCAAAATGAGACAGGAAACACACAGAATGAACTCAAGACACGCAAGCTTAACACTAGTGACTGAACGAATGAAACAGAGACAAGATTCACAAAACATAAGACACGGCTAGACACTGAGGGAGGTACACATAATTACTGACAGCAAGGAATAAACAACCTAACATAAACCACTCAGAGAACCTAAACTTAACATAAGATCAAAACAGGCATAGGTGAGTTCTTTACTACCAGATGTGGAACCAAAGAGCAGGAACCCTGGTTCCTCTCCTGAAACACAGGGATGAGGTCAACTCGCACACAGGTACAAATAGACAGAGTAGAGGAGAGACACAGAGAGAGAGAGAGAGCGCAAGCAAAAAGGAAGAGAAAGACAGAAAGAGGTGAGCCAGGACAGGAGGACCAAGAGACCATAACACAGAGACAGCAATTTGTGGTCCCAGCTCAGAAACTGTATTTAGCTTCGCATAACTTCTCTTTCTAAAGACTGTTGCTACTTGGGACATCCTCAGAAACTGTTGCACCAAAAAAGGCTGAGCCTGACCCTATACCTGTCCCTGTTCCCAGGCTCCTGGGCAATCCGATCTCTTCAGCCATGAGCGGGCCTCTGTTAAGTTGCTCCTACTCAGGGCCTCCCAGCAGGCCCCTGGAGTTTCTCTATATTCACCACTGGGCTCCCACCCAACCCCCCTACGGAGTTGTACTGCCTCTGGGAAGCAAGAGTGTACTGGGTTCAAATCCAAAGACAGTGGATATTTGCACAAAGTATTTCTTTATCTCAAGAGATTACTGATTACTGATTAGGGTTAGTAAAAGAGTGGTATTATCTTAATAAAATGGCCAACAATACAGTTTCCGTTTCAGAAATGTATGCACATTAGGCAATATTTCTCTCCTAAAGTTATAGATGATATAATGGCCAACACATGGAAAAGAATTGAGTCAAGAAAACCACTGTGGTTATGTATCTGGTGGAAAGTGTAAATATATGAATTTGTTTGTAACTGCATTAAATATCTGCTTCTCCCATTCAAATGTACATGTAGACAAAACTATGCCTATCTGCAAAGCTTTCTGCAATTATGTTGGACACAGTCCATTGAAGAGAGAAAAACTTCATGTCAGTTAGTTATTTGAAAAGTTAATTTTATTCCTCACATTGCTAAGTGGATCATACAATCATCATTGTATACTAATGATTATAATAACTACTTTGCTATCATTTCTATAATCTTCACTTATTATTTTCAAATTCAGAAAACATACAGCCCCTGTACTTCAGTTAAATGAATAAGAGGCTCTGCTGTATCACTGTCTACATCTCAGCTGATCCAGTGGAATGCAGCAGCATGGTGCCAAAGCTCAGTGGTAACTGCACTGTTATGTATTTCAAAAAGAGGGGGATTCACCCTACTTTTATTGTTGTTCCAGAGGCCCCTACGAACCTTGGTTTTAGGGGAGATAACAAAGCTCTTAGCAGTGCAGATGGTTCTGTCCATCAATAAACAATATCTGGTCTGCGTTTTTGGCTGTTTGAGCAGATGTGTGAAGTCAAATAAATAGAAGGGATAGTTCATTAGATCCAGATTTCTCTCAAAGTCAGAGAACAACAACAAAAATTTCTATACAATGTTTACATTGTGTTGATAGCAGAGGTCGAAAGGACTGTATTATAAACTCTTATAAATGCTTGTACTTGCTATGAACTAAAGAATACCTTTTTTTTTTATTATAAACTGGAACTTAAACATTGTAGCTTCTCATCATAATATTCACTGAGATCTAGAAATACAGTTTGAAAAGTATAGAAGCATAATCATTATGTATTCACAGTGGACAATTGGGTAAAAAATAAATAATAAGCACTCACTGTTATTTTTGCTCTTACATTTTGCTAAATACATTTGTTTATAAAACCAGTTATAAATAATTGAAAACCCTCTCTAGCCACTAATAGTAATAATTATCTCAGTAATCTTAAAGATGACTTACTCTGTTCTTAGGCTGGATGTCGGCACACCAACTCTACGGTCAGTGTTAATGGCTGATTGAAGCATTGCATTTAACTTTATCTTTTGGAAGTTTATTTTTTTTAAATTACTATTCACTGTAAACCAAAAAAGATGGAGGTTTTAGACATTCATTTATTACAAATATAGTTTAAATTGATACTAAGTTTGCATGCAAGCATCTGGTTAATGTGCTCTGTTGTCTTCTTAAGACTATGTGGTTCATATTACATACCTTGTACATACCTAGAGTAAGGGTGCGTTTAAATTGAAGTTAGATGTCAGTGATGCAAAATGCATTGCATATCCTGACGTATTTCACTATATGCAAGTAGACCCCAAGTTGGCATCAGTTTTCCTTTCTTAAAGGAGTGAAATTAAAACTGGAAGTTGTGTGAAAGGTTCAGGATTTCATCTTAAGATTTCTTCATAACTTGACACACACAGACAATAATACACAAAAAGTGCAGTAGTCATATGACGCGCTATGAACAAGAAGGGAAAAGGTCCCTTTAAACAAGAAGAAACTTTGTAGAACTATACTCAGCCATCTGCCATGACTGGTTGGGGGCAAAGAGAGGGAGATTTGACAAAAGACACACTGTGGAAGATATCCAGAGATTAGTAGTAACTAATGATTAAATGCAAAGTGGTGTATAAACCACCACTCTTAGTATTAGAGAGTGAAAAGAGGTGAATAAACAAGAAATTGTGTATTGTGGAAAGCCCCCAGCAGTTCAGGCCTATTGCAGTGTAAATAAGGAAGGGTTCAGTCAGATGAGGTTTCATACAGTACTTTCAGAAATTAAATTTGTGTCTTGTGGCAACTGTCAGGCAAATTCAACCAAAACCACTTTTTTAAAAAGTCACAGGCATTAAAGACATTAACAACAAAGAAGAACTGCAGAAGTATTAGCAAAAAATCAAGTACCACAATAGACAAGTGACACCCATTTCATATTATCAGAATCTGTTCAATAGAATCATTGAACAACTGTTGAACAAATGGGTTCAACAGTAGCTGGGTGCTACTTAGCTCATTTAGCTCAGCGGTTGCTGAGCTAAATGAGCTAAGTAGCCACATAGCTGGAGTGCAGCAGCTTGGGTTTGAGTCTGACCTGCGTCTTTGCTACATTTCCTCTCCTTCTCTCTCTCTCTCTCTCTCTCTCTCTCTCTCTCTCTCTCCCTACTTTCTTGTCCATCTTCACTGCTCCACTATTCATGCAAAAATGCCAAAAAATAAAACAAAAAAAAAAGACCTCTGGGTGTAAGTTGTTGTCAAAGGTGGCAAAGGTGGTACTCTGCACCTGGTTTTAAAGCAAGAACAGGAGGGGTAAAGCTCCAAAAGTTCACCGTATTATTTCCATCATGTCTGTCCTCATATTACGTCAGTGCAGAGCCTGGGGTGGATAGAAGCTTGGGAACCACTGTCTAACTTTGTTCTCTGCTATTGTTCTCTTTCAGGATGTCCTTCAGGAATGTTACACAAGAGGTCAAAGGAGCAGCCCTGTATTACTGTGTGGAAGGGAGCCCCTCGGGCTCAAATGCTCTGATGTCTTTGCGAGACAACAACAAAACATACTGCTTTTCTTTGACTGGAACTGGACCATTGTATATACATTGACAACTGCATACTTTATTTATCCCTAAGGCAATTGTGTGGGTTACAGTTGCTCCAAGACAGTAACAGTAACAGACTAAACTATTTAAATAATACAATATGGTACAGAGTTTACAAATGTAAGGAATAGCACTAATATATACAAATCGCACAATTATACATACAATTATTAAGAATATTACAGAGGTGATTATACATAAATATCAAGACTCTACCCTGTGAAGTTTGTCATTTTCTGTACATATATATATATATATATATATATATATATATATATATATATATATATATATATATATATATATATATACACACACATATACACACACATACACACACACACACACACTTAACCCAAAGTCCCCTTAAAATTAAACACAACTGTCACCCATACAGCTTTGGACTATTAGATGTGCCTCTGTAGGTTCATCCACAGTCTAAGGAGCAGGAAAGAAAGTGACTATAGTTCTCTATAGGATGTGTATATGCAACCCATGAGGTTCATGGGGTTCAACCATTTACCACATTTTTTATCAAAACAAAATAAAGTATGTCATTATAGCAATGACTGTTATTTGGTAAAATTACAAATAGATTTTGTGAATAGTTACTTTCATTTGACAAATCGTCGGCATGCTACGCGTTCAGAGTCATGAGAGCCAGATGGAATTAATGTATAGATGTAAATGTCTTTTACATTCTGATCATTAATTGCTTTGGAAAACACTATGTTGTAGGGTTAAGGTTAGGGGTGTGGTTATGGCTGGAGTCTCTGCTTGAAGCGTGTGTTACCACCGGCATTCTGTTGGATTCAACAGAAGACCCGGAGCGTCCCATAAGGATGTGGAAGGGTACTTTTCGTGTTACTATGAGATGCCTCGGTATCGTCGGTATGTTACACATTGGGAATTAGAATGCTCTCTGTTAAAAAGACACGTCGGCCCTAGAGGTAACAATATTATACTTGTACTTTTTCCTGAAGACTGATGATGAAAGGCTCAGTCAGTTATATTATTTTATATTATACAGCAGGGGTGGGCAACTCCAGGCCTCGAGGGCCGGTGTCCCTGCAGGTTTTAGATGTGTCCTTGAACCAACACAGCTGATTTAAATGGCTAAATTAGCTCCTCAACATGTCCTGAAGTTCTCCAGAGGCCTGGTAATGAACTAATCATGTGATTCAGGTGTGTTGACCCAAGGTGAGATCTAAAACCTGCAGGACACCGGCCCTTGAGGCCTGGAATTGCCCACCCCTATTATACAGTATATCATCTCATAATCTTTTAGGTATATCTTTCTAAGTAGATTTGGTTTTATTTTTACAGTTTTATAAAAATCTTTGTCTCTATCAGTATAATGGAGGTAAATGAAGCGTCTATTACCTCTATCCATACTGTCATGCATACTGTCATTTTGATCTTAAATTATTTGTAAATCAAGCTATACCTTCTTGGTTGGTTCTTTCTGACTGATAATCCCTTAAGTCCCTTAATTCCCTATAAGTGCTGCTGAGAGCAAAATAAACATAGATATTATGCTGGTTTTGACAGCTGGATTGATTAACAGAAGTAGACACAGACAATGTGCTATCGGAATCCAAATTACAACCAGTGATGGTTGGAAACATCTGTCTTTGGTGTGGTTTCCTCTGATCTCTGTTCCCTGTTAATGGAGCGTGCTCTGCTCTGTAATTTGTTCTCAATGAGTCAGGGGTACTGTGACATAGCAAGAGGGCATGATTTGATAATTTATATTTGCGTGTATTTTTGTGTAATACTATGTAATACCATGTTGTGGGAACATACATCTGTTTACAGTCACATTATGAAGTAACCACGACATTATTCATTGTGTTTTAGTACACATACTTGGTTTAAGGTTAGGGTATAAGTTAGGTTTCAGTAAGTAGTAATTGTGTTTATGGTTAGGAAAATTTTCCAGGAAATGGAGGAAATTCATTATAGAGGAAGCATAACTGTATGTGTGTGTGCATCTGTGGTATTACTGAGTATTTCTTATGTTGTGGGGACCTAAATCAACTCACTGTCACATTATGGAGATGTGCCTTCCTTATACAGGGGAAAAAAGCGGTGAAGGTAAAGGTTAAATTAAAGTTAAATCCTTTGAAACTCTGCCTCTCTTTATTTGTGTGTGTGTGTGTGTGTGTGTGTGTGTGTGTGTGTGTGTGTGTGTGTGTGTGTGTGTGTGTGTGTGTGTGTGAGAGAGGGAGGGGGGGGGGGTTTCTCATGTATGTATGTTAACATACATACCAAGAAACACACACACAGGCTCACACACTTTATGCATACGCTTGTAGGACCAGGCTAGACAGTGTTCTTCTTATCTGTCTATTTTTTTTTTCAGTCAGCAGTGAGACAGTGTAATCTGTGCCATCTCATCATCCAGCCTAAGAACAGTAATTATCCACGTATGTAGATGTCAGTGCAAACATCAAACCCCCTTTTTAGTGCCTGGCTAGCTGCTGAAATCACACAGTAAATAATTATATTTTTCATTTTATGTCCTCATTGGCTTATGTTGTGGCCAAATTACTATTCTTCTCCCAACTCACTTAATTACAGTATAAAACCTGAAGAAAATGATAGTAATTATCTTAATTACTTTAATAGCTAGGAGTACAGTAAGAGACGCTGTGACTAATCTGAAGCTGTGTTTTCTTGTCAACAGTGAAGCAGATCTAAACAGCTAACATAAGAAATACGAAAATTTTAGCCACCCCTGTTAGATCTGACCATTATTTTCCCCGTGTATAGTCACTTTAGACTTCAACATTCAATGTGCTTGTTTCAATTTTACACAATATTTAATTCTCCACTTATAACTGGAACAATGATTCCATTCAACAAACAGGCTGCTGAGAAATGTGAAAAAGTGTACCTCAATCATTTATTATGTTAAAAAAAAAAAACATTGCATTGGAACGGAGGCGCTGCAGAGCTCACCTTCATATGAGAATTCTCATGCACAAACGGTATGAATTGAGTGTTGCTTTTCACACTGCCAATTATGGCTTATTCATTGAGCATTTGGAACACTATACAGGAGTCAGTGGCTTCATTTCAATATGATTTTAATTAGGGTGCTTTATACTGTAAGGAAAATACTTTACAATAGTAGAGAGAAAACCCCATCACTCAGACAATCATCTACTGCAACCAGCTGGGGTTGAGGGGTGGAAGACAAGATAAAAATTACATTCTGGAAGTTAGCCAGAGATGAATAATAATTGGAGATTATGTATCGGAATTTCAAGAGTGGGACCACGCCTCCAAACACGCGGCTTCCAGTTCTTATCTATATAGGTTACCCCAGTTCTGCAAGCTAATCATTCTCGTTTACGTGCCCCACCCTCCCTCCCCTTTTTAATTCTTTAACTTCTTCACTTTTGTTTAGTACATGACGATCTGCCAGGCCCGGAAGCCGTCGCCGGTCGCCTTCGAGGCTTCCCCAAACTGCTGCTCAATTCATGTCCAAGCATTCACCTTTTCCTACTAAAACGCTTTCAAACCTAAAATGAGGACGTGGGCCCAGCTAGTGAACTAATAATTAAAGGAGAGTGGTGTATAAATGCAAAAAAGGTGAGTGAAGAAAAAATACACCAGCCTAAGCCTGTTAGCAGGGGTAGCTGCAGCTCAGGAAAATCACGTACTAATCCCAAAGTTGGTGGTTCAATCCCTGGCTCCTTCATACTGCATGCCAGATATCCTAACTATACATTTTAGCAAAAAGGACAGTTGTAAGCCTGATCTTAAAGATAGAGAGGGTGTCTGTTCTACCAAATCCAAACTGGGTGCTGGTTTCACAGAACAGGGGCCTGAAAGCTGAAGGCTCTGCATTTTACTTTTAAATATCATAGGAACTATAAGAAAGCCAGCAATCAGAGAGCAAAGTCCACTGTTGGGGTGATATGGTGTGTGAGGTCTTTAAGACATGATGGGGTCTTTATGTTTGAGACCTTGTATGTGAGTATAAGGATTCTAAATTTGATTCTGGATTCTGGTTTGACTCTTTAAAGGTTTAAATCTTAAACAAATGACTTTCTGAGTTAACATTGTAAAATTCTAATCTGAATTAGCAGTTAAGACACTTGGAGTTTCAGAAATGTCTCTCTTGGGGCCTTATCCTTATCCTTCTACATGCTCATTCTATAAGGTTAAGTTATTTGCAAACATAACATCTGTTGTCATTGCTATGTAGAGGACTTACAGCTATATTTACTACTGACTTTTGCAAATCGCTGTAATAAAATGCACAGTGTGTAGAGGTGAGGCCCCAAATCCAAGATGCTGAGTTCCAAAAGCAAATGTCCTGCTTCAAAACACGGATGGCTTGAGGATAAAAGCTCCTCTTTAGCCTCTCTGTTTTTGCTCAGATGGTGCAGAACCTTCTGCCTGGTTGCAGAAGCTGGAACAGTTTATTGCTGGGATTGGACGAATCCTTCAGTATCTGAGCAGCTCTAGTCTAGTATCTCCTGGTGTAAATGTCCTGTACGGAAGGGAGAGTAGACCTGCAGCAGCGTTCTGCCGTACGGATCACTCTCTGAAGAGCTTTTTTATCCTTGACACAGCTGTTCCCTTACCAGGATTTGATGTTCTGTGTGAGAATACTTTCCACAGCGCCTGTATAGGAAGTCCTGAGGATCCCTGGAGAGACCCTGAACTTCCTCAGTTGTCGGAGATGATACAGGCACTGTATCAATGGAGCTCCAGTGGAGCGGGTGCAGTCCTTCAAGTATCGGTGCCCACATCTCCTCAAACCTGATATGGTCTGCCCACATTCAGGTCAGTTCAAAAAGGCCTTTCAAAAAGGCAGTTCAAAAAGGCCACATTCAGGCCACATTCAGGTCAGTTCAAAAAGGCCTTTTTGAACTGACCTGAATGTGGGCAGACCATATCAGGTTTGAGGAGATGTGGGCACCGATACTTGAAGGACTGCACCCTCTCCACTGGAGCTCCATTGATGATAATGGGCTTGTAGTCTCTATCCTTACTCCCTCTGAAGTCCACCACCAGCTCCTTGGTCTTGCCGACATTCAGCTGGAGGTGGTTATCCTGGCACCACGATGCCAGATTCTTCACTTCAACCATGTAGGCCGCCTCATCATTGTTGGAGATGGCGCCCAACACCACTGTGTCATCAGCAAACTTCGCAATGGTGTTGGAGCCATGGGTGGCCACACAGTCTGAAGTATAGAGGGAGTAGAGCAGTGGCGATAGTACACACCCCTGTGGTGCTCCCATGATGATGATGCTCTCCAGAGTAAAATTGTTTTTAGTGAAATTTAGGTTCTCATTACATTCAGGGTATGGGGTGGCTGGAGCTCAGGAGGTAGCAGCAGGTCATCTACAGATCACACCCATTCATATATGGGTAACTGTGAATGCACTCATTCGAATAAGTTTGTCATATTTTTAGATTGATGTTTCCTTGTTGATATCCACACAGCAAGGGCTATTGAAGATATGCCATAGGTCATATTATATTGAAATTTATGTAAATTGGTACTAAACAGACGAGAATCTGGGAATAACAATCTGGAAACAAACCTCTTCCCATGAGGCTTTATAAGCGCCATGGTTTTGTTACATCTAGACTACATTGCTATAATGCACTCTGCATTGCACTTGGTGTGGCATTTACCTTTACATTTAGATGATTCACTAACTTCAACATAAAGAGTTGGTTGCAGTGGTGTAAAGCACACCACCGCTGGACTAAAGCATGACTTCACTGGACTCTAGAAGCCTGTTTTCTGAAGTGACAAATTGCGCTTCTCTGTGGCAATTTGATGGAAGAGTCTCGGTTTGGCAGTTGCCAGGAGAACTGCATTGCACTTCATCATAACTGCACTGTGCTAAATGCAAACTCTGTTAGATGGGGAATTACGGGTGGGGTTGTTTTCAGGAGTTTTCCTTAGTTCCAGTGAAAGGACCTCTTCAGCATACCAAGCATTTCATGTCCCCAAGTTTGTGGGACCAGTTTGTGTATTGTGTTAGTGTTCCACCATGACTGCGTTCTAAACCAAATTCACTCATCCGTGTCTTAATGGGCCTTGTTTTTTGCACTGATGCACAATCATGTTGGAATATGAAGGCGCTATTCCCAAAATGTTCGCACAAACTTGGGAGCATGAAATTGTCCAAAATGTCTTGGTATGCTGAACTTTGCACTGCACAGTCAAACAATTACTGTTCTCCTGACAACTGCCAATCCCAGACTCATCCATCAGATTGCCAGTCAGAGATGCGTGATTCGTCACTCCAGAGAACAGGTCTCCGCTGCTCTAGAGTCTAGTGGTGACATTCTTTATGCCCCTGCATCCAGCGTTTTGCATTGCACTTGGTAATGTAATGGAAACCCATTCCATGAAACTCTCTAAACATTTTTTTCTTGAGCCAATCTGAAAGTCACATGAAGTTTGTAGGTATGTAGTGAACAACTGGCAACCTTTGTATACTATGTGCCTCATTATCTGCTGAGACTGCTCTGTGATTTTACGTGGCCTATGACTTCATAAGGATATTTCATGAGTGGACTTGTTAAACAGGTGGCATCCTATCACGGTATCACACTGGAATTAACTGAGCTCCTGAGAGAGACCTATTCTTTCATAAATGTTTGTAAAGGTGTCTGCATGCCTTAGTGCTTGATTTTATACACCTGTGGCCAAGGAAGAGATTGGAATACCTGAATTCAGTTATGTAGATGGGTGAAGGAATTCTTTTTGCAAAATATTATATATGTGGCATCTAGTGTCTTTATCCAGAGAAAATTGTGGAATTGGCTACATTTGGACCTCTTACAGAACAAAAGCTACATAATCGACTACTCCCAGTGTTATGTTTGTAGTTTTCCACAGTGAAAAAGTAGAGATTTATCCATTCCTGTGTTGTGTATTAGTGGTATGTGGATAAAATATATAAAATTTGAAAATTCTGAATTAAATTGAGGCAAGCAAATATTTTCAAATATCAAATCAAATATATATATCAATTTTCTATTCTTCTTGAGGACTCAAAGCACTTTATAAAACATCCTTCATTCATCCATTCACATGAGTACTTTTCTATATGCCTAAGTAGCTGTTTATGTGCCACTGCAAGCTAATGCTAAGTTAGCCATGGAGCTGCGTTAGCTTCTTTAAAAAATGGCTAACAGCACACCTGGACTGTGATGTGATCGAGGCAGGAGATTTTAACCATGCAAACCTGAAATCTGTCCTGTCTGGATTCTTTAAGAACATGAGCTTTCCAATGAGGGAAAATAACACACTGGACCAGGTCTATACCAACTTTCCAGATGCTTACAGAGCCACCCTCCTGCCCCATCTCGGAACCTCAGATCATCTCTCTCTGTGCCTGATCCCTGCTTATATTGCACCTGCTCCTTATAGACCTCTAATTCAAAGACAAAGACCATCTGTAAAAACAGTACGAGTGTGGACCGTGGAAGCCACCACAGCCCTACAGGACGGTTTTGACAACACAGTATGGAGTATATTTGCAGAACGAACAGGAGGGCCACACATCTGCCGTACTCTCATACGTCAACTTCTGCACTAAAAGTGTTACAACTACAACTACTCTTAAAGTGCTCCTCAACCAGAAGCCATGGCTCAACAGCCAGGTGCGAGCTCTACAAAGAGCACGTGACAATACCTTCAAACCAGGAGTCCAGCAAGCCTACAAAGAGGCACGCCAATCCCTGCTTAAGGTGTCAAAGAGAAATTAACAGTTATAATAGTTACAAAAATGCCTAATCAAGGTATTAATTAGGAGGATGAGGTATTAATGATTTAAAGTTAGCTGTTAATTATGAAGTCCACAATGAATCATACAGCATAGGAATGAGGCATATAACAGCAACAGTGTCTCAATACAAAAAAGGACTATTTGTTTCCCTTAGTCCATAAAAAATTACCATCTTACCAACTTCAGTTTTTTATATCTATTGCAGACCTGTTGATGACCCAAAGTAATCTATCACCTTCTAAACGTGTTTTTAGTAAATAAAGGCGAATGACTTAAACAAGAATTGAGCTGTGATTTGGGGAAGGCCTCGATGGGGCCTGGTGGCAGCTCCTTGGCCTGGCAGATCCCCATGTACTAATGAGAAGTGAAGAAGTGAAAGAACAGAAAAAAAGGGAGGGAGGGTGGAGCATGAAAACAAGAACGAACAACTTGTAGAACTGGGTGGTCATACATAGATAAGACCTGGAAGGGGCGTCTTTGGAGAGGTGGTCCCGCTCCTAAAATTTAGACAGTTTATCTCCAATTGATTTGTGGTAATGCAGAGAAGTCAAATTGGAATTAATGAGAAAATGTAGGTGATAGTACAGACATTTAATTGGATAGACCCATGTTCAAACACAATGAAATTTATTAATATACATGTATTTGAAGAGACAAGAAAGAAAAAAGATTGCTTTCTAAATGCTTTCTTCCTACGTGTATGCCTGGTATTTAAATGTCTTTAGAGATCAGCAGACTGCAATTAAGAAAAACTAAACTTTAAATTAATCTAACTTTTCTACATTTTTTTAGTTTTTTAGTTTTTTTTAGTTAGTTTTTTTGTCCCTAAGAACAGTTTCTGCTTTAATGGTAGTATATGCTAGTATACTAGTAGATGACCAGAACTCCCGTGTAGTACTTCAGGTTGAAAAGTGAGTAGTTTTTTCCCCCTATTATACCTTGTTTAGTATTCCTCCTCCAGGGAACAAAAATAAAAGACTTGCCACTGTGTTTTTTTGTGTATAAATGTTTGGGTGGGTAAGTAAGTATAAGACCAAAGGGTATGATTTCTACAGTCTAAACAGTGTTTTGGTTCCTACCTACTTCCTTTTACACAGTATCTGTATATTGTAACCTTTATGGTATCAAGAAGTGCTATTTGGCAGGCAGGAAAAGGACCCCGATGCAAGACTCACAATCAGACAGAAACTGGGAACTGACAAGCCTAAAAAGGCTTGTTTTTTGAATATTTTTTTAAGAATGAACCACCCAAACACAGTCAGCGGGCCCATTCTGCTGTGTGTAATAGACAGTTTAAATGGACTCTGGCGCTTTAAATTCTGAGGGGCTGTAACATGTATTTGCCAATTTACATGATTGACACCTCTTTTTAATCATTTGAGCCAACAGAATCCCAGTAAAGAGGCTGCGTTCACGTCACTTCCACCAACTAGAAGTTACAAGGCATAATCCAGTCACGTGTGTAACTGGTCCTAAAATGGTGATTGTTGATGGAAGTGGCTCTAATGTGTTGTGTTAGCACTACCGTTATCAATAGCTACAGCGGCAATCGGTGGAGAACAATAGAGGAAACCGGTCCGGTACTGCTCTTTTAATCATTGCTGGTTTTCGCTGTGTTTGGTGCTTGTAGAAATAGTTTATATGACCATTTAGCTGAGATTCTAAGGTTTCTGTGGATATGTTGATGTTTGCATAAAAAAACTTGAAGTCATGGAGGCTTGCATACCTCTTAAGACATCATCATTAATATAATAATAATAATAATAACTATCAGGCCGTATTATTTGCCCAGGGAATTTACCCATGTAATCTTTGCTGCTAACCGCACAGCTGTCTGTGACAGTATTCACTCTGCCATAGTTACAGACTCAGCACCGAAGTGTCTTCATTGCTGTCTCAGGTTGGCTCAACCATGTCACCTTGGACACTACACTGCCAACTTTCACACAGTATGTGCTCTGTCACACCAGGGAGGAGAGAATTTCAGACCTATTTAATTTCAATTTGAATTATTTAGCACCAAATCACAACAACAGCTGCCTCAAGGCTCTTTATATTGTAAGGTAGACCCTACAATAATACATACAGAGAAATACCCAACAATTATATGACCCCCTGTGAGCAAGCACTTTGGTGACAGTGGGAAGAAACCTCCAGCAGAACCAGGCTCAGGGAGGGGCGGCCATCTGCCACGACTGGTTAACATTAGCATATACTATATGCTAATGTTAAGGATGCTTACAGTTCCTCCTCCTGCCCCCCACTGGGTAGGTCAGCTCATAACTCGATTCACCTTACCCTCTGCTATGTTCCTATTGTGAAAAGGGAGCCTGTGACCACTGGAAGTATTAGTAAGTGGTCAGATGAGGCCTTAGCAGAACTACAGACTGGGAGACTCTGCAAACCACACAGTGAGAACATCAATGGACTTACTGAGTGTATCACTGACTACATAAACTGCACCATAGACATCAAAGCCCTCCTCAATGACAGGAAGAAGGCCTTCAGTGTGGGCAATAGGGGGGAGGTGAGAATGGGTGATTGAAGGGCAAAATCAGAGAGGCTAAAAATAATTACAGGAGAAACTGGAGTGGAAACAGCATGAGAGAGGTGTCAAGTGGAATGAAGACAATCACTGGATTCAGGCCATCCAACAGCAGGGGAACTGAGGGCAGTGAGGACAGAGCCAAAGAGCTGAATGTGTTCTTTAGCAGATTCAATACAGCAGTGAATGTTCACCTGACTTACCTGACTTATCTGTAATCAGCCTGCAATCCACTGTAATCACTCTCTCGCTGTGTCCTCAAGACCTGTGTCCGGAGTCCTTCATAAACTGTTTATGTTGAGTCTGAGTCTGCAGAGGGTCCCAGTGCTGTGGAAGATGTCATGCCTGGTTCCTGTACCAAAGACGCCGTGTCCCAGTGGCCAGCAGGATTACAGGCCTGTGGCACTTACTTCCCAGGTCATGTTGGCCCAGGAAGACTTCGGATTACTCTGCGGTGGTTGGATGCATCAGCGAGGGTAATGAGACAGAGTAACTTGCTGTTGATGTGTCCTTTGTCACGTGGTGTGAGCAGAATCATCTGCAGCTCAATGTGACAGAACACCAAAGAATTGATTGTGGACTGTAGGACCAGGAAACCTGTGACCCCTGTTTCAATTCAGGGGGCCAATGTGGATATTATGGAGGACTAAAAATACCTCGGAGTACAAATAGATAATAAACTGGACCAGGTTAAAAACACCACTGCACTCTATTGGGTTGCCAGAGTCTTCTTTTAACATCTGTCGGACAATGCTCAGGATTATCTATCAGTCTGTTGTGGCTGCTGCTATCCTCTATGCTGGTGCATGCTGGGGCAGCAGGTTGAGGGTTACAGATGATAAAAGACTAAATAAACTGATCCGCAAGGCTACTAATGTTGTGGGGATGGAGCTGGACTCCCTTAAGGTGGTGTCGGAGATGCAGATGTTGTCCAAGATAAGGACAATGTTGGAAAATACCTCCCACCCACTCCATGATGTGCTGGCCAGTTACAGTGCAATAGTTACACACCCTTTTGCACATCCTGTACAGTAAAATAACAAATAGCAAAGTTTTACAGTTTACAGAGTAAATGGCAATCACATATATTTAATCTCTGTAATATTCTGGCTATTTATAATTGAGCTATTTGTATACATTAGAGCTATTTCTTATATTTTGTCTCTTGTTATATATTCTATTTAGTGCTGTCAAACGCAAACTAATCCACCATCACAGTCAACGCGATTAAAATTTTTAATGCAATTAACGCATCTGGAGTGCAAAATGACTTAAACTCCCCAAAATGTATCTGTCAACGCATTTCGGGCAGTTTGTCCAAGTAGAGTTACCTTCGCACATGTGCAAATGGGCAGTTGATCTGGTAGTGATGGGCAGCTGAACCAATCAACTCAATATGGAAGATGATAAACGCACGTTGGATTTGTTAGTCTGGAATGATGCTAGGACTTTAGCTAACGTGTCACCCAACTTGTGACAAACCACCCACGGAGCATCAGGGGCTCAGTAAGTCAACCTCTGAAATGCTGACTGACACAATCGCCAAGTGGACTGCAACAAACTGCAGACCTATTAATATTGTTGAGAACAAGCGGTTTACGTAGCTTTGGTACTTGTTTCAAGGACTTGAGGTGCCTCCCCAAGAGTGACAGAGAGAGAGTGGATAAATGTTTACAGAGTTTTTTGTTAACATGAATGTGCAAGATGTTCAATAAACATGTTAAGTGCTTATATTTTCCCTTTTTTCCTTGAGTCTGTTTGCTCACACAAAATGAAATGCAATTAATATAGAATAAAAATGAATGATATTTAAACGTGATTAATCAAAATTAATCCACTATATTCCTGTGATGAATCTGATTAAACATTTAAATTCTTTGACAGCACTAATATATATTTTATATTAGCGTATACTTGCCTATTAGTATATAGATTTTTTTTTAAAAAGTTGTATTTCACAGGTAAGAACAGGTGTTAAAAGACTGAAGAAAACCCAAATAATTATTAAAAAAAGTGGGCGTTATCCAGTAGTAGCAACATGCATCTAAGGAAAAGGCCATTGAGTATATGTTAAATAGTGGTTTAGCGGGTATAATAATAGCATATATAATTATTAGTATTAAATAAGCTGATATAAGTTGTTAAGTGATTACATCAAAATGGAAATGAGTTTAAATGTAGACATTTCTATGTCAGTCAGACAACTATGAAGACTTGATAGGAATAAAATACACAATAACGTAAGAAAATCATTCTCATTTAATACATAAGAACTCTGCAATTATAGCATAGAAAAATAAGGCTGACAAATATAACTTTATCGTGTGCAACAAATGTATGTAGGGTTTTTAGTATAGTATCATGGTATGTGTG
The DNA here is from genome assembly GCF_900408965.1 of Simochromis diagramma. NCBI lineage: Eukaryota > Metazoa > Chordata > Actinopteri > Cichliformes > Cichlidae > Simochromis > Simochromis diagramma. The sequence goes on along the minus strand of NW_024386757.1, from coordinate 496,349 downwards.
GTAACCTGGCTGTGTCTAAGAGCATCAGAAAGAACTGGAAGAATATCACTCAAAGCCCACGCACACTCAGCAGAAGAAGGTCGAAGAATTTCAGATGGTATATGCACTGGATACGATATTTGACTGTTTCTTGCAGGATGAGAATTTCAGAGTTGTCTTTCGACGATAAAAACTTGCAAGCAGTAATCGGTTTTACTCCCAAGGCCAGCCAATAAGTTTACTACTTTAGCAACTTGCTGACTCAGTCTTGTTAGTTAGAGTCAAGCCAGGCCACAAAAAGAAAGAACAGTTCTCATGTAAAACAACTGGATGCTATACAAGATCTCTCTCTCACATTCTCTTTGTGTGTGTGTGTGTGTGTGTGTGTGTGTGTGTGTGTGTGTGTGTGTGTGTGTGTGTGTGTGTGTGTGTGTGCGTGCGTGCGGTCTTTGCTGCTCAGTCAGTGCTGTTCTTGCAATTGATTGTGCTGTGGTTTGCCAGCCAAAAGCAGTTATAAATACCCAGCCCAACCAAATGAGGTGCAATTTGTTTGTTTCTCTTCAAGCCTGTAAAGTGGAACCATGTGAAGCAAAGACTTATATCTGCTTAAGGTTCTTTTTTTCTTGTCTTCTTTGAAACTAATTGGAAATCTCGATATTCAAGTTACCACATTTCAAACATAATTACAAGCTGTGGGCATTGTTTTCTTGTCTGATGTGGTGCCATGCCTTTTTTCCTCGTGCATAAAGAGGCTAAAGAGGATTGTACTTCATTTTTTTCTCTCTTTTGTACTATCCTTTTATTAAAACTGTGCATCAGAAAATATTGAAAAAAAAATTAAAAACCTCATTGTAAAAGCAGTGATTTTATTATTTATAAAAGTTTAGTCTTGATCTTTATGTCTGTTGGCATGAGTTGAGTCAGCCAAAACAAAAAATCTGTCTAGTCATGAACCCCACACTTCTGCTGACCCGAACCAAAAGTGATGAAAGATACTGGTCTGTCTGAGGATACTTCCTGGTTGCTCGTTCGACAACACCCATGTAAAGTGGTGAGATGGCTGAGATGAAGCTCAGCAATAACCCTATTGAAAACTATAATCAGCAAAAACTGTAATCACAGTAATCTGGTGTGAGCTGTTCTTTGACTCCTCTGTCAGGCCTGGAGCAGCTTTACTACTGGGTGAAACAGCAGAGGAAGGAACATAGTTTCATTTGTAGTTTAAGCATTGTAAGCTTGTGGGGAAAATTATGTGGAAATGGAATATTGGGAAAATATAGCTGTAGTCCTGAGGAAAAGTGCCAAGGTTCAATTCAGTTAGGTTTTTTTTTTATAAATATATATATATATATATATATATATATATATATATATATATATATATATATATATAGCACCAAATATTTATATAGCAGCAAATCACAACAACAGTTGCCTGTTTATTATGAGGTAAAGACCTGTTAGGTGTATCCAAACAGAAAGAGGCCAAGGAGACTTGGTAGTGGGATGAGAAAATACAGAAACTTGTTGAAGGAAGAGGAAAAAGTAGGACAGTCAGTGAAGTGAAGAAAGTACACAGGAATACTTTAAGTGTACGGCAAAGAAAGAGGTGGAAAAGGTACAGGAATAAATTATAGTGAGGTTAGATATACAAAAGCACTTGCATCGATTGGCTAGGCAGAGAGATTAAGCTAGAAAGGATGTACAACAGGTCAGGGTGATTGATTATCATCAGAATGATGCTGAATAAATATCTTATAAATTATGGAGAAGTCGTTTCCTTTCCAGCTTATGGGTTATTGTCATGTGTAATGAAGAGGAGAATCTCAAATATAATTAACCCTTCTCTAATAATCGGTTATGTAAGACAGGCCTTTCAAGCTGGCAGTAGTAAAACCATTACTTAAAAAGCCATCTCTAGATCCAGCTGTCAAACAGCTAACAGATCAGAGGAATAGCTTATTTGAAGAGTTTCGGTCAGGGTTCACAGGTCATCATAGCAGAGTGGAGGGGACCACATAAAATTTCAGGGTCCAACATTTTTTGGCTTCTTTTGGTTCTTTGGGTTCCTTCAATGTCGCCTGCTCTGGTCCCTTAAAGACAATGAACAATGGCTGCTGGTGCTTCTAACTTCATGACACCGAAAACAAAGTAACCAATAACCAGAGTGTTTTCCTCAGTGGGTGCGGCAGAGTAGGAAAAAAAATTAAAACATGAACAAGTCCGGGGCCTTCTGTTGAGGGCACTACTTTTGGTTTGATACATTTGATGGGAGTTATTGTTTCATATCACTGCAGGCCTTCACACATCAAACCGATTTGAGCCTAAACAGTAACGCATAAAAGGCAAACCTGTTCATATATTAATCGCCAGAAGATGTCACAAAACATGGTTGAAAGAGGGAAAACCACATGAGAGCTAAATCTACTCAGAGATGGAGAAAGATAAGTAAGGAAGGACAGGAGAGGAAGAAGAGAGGTCAGATTTAGAGGCAAGGACTGCTCAGTTGTATTTGATAAACTTGAAATTTAAAGTTTACATGTAAGTCCATGTGACATTATGTTTTTTCATATTGTGAAACATGCTGCAAAACAAACTGCGATAGATGAACTGTTATTTAAAGGTTGCCTGAAAAAACTCTGCAGGTTAGTTTATATTACTTTGATTATACTGCCTAGTATACAGTTAGTGTAAACAGTATATCTGGGGTGGCTGAAGCTCAAGAGGCAGCACAGGTCGCCTACTAATCGGAAGGTTGGTGGTTCGATCCCCATCTACTTCAGTCTGCGAAATGCCAAATATCCTTAGGCAAGATACTAATACCAAGTTGCTCTCTGATCCCTCCATCAGTATGTAAGAGGAAATGATAGGAAATGTGCAAATGTTAGACACCAGCAATATATAGCAAGCTCTTACCTAGGAAGAGCATGGGTTAGTGAGGTAAAGTGCTTTGAGTGCTCAGATAGAGTAGAAAAGTGCTGTATAAAAGCCAGTCCATTTACCAAAATAGAGCTGTACATTTTTGGTTCAAGAAGTTGAACTCATGTATACACATGTGCAAAATAAACTGGCCAATATTTCTGCAGTTCAGTAGCCTGATGGCTTTTCCTGAACCTGCTGGTGCGGCTGTGGATGCTCCTGTACCTCCTGTCATTAGGTAGTAGGATGAAGAGTTTATGGCTGGGGTGGCTGGGATCAGAGAAGATCCAGTGAGCTTTCTGGCAGTTCAAACCTGGCAATACGTTGTACAGATCTGGCCACACTCCACAGAGCTTTACAGACCATTACAACTGCTGTACCAGGTCATGAATCAATAGATGTTGGTGAGTATTCTGGGGTCCATGCCAAACCTCCCTTAGCCTTAAATGCAACTGATGATGGTGGTGATATCTGCATCTGTTGGAGCTGTGTGTGACCTCACAGTTGTGGAGCAGTTTGTACAGCAGGGGACTGACCACACATCCCTGGGGGCACTGATGCCGAGTGTCAGTGTAGATGACATGACATGTCCAATCCTTACCACCTGTGGTCTGTCCGACAGGAAGTCTAGGACCCAGCAGCATAAGGAGACACTGATGCGCAGATTCCAAGCTTCGATAAGCCTGGATGGAACTGTGGTGTTGAAAGGGGAGCTGTAGTCTTTTAACTGGTAATTCTAAATTGGTGCAAGTGGCTGTCTGTCTCCCTGTGTTATCCCTAGGGATGGGTATCGTTTAGGTTTTATCCGATACCGGTGCCAAACCGGTACTTTTGAAACGGTGCCGGTGCTTAAACGGTGCTCAAACCGGTGCTTAAAGAATGGAGAACACAAAATTGGTCCAAAAACCTCTCATGTTCAGCTGTTTTTTTTTTGTAAAAAGATAACAATGTTAGCCTTTTCTGCAGCTATAGGGCATATATGGCATCACTCTTGGCTGGAAGCAGTGCTTAAACAATGGAAAAAACACAAACTTTATCCAAAAACCTCTCATGTTTAACTGTTTTCCACTTTTTCTTTGGTCATTTTAGCCTTTTTGGCCAGGGTGAAGGGAGTATCTGCCATCAAACAAGAAGACAGCCGCATGTAGCTATGATGATGTTTGCTAGTTCACCTTACATGCATTAATGTAATAACGTGGTTAGCCTACTCAACGTAAATTACACACGGACAACATTACAGTTTTTCTCAGTCGCTTTGGTGCGTTTCTCAGATCAGAATTGAAATTCTCATAACTATTAGTTCAACCTCCACAACACTCAGTCATTTGTGCACATCATAGTAGCAATTTCTCCTCTCTCTGAACAAACTGCAAATGATTTTGGACATGAATCAGTTGCTTCCATACATTTCCCTGCTGCTTTCTGACATTTCCATTTGCTTATGTCATGTCAGTCAAAAGTAATCATACCTATGGATGCTGAATAGTCGTTCCCAATAAAACTAATAGTCATACATCCATTGCTTGAGTCATCACACACAAAATTGTTGAACTAGTTATCACATGCCAAATATTGGCCATCTGTCAAGCAAATCCTATACCTTTCTGTATCATTTTTCCTGGAAATGTCTCCGAAATTGAACAATTGATCTCAGGTGAATTACAGCTGTCACTCATGAGGAGGCGTGTGAAAGTTTAGTTGTAACCAATGACAAACAACTTGTTCACTGTCAATTATGGATGAATCCTGTGAATCCCCAATTGGCAAGCATATATAAACTGCGCAGGAGCTAGTGTGTACCATTTCTACACTTCTGTGACACAAAATGGAAGGTCAGCACCGTGGAAGAGGGGTGAGGATGCGGGGAGGAAGGGGAAGAGGGAGAAGAGGCAGATATAGGCGGATTCCTAATGAAATAAGGGCTACAATTGTGGACCATGTTGTCAATCACGGCCTCACCATGGAGGAGGCTGGTCGAAGGGTGCAACCCAATATTGGAAGAACTACTGTCAGTTCAATCATTCAAACATTCCGTAGGGAAAACAGGTATGCAAACAGTAATACACTGTACTGTACTGTGCCATCTCAGACACATCACATGTTACTGTACTGTATTTGCAATTTCACAAAAAGTTCACTCTGCACCACATAGGATTGTAAGACAACCTCGCGGAGGCGGAAGAGGGCCCCTTTTTAACCCACAGCAAGAAGAAGCCATTTGTGCAATGGTCATTGCAAACAATGCAATAAAGCTGAGAGAAATACAAAGCGCTGTCATAGAGAATTACACGGTATTTGGCAATATTGAATCTGTTTCAATTTCAACAATTGACAGAGTACTCAAGAAAAATGAAATCCACATGAAGCAATTGTATAAAGTGCCATTTGAACGAAACAGTGACAGGGTGAAGGAGATCCGTCACCAGTATGTGCAGGTAAAGCTGGTCTTCTATGTTCTGCACTGCAAACTGTTTTACAGTACTTCGTAGTTTCATGCAGTACACTTGCAATTCCACAGCACATACTCTACAATGTGTTTTACCAAATGCATGCATTACTGTTTGTTACTGTACACAGGCATATTGTGACATTGCATTTCTGTCTCTCTCTAAAGCGTGTACTGGAGCTGGAAGCCAGGGAAACACTGCACACATTCATATATGTTGATGAGGCAGGTTTCAATCTGGCCAAAGGCAGAAGGCGTAGAAGAGATTGCATTGGACAGAGGGCAACCACTGAAGTCCCTGGTCAGCACGAAGGGAATATTACCATGTGTGCAGCCATCTCAGACAACGGCGTCCTCACCCATATCCCCCTTCTTGGTCCATACAATACCCAACATCTCCTGACATTTTTAGACACTCTTTACAGGGACCTAGTCCCTGAGAATGAGAGAGGTGGAGGCCAACTCAGCAAGTATGTTGTTGTCTGGGATAGTGTCCGTTTTCACCACTCCCATCAGGTCAGAGAGTGGTTTGCAGCACATGACAGAATTCTGGTTGAATATCTCCCTCCATATTCCCCATTCCTTAATCCAATAGAGGAGTTTTTCTCTGCCTGGAGGTGGAAAGTTTATGACCGGCATCCACATGAGCAAATGGCCCTGCTAGCAGCCATGGATGCAGCATGTGACGACATCACAACAGGGTCCTGCAGAGGATGGATTCGCCACTCCAGGAGATACTTTCCTCGCTGCATTGCGAGGGATAACATCTGTTGTGATGTAGATGAAAATATGTGGCCAGACAGACAGGAACGTCTGGATGTGCCAGAATGATTTACTGTACTGTTACATGTGCTGTTTATTGTTCACATTAGTGCACAGCTCTACCAAATGGGTGATTTTATGTTTACATGTATTCTACAGTGCACAAGTGACTGTAGCATATTTTTCTTTTGCACAATTCTGTAGGATTACAAACACTTCTACACAATGGAAATGTGAAACGTACGTATTCAGTGTCTCAGTTACTCCCAAGACTCCCATAACATCTACAGTGACTTTACTGCACATTTCAGATGGCTGTACAGGTAGGCCATAGTGCTGTCGTCAGCATTTTCAGGTGTCACCAATTGTTTTTGCAATGGGAAACACTGAAATGATAAACTGTCATAGTGGAAACATGACAATGCCATTTGACTATCTTGTTCATAAAGATGGTGTCAAGACTTTTCATTTTGATGGCACTGACAGTTTCATTGACATGGATACTTGCTTTTGAGGTATGGATAATCAATTCTGTGCATGTGACGTGCTTTTGCAGGCTATCCACTAGGTTTTGCAGTTTGCACTAATTGTTTTGGGAAATGCACTAACTGCTGTGCAAATGTTAATGGTGTTCTGAGGAACGCACCAAAGCGACTGAGAAAAACTGTAAGCTACTCACGCAGAGAAGAACGGCTGCTGCTGCCATCATCATCCGGGTCCGATAACAGGCACCACACCCACAGTAGATGCGCTCGGTGTGAGGTCTCGCGGCAAGCTTTCAAATACGGCGCATTTTTCGGCTTTTAAAAAAAACGCTATGCGTCGCCAGGTGTTTCATCGGATTTGAGGTGTTTTCACAGTATCACCTTAAAGCACTTGTTGCAGGCTGCTGAGTTTGCATATTTTGCTGTGAAGTACAGCCAGACTTTTGACCGCTTTGCCTTGGGCATTTTTAATCTGTAGCTCTGCTCTAAAAGAACGTACGTACCTGGACCCGCCTACTATCTTCGGAAACGTAAAATGATTGGCTAGAATTCAAAGTGTATCACATCTCAGGAAAAAAAAAGCACCGAAATAAAGCACCGAAATAAAGCACCGAAATGTGCGCTGCTTTTCGGTCTGGTTACTAACGTTTATGTCAGAACCGGTGCCATCATGGCACCGGATACCGGTACCCATCCCTAGTTATCCCTGCGACAGACTGGTGACTTGTCAAGGGTGTACCCTGCCTCTTGCCCTATGGTAGCTGGAATAGGCTCCAGCAACCCTGACAAGGAAAAGCAGAAGAGGATGGATGGGATTCTTGTTGATTTGGGGGGGGGGGTTTCAAACCATTAACAAGCTGGCATGGGTTTTTTTTCTTAGAAAGCAGAGACTTCCTCTTGGCAAGCATTTCAAACACTCAAAGGTCTTTATATAACATGCCTCTTCCACCCATTCACAGTTCCTTCTATGTTTAAGTGCTTTCTATCTACCAATCACACGCATTCATTCATACATACTCCGATGGATGCATTGGAGAGCAACTTGGGGTTAGTATCTTGCACAAGGATATTTGGCACACAGACTGAAGCAGCCAGGGGTCAAACTACCAACCTTTTGATCAGTAAATGACCTGATCTACCACCCCCAAGTATAAGTCAATGTCTTTTACTCTGATGTGATGGAAAACTGATTTTGTTTGTTTGTGTGTGTGTGTGTGTGTGTGTGTGTGTGTGTGTGTGTGTGTGTGTGTGTGTGTGTGTGTGTGTGTGTGTGTGTACAGTCAACAGCCAAAAACATTTAACTGGAAAAGGATAATTTCTTTGTTTCTGTTTCATGCTGACTGCATTGCCTGGAAACACCAATTTCACAAGGCATTTACGACCCAGGAACATGATAACTACAAAATCAAATAAACAGTCTCAGCTACAGGCAACGAGTCTCAGACCTTTTATAACAATTTCACCGTCCAACCTTTTTAAAGCATAGGCATTTTTACACAAGTCAATTTAAACTTTATTATCCTTCATATGTTTAATCCTTCATTACTCATTTTGACACACTATATTGCCAAAAGTGTTTGCTCATGTGCTTTCAGACACATATGAACTTGAGTGACATCCCATTCTTAATCTACCAGGTTTATGATGTCAGCCCACCCTTTTCCAGTATAACAGCTTCCAATCTTCTGCTATGGCTTTCCACAAGGTTTAGGAATGTGTTTATGGGAATTTTTGACTATTCTTCCAGATGCATATATGTGAAGTCAGAAACTGATGTTGGACCTGGCCTGGCTTGCAGTCTCCACTTTAATTAATCCCAATGGTGTTTTACCAGGTTGAGATCAGAACTCTGTGCAAGCCCATAAAGTTCTTCCACACCACTGTCGCTTATCGTCTTTGTAGACCTTTTCTTGTGCACTACGTCGCAGTCACGCTGGAATAGGAAGGGGCCGTCCATAAACTGTTTTCCACACAGTTGGGAACATAATATCATCCAGAATCTCCAAAAGTTGATTCTGTTCATCTGGATGTAGCGTTTTGTACTTACCTGGATGATTGAGCGTGCATCAAGACATCATCCAGAATGTCTCAGTATCCTAAAGCATTATCAGTTCCTCTCACTGGAATTAAGGGGCCGAGCCCAACTCCTGGAAAAAAAACCCACACCACAATCTGCACAACCACACAAAAAAGGGTTGTTGTGTTTTCATGTATGGTGTTTTTGGCCAGATTGAACAGTTATACTGTGCTGTCTGATCTGAATAAAAACAACCTCAGCAACACCACAGCACTCAGCTTGGCCAAAGTGGTTATTGATTTAACGCCACAGAATGACCAATCAGGTACAAAAGGTAATGGCATTGTAGCTCCACTGGTGGTAGCAATGAATTCTTGTGAATAGTAACTGAGGAGTGGGTATGTCGGAGGCCTCTGGGCCTCCTATTGTTCACCACTTGAAAAAGATGTTTAATTCTTTTTTATTAGGTGCAAGGAAGTCTGTTACACTTAACAGCAGCACATAGGCATTTAAAGACACATAAATATTTATTTCACCTTTATAAAGCTTCACTTTAAAATAGAAGTTAAAGTTGGTCTCTGACATTTGTATTTCTCTCTCTCTCTGTGTCACTTGGTGCATGTTTCGTACTATAACATTACACAGATACCTCTAGTAAGAAGTTATTTTATCAATGTAAGTAGATCAGGTAAGATAAGATAGACATGTGAATGTCTTATCTTAACTCTCCCATAACTGCTAAACAAGTAGCTTTACTCTTTCAAAGTTCGACAAAGATAGTAATAAATGTGTTCTGTGGAAGCAACTTCTTCTTTCAGCAGCTCCGATTAGGGATCACCACAGTAGATCATCTGCCCCTATCTCACCCTATACCTAGCATCCTCCTCAGTCACACCAATCCTCTGCATATCCTCCTTACTACAGCCATGAACCTTCTCTGAGGTCTTCCTCTTTTCCTCCTGCCTGGCAGCTTCATACTCAACATGTTTTAACTTTCTTCAGTAAATCCAGAATCCCTCTTCTGCACATGTCCAATCATCCACCATTTCAGCCTTGCCTCTTTAACTTTGTCTCCAAACTATTTAACCTGCACCTCTGATAAGCTCAATTCTAATCTTGTCCATCCTGGTCAATTTAAAAGAAAGTTGAAAGACATCTTTAATTCTGCCACATTCAGCTCCAAACTCCTTTTTTTGTGAGTACCATTGTTTCCAAGCCATACATAATAGCAGATGTCTACTGCTGAAATCTAGTAAACCATCTCTTTCGTTCTTTTTGCTACACACACAAATCACTTCTGACACTTGTCTCTATTCGCTCCACGGTGCCTGCACTTTCTTCTTCACCTACTCTCAACTGTATGTTGTTTTCAATGGTGTAACACAAAATGAACCAACGAGTACAACCAAATTTGTGATTAGTAGCGTTATTTTCTGATTCTGCTTTATTCTGCTTTACTAGCATTAAGCAAAAAGTATAGATGAGTTTGTCCTGAAAAAGGCTCTTGCACCTCTCAAATGGTTGAAGTCATGACAGAGAGCATCTTAAGCATGGTCATCAACAGCTGGGAACATCACCTCAAAAATAAGAGCAAGCCTCCAGAGCATGTCTTCTGCAATCGTAAATTCAAGAACTAAATTGTCTGTAACTTTTGGAAACTTGTTATCTTGGAGTGGAAAATAAAACCTTTTTTTTTTATTTTTTTTATTTGACACTTTATTTGAACTTATATCTATTTGCAATTTTTTTTTAAAACTTAAATACTACTAGCACTTTAATTTGTGTTATCCAATATTTTGTGTGTTGTTGCTGGACAGGTGTTAGACATGCTTCTTCTATGGTCACTCCTGGCTTTTTTTATTCCCCTTTTCAGAACAGCTCAAGCAGCCCTGTATAGAGAACTGCAGCCTGACCTGAAGGCAGCATTGCGGGCTCTTAGAAGTGTGCCTGGCTGGTCATCCAGTCACAATATAGACCTTGATATATAGCCCATTGCTGATCCTGCAAATGTTTCTAGGTGCTGGTGTTCAGGACAGAGAGGTGGTCGGACTGGCTGAGGGAGGGGTATGGCTCTATATGCATGTTTAATGTTGGAGTAATCATGATCTAGAGTGTTCTCTCCCCTGGTGGGACATTTGACATGCTGATAGAACTTTGGGAATAGAGTCTTTATGTCGGCCTTGTTAAAGTCACCTACAACTATGTGAACACCGTGAGGGTGGGCTTGCTGCTGTTTCTTAATTGCGTTCAGCAGGATGGAGAGCGCCATGTTTACATTGAAATCAGGTGGAATGTACACAGCTGTGATGATCACTACTGTTAGCTCTGAGCCATGAGCAGCTGCAGCAGTTATGTTAGATAGAAAAAAGTGCTGGTGTGAATAAGGAAAAGTGTGTTAAACTGCTTTGAGTGCTCAGACAGAGTAGAAAATGGTATATAAGAACCAGTCCATTTACCATTAAAAGTCAGTGTTCAGTGTCTTTTGACATGGCCACATCATGGTAACTTATGCTGACCACATAACTGTGTTTTTGAAAAAAGATTAACTCAACTTATAAACTAATCCTGCTAGATAATGGATTCACCTAAAGATTTATCAGTTGCATTAGTAGGCTCTTGAGTGCCAGTAGTTTTCAATCCCAATTAATTTCACTTTGATCTGATGACAAACTACAGCTTTTTGATATTATGGAAGAGTGTCACAAATAAACACTCCGAATCTATCAATTATCAAGCTTAAAATTACAGTTTCTGATGCGTAACTAGCACTTCAGAAATAAACTGCATCTAAGAGTGCATCCCATGGTACAATAAATCCATCCATCCATTTTCTACTGCTTATCACAAAGGCATCCTGAGAAATCTAAACCTCACTCTGGTCACACAATCAATTCAGTTTATCCACTGCAACATTCCCAAGTAAACCATAAGATGTAATCACTCCTGGGTCTACCTTAGGTCCTCTTCTCAGTAGGGCAAGCCTGGGACACCTTGCCCAGGAAGCTTAAACCACCTCAGCTGGCTTATTTCACAACCAGATTCTTTTGGTTATTATCATAGGGTTGTAAACATAGGTGAGGATGGGTGTAGCTCAGGAGGTAAAGCAGGTAATTGAAAGGTTCGTGGTCTAATCCCTGGCTTCTCCAATCTGCATGCCAAACATCCTTGGGTAAGATATTAACTCCAAGTTGCTCTCTGATGCATCCATCAGTGTGACCATGTGTCAGTGTTGGACAAAAAGCACAGAATTAGCGACTGCCTTTAGTTTTCATTATATTTTAGTTTTGTTAAATGGAAGTTCAGTATACAAGGGTAGAAAATAGGAAAAGAGAGAGTTTTCCACATTCTTAAATTCTTTATTCATTCTTTATCTGGTTCAATATCATTAGTAAAACACACTAGAAACTATGAAATTAAAAAAATAAAGTTAGATATGAAAAAGTAGAGAGAAGTGAAATACACTATAAGGGTGAGAACTTTGGCAATATAATATGAAGTATTTGCCATATGAGAGGTTGACCAAGCTTTTCTCTTTTATTAAACACAGAGAATGGATCCTAAATTTAGAAGGCAAGGGGATGTCCATGCCAGTCTCTTTGACACAGAAGAGACTAAGAAAGTCAAGGTGGAAAAATGGGTCTGAACTTTCTCACTTGAGAAGATAAAAGAGTCAGCGAGGATGGCTTTTCTGAGTCGTGGTGGGGACGCTGATAATAAACAACATCTTCTTGAGCAACATCAGCTGCAGACTGGAATCTTCAAGAGCCAGACTTTTCAGTTGTTGGCTGAAAATGCAATGGGTTATGGTGCATATGTGGTTGCATCCATGTCAGATAAGTCTGGAGCCTCTGATTATTGTATTAACATGTGAATAAAAGAGCCTTACAGAAGTACATGTCAGACTATCCTGAGGGTGGCTATACTATTCATTTCAAGATAGAAGCAAGAGCCTCAAAAAGCCAGAGACAAAGCTGCTTCATTTCAAGCTGCCATTTCCTCACAGCCCTCTACTTCCTAGCAACAACCTTTACTATCTTTGTCTGCATTGTTTGTTAATTAATTAATATTTAATCATCAGCTCTGTCTGCTGAATCCAACTTAGATCTACTTAAACTAGAACTGCTGGCACTGACAGTGGGGTTTTACTTGCTGTACAACAAATTAGGCCATATGTATTTTTATGAAATATTTTTTCTCTTTCACACTCTCTCCCTCTCTCAAAAAACTTGAACAGATTTATCCCAGGTAAGGATTGGACACTGTGACTTTTCCATATAATTTGTAAGTGAAGAATGTGCATCACATTTTCTAAATATTGTCATGCAAGAAATTACAGTCTACACATTTACTGCACAGAAACCCTGGCAAGTGACTCCTTTTTCTAGTGATATCTGGTTGATGGTATTGCAAGGTGCAGTGAGGACAGGAAAGCAGAAAGGAGAGAAGGGACACACTCATATAGTGGCCTTCTTGGGCATGCTGTGAAATAGTGGAATACACAGTGCCATGGAAATACATCAGTATGCATGTTGCTTAGGAGGAGCTTTGTTTGGAGCCACTTCATGTGGAGAATCCAACTGTTCAGTTTAATGCAGTTCAGTTTTATTTATGCAGTGCCAAATCACAACAACAGTCACCTCAAGGAGGTTTATATTGTAAGGTAGACCCTACAATAACACATGCAGAGAAAAACCCAGCAATCATATGACCCCTTATGAGCAAGCACCTTGGCCACACTGAGAAGGAAAAGGGGGAAGGAACCTCCGGTAAAACTAGGCTCAGGGAGGGGTGGCCGTCTGCTGTGACTGGTTGGAGTGAGAGAAGGAAGACAGGGGCTGTATCCCAATTCAGGGTCTGCAGCCTTAAAGTACGCAGCCTCAACGATCCTCAAGGGCCGCGTACTTAAAGACCGCTAAGGCCGGAAGTGCGAGGCTTGTGAAATTGGACGGTCTAGCCTCCGTTGCGCTGCCCAGGTTGCCTAGCAACCATGATACTAACAGCTGGAAATGTGTCATACAGCTTTGTTTGACAGAAATGAAGGAGAAAATCTTTTGTTCATTTGTTTGTTTGTTTCTACATGAGCTTTGATCATTCTCTGTAAGATTAAGGTCAGCTATTGAACGGCGTATATTTTAAAGTAGAGGCTGTAAAACCAAGTTAGTACAAACGTCACTTATGTCACATAACTTTTGCCGACATGTGGTCAACAGTAATGTTTTAATGTTCTTCGTTATTTTTTTATTTTTTTATTTTTTTGTGTGTACCGTTTGGATCTTTAGCCATCAGAATTGTTGTCTTAAGGCCAAGAAAGATGCCAAGCGGATTTATTTTACCAAGTGGATCATCATGGCCTTGCCATATTGGTCCATTTGATTGACCTTTATTATAATTATGAATTTATTTTATTTTCAGTTGCTACAAACGGGACAGACATGACTGGGGGATAGGACAGGGAGAAAGAATGAAAGAAAGAGAGGGAGAGAAAGAAAACCAAAGGGGAGAAGAGACGGTGAGAAGGGGGGGAAGAAAGAAAAAAAAACAAACAAAAAAAACCCAAACAAAACACCTGGATCACCTGTATGGAGAAAAAAAACAGAAGAGAAAGCAAACAACAAAGAGCAACATAATAAAAAAACAGCACCATCACAATAAAATAGCTAGCAGTAGATAACAGTAGATACTAAATAATAAACGATATTGTGCAGCACGCAAGATAGACAGCGCACAATGTGCTTTGAGGCAGCAGCCAAGAAAGGTGAAGTTTGTGTCTGTGAACACCCGTGTGTACACCTGTGTGCATACCTGTGTGGATCAGCATGCTTGTATTCCAAAGGTTTCTCCATGTAACGATCTGCTAGGGAGTGTGGGGAGCCATAGCCCCGTCCACCAGGGTATGAAGCAGGTATGGAGGAGATCCAGGCCCCAGATATCCAGAGGCCCCAGAGTACAAGGACCCGAGGAGGACCACCAAAGGGGGGAAACCGTGCCACCCTCCTGGGAAGAGCTGAGTAGAGCCCCAAAGGAGAGGTCACCCCGCAGCTACGGAGCAGAGGCCAGAGGGGGTTGCAGTGGCGTGCCCGTTGGCTCTGCCGGCAGCCAGCTGTGCCAGAGAGGACCGAGCTTCAGGCCCAGAGGCCAGAGGCCTGAGGGCATCCCACCCCCCGGAAGGAGCCCAGCCGGGCCACAGGTGCCCGGCCCCGCCAATCGGCCACCAGGAGTGAGCCGGTACATACATGAGCGCCCAGCCCCAGACGACAAGGACCACCAACACACCAACGTCTGAGGGCATCAGCCACCGGCAGGGAGTGTGGTGAGGGGAGATAGGCCTCCGTACTTTAGAGGGCCTGAGATGTACCCAGAGAGGTTGAGTCTAAGACCCAACCTGACATATAGACACAGACAAACAGGCGCACGCGGACACAGACGTGCATTCCCACCCCATATGCACAACCAAATACTCGGCACTCACCCAACGTGTAGACAGACACAAATAGACACTGCACAGACAGTCGCACTCCCCAAACATACTCTATATCCCAGGTCCAGGTACCCCCGCCCTCAGAGGGGCAAGCCGCACCTAGACCCAGGAGATGTAACCCTTCTCTCTGGGGTGGAGGCAAGCGGACCACCTCCTTATTTGCAGTAGCAGGGAGGCCCCGCATCCCAGACCCCAGTCTGACGGCCAGCACCTCCTCCCAGCCCCCCAGCCCTGACGGCTAACAGAACCGGGGTGAGTGAAGACCTCAAACCTCCCTACGCCCGCTCATATGTAGTTTTGCTGTGTGCTGTTGTAAAGTGCATTTAAAACTCAGGAGAGCATGGTACTAGCTTCCTCTCAGAGAGCAGCATGGCTCTTCCCGAAAACCCTTAGTGTCTAAATGCATTTAAAATTGAGGGTAGGGCACCAGCGCCAGAGGTGGGTTGGAGTACACCGACCATCCTCTGGATGCTGTAAAACGTGCCCACCCCCAAGGCCCTATATGTATGTGTTATGTGAGAGTGTGAGTAATGTGGATGTCTAGGTTGCAGAATAAAATTGAGGCACAGGCAGCCAGAAGGGAACAGAGGGGGAGTGCCTCCCCTGCACCCTGGTGACATACCTGCACCCCAAGCCCTGCGTGTGTGGGTGGGTGTGGTAGAGCAGGAATAGGGAGGCAGCTGAGGATGGGGAGGGAAGAAAGGGAGGGGCAAGCGGCCCCTCCCTGGGGCCAGCTCCCCCGCTGACCCCAGTAGGCACCCCCACACTCTGGAACCCACCAGAGCAAGGGGGCCCAGGCCCATCCGGACCGGGGCCCGCAGCAGCAGCACCGCCCAGCCCCACAGAGTCTGGGGCAGCCCACCCGACTCCACCCCAGAGAAAACTGCACCCACCCCATCATCCAATCATCTCCCAAACTACACAAGACAATAGACACCCAGGTTGAGTTCATTCTCCACCTCTCCTATATCTCTCCCCACCTGCAGAGTGAGCGCCTGTAGTGAGGAGACCACCTGCAAAGATATAACAACCTCCCCACCAGTTAGAGAGCCCCCTAGTAGGGCCGATGCACCAGAGGTCCCCTGCACTGGGGCTGAGCCCCCCTGCACCCACCCGCCCACTGCTCCGGCGACACATCAGCCAGGACCCAAGCCCCCAAGGCCCGGCCAGCACCCCAGACTGGGGGGCGGAGCACCCCCAGATCCCCAAGCCTCCACAATGTTCTTCGTTATTAAACATTTGCACATAAATAAGTGACATGATATTCAGTACTTACTTAAAGTTTACTCTTCGGGCGCCCCTCATCCGCCGTTTTTTTCGGCAAAATTATCCACACCCACCGCCGCGCTATGCATTCTGGGATATATTGGGCCACGAAGTCTACACCGCCACGTCCTTAAAATTCAGGGAAATTAAGGACGCATTTGAGGGCCGCATTTCGAGCAGCCTTCAAATTGGGACAGCCTTCGTCGCGTCGCGGTGATGTAATCGGCCTTAAAATGCAGCCTTTAAGGCTGCAGACCCTGAATTGGGATACAGCCAGGATGTCATGGTCTGAGTGAGCAGCTGGAAATTTCCATCAGTGCCTAAGCATCCTTGGATCCGCCCGTGGGCAGGGCTACCTCAGCTTCACGCATCTGGAGCTAATTGGGGCAATCAGGCCAAAGGGGATTTAAGCTCTGCGCTGTCATCTCCTCCCGGCCATTTCATCAGCTACCTAATGTTGGTAACTGGCTCTCACACACACGATCTGATATCCTCATGTCGGTGTTGTTCCCACATCATCAACATAATAAATGTTGTTCCAGGTTCAACATTGCAAGTGACCAATCACATTGTTGTGACGTAATACTTTTGCGACTTCGGAAAAAACTACCTTAAAAAAAAATCTGTTTAACTTGCGAGAAACCGCCTCTGTCTGCCAATCCAGCAATTTGAATTCTTTGCATTTCAGGATACTGTTCTTTAATAAATGGTAAACATTATACATATTGTCCTTGCAACATTGGAATTTCATAAATGAATGAATCGCTTGGCTTGCAAAAGTATTACGTCACAAGAATGTGATTGGGCACTTGCCATGTTGAACCTGGAACAACATTTATTATGATGATGTGGGAACAACACCGACACGAGGATATCAGATCATCCGGCTTGGCACGTTCGTGCTTCTGTTCTCAAGTAGATTGACTCACATTGTTTCTTGTGCTTCAAGACTTTTCTCCAGTGTCGACTGCTGCTCACCAATTGGATATTGGTTTGTTTCCACACACTGGGAAATATCTCCAAACCTCACCTGCCTGCCCTCCTGCTCACTCACCACTTTGGATCCAACGAACCCCAGGTCAGTCGTTTCACCTTTTCCAAACTCTGAGGAATTACATCACCTCCCCCTCAACACCACACCTCCACCTCCTGCAAGTAAGCTGGAAAGACTGTTATACTCACCCTCTCTGGTAATCCACTTTAACCCAGCTCTAACTCTGCTCTCCTCTCTCCCCAGTGTGACCATTACTTACCTGCCCAGATCCAGGTGTCCTTACGTTCATGCCACTCTAATTCACAACTACGCTTCCAAGCCACAGTTTGCCACATCCCTGTGTTTTCACCTGTATTGTACATTCACCAATAAATTGTGTTAAAACGCGCCCTTGCCTCTGCTCTGGGTGTCTGCGCTCGGGTTCTGTTCAAGTTGCTGGCCTCCGTCCAGTGTGACACAGGATAAAAGACATGCTGTGGAAGAGAGCCAGAGATTAATAACAAGTATGATTCAGTGCAGAGAGGTCTATTAACACATAGTGAGGGAGAAAGGTGACTGAAGAAGAAATACTCAATGCATCATGGGAATCCCCATTTAAGGTCATTACGATAAGATGGGGCCTGATTATTTAAAACCTTGTATGTGAGGAGCAGGATTTTTAATGCAATTCTGGATTTAACAGGGAGCCAATGAAGGGAAGGCAATACAGGAGAAATCTGCTCTCTCTCTCTTTCTAGTCCCTGTCAGTACTCTCGCTGCCGCATTTTGGATTAACTGAAGGCTTTTCAGGGAGTTTTTAGGACATCCTGATAATATTGAATTACAGTAGTCCAGCCTAGAAGTAATAAATGCATCAACTCGCTTTTCAGCATCACTCTGAGACAGGATATTTCTAATTTTAGAGATATTGCGCAAATGAAAGAAAGCAGTCCTACATATTTGTTAAATATGTGCATTGAAGTACAAATCCTGGTCGAAAATGACTCCAAGGTTCCTCGCAGTGTTACTGGAGGCCAAGGTAATGCCATCCAGAGTAAGAATCTGGTTAGATACCATATTTCTAAGATTTTCAGGGCCGAGAACAATAACCTCAGTTTTATCTGAATTAAGAAGCAGAAAATAAGAGGCCATCCAGGTCTTTATGTCTTCAAGGCATTCCTGCAGTTTAACTAATTGATGTGTGTTATCTGGCTTCATGGATAGATACAGCTGTGTGTCATCTGCATAGCAGTGAACATGTATGCTATGTCTTCTGATGATGCCTAAGGGAAGCATGTATAATGTAAACAGAATTGGTCCTAGCACTGAATCCTGTGAACCTCCATAATTAACCTTAGTGTGTGAAGAGGACTCTCCATTTACATGAACAAATTGGAGTCTACTAGATAGATGTGATACAAACCACTGCAGTGCAGTACCTGTAATACCTACAGCATGCTCTAATCGCTCTAAGAAAATATTATGGTCGACAGTATCGAATGCTGCAATTAGGTTTACCGGGAGAAGCAAAGAGATGAGTCCACTGTCAGAGGCCATAAGAAGATCATTTGTAACCTTCACTAAAGCTGTTTCTGTGCTGTGATGAACTCTGAAACCTGACTGAAACTCTTCAAATAAGCCATTCATCTGCAGATGATCTGTTAGCTGTTTGACAACTACTCTTTCAAGAATTTTTGATATGAATGGAAGGTTAAAGATTAGCCTATAATTAGCTAAGATGGCTGGGTTAAGAGATAGGTTTTAAAGTAACTCTTTAACTACTGCCAGCTTGAAGGCCTGTGGCACATAGCCAATTATTAGAGATAGGTTGGTCATATTTAAGACTGAAGCATTAATTAATGGCAGGACTTCTTTGAGCAGAATTCACTATGTAATTGTGTGACTTTATTAGCAGCATCCTGCTAATAATCATAATAATCATAATAATTGAGAGTAACATATGTTACTATTCTATTGTTTTTCTTTTGCTGCTCTTAACTTTGTACTGTGCACTTCAAGGTTCAAGGTTCAAGGTTCTTTATTTGTCACATGCATAGTTATACAAGTATAACACACAGTGAAATGTAGTCTGACACGCTCATGTGCAAAAAAATTGGGGGGGGGGGGGGTGTAGAGGAAGAATATATATATATATATATATATATATATATATATATATATATAGTATATACATTGGGTGAATGTGCAGTAGTAGCAGCAAGCAGGTGAATTCTGTACATTAATATGAATAGACATCTGACTATTTTACAGGATAGACAATATAAACATATTTAAAATTAAAGGAATTGAAATGTACATTGTGCCTTGGTTTAGTGTCTGGAAGAGTCCTGTCTCAGTCAATTATAGATGATGTGAGAGGGCGGGTGTGTGTGTTTAGGGCACGGATGGCTTGGGGATAGAAGCTCCTCTTGAGTCTCTCTGTCCTTGCCCGGAAGATGCGGAACCTTCTACCAGATTGCAGAAGTTGGAACAGTTTGTTGCCAGGATGGGACGGGTCCTTCAGTATCTGCGCTGCTCTAGTCCGGCATCTCCTGGTGTAGGTGTCCTGAAGCGGGGGGAGAGCAATCCTGCAGCAGCGTTCTGCTGTACGGATCACTCTCTGGAGAGCTTTTTGGTCCTTCACACAGCTGTTCCCAAACCACGATGTCATGTTCTGTGTGAGGATGCTCTCCACAGCGCCTGTATAGAAAATCCTGAGGATCTTTGGAGAGACCCTGAACTTCCTCAGTTGTCGTAGGTGATACAGGCGCTGCCTAGCCTTTTTGGTCTGGACCTGAATGTGGGCAGCCCATGTCAGGTCTGAGGAGATGTGGACACCAAGATACTTGAAGGACTGCACCCTCTCCACTGGAGCTCCATTGATGATAATGGGCTTGTAGTCTCTGTGCTGACCCCTTCTGAAGTCCACCACCAGCTCCTTGGTCTTGCCGACATTCAGCTGGAGGTGGTTGTCCTGGCACCACGATGCCAGATTCTTCACTTCATCCATGTAGGCCGCCTCATCATCGTTGTTGGAGATGGCACCCAACACCACTGTGTCGTCAGCAAACTTCACAATGGTGTTGGAGCCATGGGTGGCCACACAGTCTGAAGTGTAGAGGGAGTAGAGCAGTGGCGAGAGGACACATCCCTGAGGTGCTCCTGTGTTGATGGTGATGCTGTTGGAGACGCATCTACCCACCCTCACCACCTGAGTTCTGCCAGTGAGGAAGTCCAACACCCATGCACACAGACGGCTGTTAAGTCCCAGATCCCTCAGCTTTGTGAACAGTCTGCAGGGCACTATTGTGTTAAACGCTGAACTGTAATCAACAAACAGCATTCGCACATAGTTACCCTGTTTCTTGTCCACATGGCTGAGAGTGGTGTGTAGGACGTGGGCGATGGCATCCTCTGTGGATCTGTTGGATCTGTAGGCAAACTGCAGCGGATCTGTGGTGTCTGGGATGGAGGAGGAGATGATGTTCTTCAGCAGCCTCTCAAACACCTTCATTACTACCGAGGTCAGTGCAACTGGCCGGTAATCGTTCAGGGATGAGGGTTTGCTGTTCTTGGGCACAGGGATTTTATAAGGGACACTTTATACCACAACCAAGCAAATTTCACACTTGTGGGACTAATAAAGGTTTATCTTATTTCATCCTATCCTATCTTATCGTAATAATAATAACCAATCTTTTTGTTTGTTTGTTTGTTTTGCAGTGTTAATAACGATTGTTTCATATTTTACATAGGTTTTTTTTTTTTGCTTGTTCTTTGCAAATGAGGGCCAGAGTATTTTGTTTTTGTGAGAAGATTATTATAGCCCTCTAATGTCTTTGACTAAAGTAAGCAGTGCTTAACACAGCAATTGGTGGAATGACAAACAGAGCTAAAAATTAACAGATGGAATTAAAACAAGGTAGAGTAGAGCTTCTTGAAGGGAACTCCGTTGCTAAAATAGCTTCAAATGGTCTGGCTCAGTTTTTACTCCAAAGCACAAAACACACACACACACATGCATGCACACACACGGTCAGCAGTGGAAGAATGAGAGCAGTAGCACCAAGCTAAGAGAGAAGGCAAAAACAGAACTATACTTGTAACACAAGTCTTGTGTTACAAGTATAGTAAGAAAATGACAGATGGAGGCAAGAGTATTTCCTTTTGAAATCCATTGAAAAGAAAAAGAGTCACTTATTTGAAATTCTTCTGTATGAGTTAGTTGATTCCATATGAGAGAAACTTTCACTGAACATCCTTTAACTAAATTTGTGCCTGTTTCCATTTTCTGCTCCTTTACAACAGTGGTCTTGTGTTTGGACTTAAATGTCATGTGGTTCCTCCTAATGCACTTAAAGCCCTTTTCAGTGCTTTGACACAGATGCATTGTTTGTTGTTACTGTCACTCTACGGGTGACACTGACAATTTTCTGTCGCCCATCAATCATCTACCAGTTAGTTCAGGAGGTAGAGACAGGTCATCTGCGAACCGGAAGGTTGGTCGTTCAGTGCCTGGCAGCTCTAGTCTGCAAGCCAAGTATTCTTCTTCAAGATGTTAACACCGTGTTACAGCCTTTAGAGCACAGGTGTCGGACTCCAGGCCTCGAGGGCCGGTGTCCTGCAGGTTTTAGATGTGTCTTTGATCTAACACAGCTGATTCAAATGGCTAAATTACCTCCTCAACATGTCCTGAAGTTCTCCAGAGACCTGGTAATGAACTAATCATTTGATTCAGGTGTGTTGACCCAGGGTGAGATCTAAAACCTGCAGGACACCGGCCCTCGAGGCCTGGAGTTTGACACCCGTGCTTTAGACTGTGAATGTTAGAAAGTAATCAGTGAATGAGGTGTCTTTAAAGTGCTTTTTTGAGTCCTCAGAGTAGAAAAGTGCTAAGTTTGCAGCACTTCATTGCCCCAAACCTTAGCACCTGGGTTTCTTGCCAAGATTCCAGCTCAATTTACCATTAGCCAGTTTTGATGCTCTTCCATAACCATAAAAACATGTAGTTTGTCGTCAGTTCAAAGTGAAATAACCTTTAAGGTGGTTTTAGAGTTCTCCATGGCAACTAAGACTAATTTTTATAATCTTTGCAAAAAAACAAGCCTTGTCCATTTCTCTGCACCACCCTTACGATTGCGAAATCCGTGATTCTCCGGCCAGCTAAAGTCTACAACCTCCCACATCCCAATAGAGAAGGAATGGAAAAGTATATCAAGGAGTCACTGGCAGCAAGAATAATCCAATTATCTCCTTAAATAAGTGGATTAAGAATGTGCTGTTTTTTTCACTGTTAAAGTGTGCTGTGATTTTTTTCTTTGTGAAGAATTAAGAATAAGCCACTCAGGCCATGCACAGACTACTGAAAACTGAATCATATCACTGTTAAAAACAAATACCCATTTCTTCAGCTTTTTGTTTGTTTGTTTTTTTTTTTGTTGTTGTTTTTTTGTTTTGTTTTTTTGTGTCCCGTTTGGATCTTTAGCCATCAGAATTGTTGTCTTAAGGCCAAGAAAGATGCCAAGCGGATTTATTTTACCAAGTGGATCATCATGGCCTTGCCATATTGGTCCATTTGATTGACCTTTATTATAATTATGAATTTATTTTATTTTCAGTTGCTACAAACGGGACAGACATGTTTCTTCAGCTTTTTGAAGAAGATGTGTAATGCATATCACCTAGTGTGGATAAGGGCAGACTGCTTTCATCACCCCCCTTGGACACTGAATATTTATCGATGCCCTTTGGCCTCACCATTCCTCCTGCAGTCTTCCAAGACCTTGTGAATGCCATTTTGAGAGATTTTCTTAAAGTTGTGCTAAAACAACTTCACTGAAGAATTTTCTGAGTGCCTTTCCTGCTGGGCAAAAAAGAATCGGTTATGGCCTTTAAGGACTGCAGCAGAGACACAAGCCACACCGTACCACAAGTAGATTTAGACAACAAGATATTCCAAAACCTGACTGACATGAATTATTTAAACTTTGAAAATTCTCCATTTTGCTTATTATGAAAGAGTTGCAAAGTCTGCTGTATTACAGAAGTGGACTGTTTTCTGGAATAGGAACCTGGATGCATTGGCCCTGTCTACTGATGATCATCAGTGTTGTCATAATGGTAGTAAGCAATAGTTAACAGAGGAGCTAGAGTTGCTATTGGCTTTTGTACACTAGAAGGAGGATCAGGAGGACCAGAAACCCCTCCCAAGAGAAATGTAATCAGATCTATTAAAGATCAGGCACCACAGCGCCCACGGAATTGTAGTTCTGTTCCACATTTCAACACAAGTTTTTTAACAAGGAATTATTTGACACAATTGTAAACAAAACTACTGACCTAAGGACAGTTGCTCCCTTTAGAGGGGAATTTTGATGCTTTTGGTCATATGGTTGATCTTGTCAACAGCCTTAATAATGACATGTCACTATAAATGCCATCTGGTTAGGCTTAACCCAGGGGACAGCTAGAACTGTATGAATTATTATTATGGCTTGAATATTTTATACACCACTTAATTTAAACTATGAGGGCCCGAAGGCCTACCTTCCCATGAGGAAATTATATCTCAGTGGGGGTAGCTTGTTGGTGGTGTACTGCTGTTACGCCCCCAGTCTAGGCGGGTAGGGACGCACATAAGGTTGGAGGAGAGAGAGACAAATCCCCGCCCTGGTTCCCAAGCCAAACATCCAAACCAGTTGTGAGTGAAAAGGTGTTTTTATTTAAGGAAAAGAAGCATAGCTCCAGGGTGAGCCCAGGCCAAAATAATAAACAAAACCAACTAAATCCCACCAAAGAAAACTAACTAAACCCTAGGAAAGAAAAACAGAACAAACAAATGACAGAGCTATCCCTCGCTCCCTACCCGGAAAACAGGAGAAAACGATTCCAAAAGAAAAGGCAGCTCACCCCTTCCGCTTCAACCCAAGAGTGCCTAAGCGCTCAACTAATTCACTAGGAGCGGCTTTCACAATTTCACACTCTCACAAATACACAAGATAAGCACGGGCTGGGAACACCAGGGTCAGGGCCGCGACGGCTGGCTGGCTACTCGCTCGTTCCACTCTCTCTCTCCCCCCCTCTCGGAGCTGTCAGAGCGGCCTTTTGAAAGTAGTCAACCGCTCCATGGTCCAATCAGTCGCTCACGACTCCTCATTAGGGGAGGGACCTGGAAAAGTCTTAAGCACAGTACAGAAAAC
Organism: Simochromis diagramma; assembly: GCF_900408965.1. Lineage (NCBI taxonomy): Eukaryota > Metazoa > Chordata > Actinopteri > Cichliformes > Cichlidae > Simochromis > Simochromis diagramma. The sequence goes on along the minus strand of NW_024386757.1, from coordinate 471,825 downwards.
ACAGACAGAAAACAGCCCACACATGGCCACAGCCGTAACACCCCCCTTCCCAAAATCAAAGACATCTCCTTGATAGATGTTTTGAACAGTTACTTTTAAAGGAAAACACGGGATAAGGCGTCTGCTAGCACGTTCTCAGTGCCCTTCTTATGACGGATTTCCAAATTGAAGTCCTGCACCAGGAGAGACCACCTCATTAGCCTTTGGTTCGAGTTCTGCATCCGCATGAGGAATACCAAGGGATTGTGGTCGGTATAAACAATCACAGGCGAGGGACTGCCACCGACATACACCTCAAAATGTTGCAATGCGAACAGCAGAGAGAGAGCCTCTTTCTCAATCGTACTGTACCCCCGCTGATGGACATTAAATTTCTTTGAGAAATAGCCGATCGGGTGATCCACACCATGATGGTCTTCCTGCAGCAATACGGCACCTGCCCCGTTTGCACTGGCGTCCACTTCCAGCTTGAAAGGGCGTGCAAAATCAGGGGCGGCCAGCACTGGCGCACTGCACAGGAGAGTCTTAACTGCTAGAAATGCACTCTGACACGTAGAGGTCCACACAAAAGGTTTCAACACACTAGTGAGGCTAGTGAGGGGTGCGACGACTTCCGCGAAGTTCTGACAGAAACCTCGGTAGTAGCCCACCATGCCGAGGAAACGGCGAAGCTCACGCCTAGTCTGAGGGGCAGGAAAGTCCAGTATGGCCTGGATTTTGGCTGAGATAGGGCGCACTTGCCCCTGACCCACCTGCTTTCCTAAGTACGTCACCATGGCTTTACCAAAATCACACTTGGCGAGATTGAGGGTGAGGGATGCCCTTTCCAAGCGATGGAACACATCAGTGAGTGTCTCCATATGCTCTGACCAGGTGTCTGAATAGACGACAATGTCATCCAAATACACTTCACACTTGCAGACACCGCCCAGCACGATGTTCATGAGCCGCTGGAATGTGGCGGGAGCGTTGCGCAACCCGAAAGGCATGACAGTGTACTGGAGAAAATGGTCAGGAGTGACAAAAGCAGAGATTTCGGCCGCACGTGATGTTAGGGGAACCTGCCAGTAGCCCTTTAACAAATCCAGCTTAGTAACAAACGTTGCAGAACCGACCCTGTCAACACAATCCTCCATCCTGGGAAGAGGATAGGAGTCAGGTTTGGTGACGCTGTTCACCTTCCGAAAATCTGTACAAAACCGTGGGGTCTTATCCGCTTTAGGCACTAGGAGACACGGGGAACTCCACGCACTAGAGCTAGGAACAGCAAGACAATTTTCCAACAGATAAGAAACTTCTGTCTGGAAAAGAGCACGTTTAGTGGGATTCACCCGGTAGGCATGCTGTTTGATTGGAGGATGGTCCCCCACATCAATATCATGCTCCAACACGGTGGTACAGGATGGAGTGTCCGAGAAAAGATTAGGATGATTCTCAATCAACCGACACACGTCATTTCGAACATCACCATCTACCTCAGTTAAATGTGACCGTAAATCACGTAGGATTTCAGAGTTCCTAAGTCGTGCGCAACCCGCCGCACCACCGAAAACCAAATCGTCATCCACAGGGTCATACCGAGTTTCAGAAACTGGCACCACAGTCGCAACTGTCGACACACCGCCAGCAAAGTAGGGCTTCATCATATTAATATGACATACACGACACTTTTTCCTTCGTTCTGGGGTGTCGATGACATAATCCGTGTCACTCAATTTCGCCTGCACCGTATACGGACCACTGAACTTGGCCTGGAGGGAAGATCCAGGGACCGGTAAAAGTGTTAAAACTTTATCACCAACCTCAAATTTTCGCTGCACAGCCTTCACATCAAACTTCCTCTTCATCCTACCTTGTGTTGCAATGAGAGCATCACGTGCAATTGCACATGCTTTATGCAAACGCTCTCTGAAAGAGCTCACATAGTCCAACACATTTTCCTTAGGAGCAACAGTGTCGGACAGGAAGTTCTCCTTAAGCAATCGCAACGGGCCACGCACTGTGTGACCGAACACCAACTCAGCAGGGCTAAATCCTAACGACTCCTGCACACTTTCTCTCACTGCTAAAAGAAGCAGCGGCAACCCCTCATCCCACTCCTTTTGAGACTCAAGGCAAAACTTCCGCATCATCGATTTCAATGTCTGATGAAACCGCTCGAGCGCACCTTGCGACTCTGGATGATAGGCACTAGATTTCCGATGTTTAATGCCAAGTGACTGCACAACTTGAGCAAAAATCTTAGACATGAAATTAGAGCCTTGGTCAGTTTGAACAGCTTTTGGTAAACCAAAGATGGAGAAGAAGTCCACCAATGCTTTAACAACTGGTTTCACCTTAAGGGTGCGCAATGGAATTGCCTCGGGAAAACGGGTAGCAACACACATCAGAGTCAAGAGGTACTGGTGACCCGATTTTGTTTTAGGGAGTGGACCAACGCAGTCGATGAGGATGTGTTCAAAAGGTTCCCCTAAAACTGGAATAGGGTGTAAGGGAGCGGGTGGAATGACTTGGTTAGGCTTACCACTAATCTGACAGGTGTGACAAGACCGACAATACTTAGCAACGTCATTCTTCAATCCTGGCCAAAAGAAATGACGCAGAATGCGGTGATAGGTTTTCCTAATACCTAAATGTCCAGAAAAACTGTCATGGGCAAGACTAAGAACTTTGGGTCGGTACTGTTGGGGCACCAGAACCTGTTTAAACACATTCCAACCCAAGTCACCAGCTGTAGGCGGATACCAGGTACGCATCAACACGTCATCCTCGACACTATAAACACGAGGGTACTGGTCGCTAGAGTTGGCAGCGGAAAAACAACTCACAAGAGTCGGGTCACTCTGCTGTGCCAAAACTAAATCCTTTTTGTTGATTTCCAAAGACAGTAGAGGTGTCACTGATGGGCTAACAGACAGCATCGCCTCAGGGTCGCCCGTCAGTGGAACACGGGTTTCAGATTCAGACTCCGGCCCACCACCAGCACAGAGAAAAGAATCAGATAAATCCACGTCACCGTACTTGCGCCTATGCGCACGAGTTACCGCGCAAGCAGGAAAAACAGAGGAGGAACGCTCCTCAGCGACAGGGTTAGATAACAAAGTATCAGGCACCGGTATCTCAACCACTCTCGGAGTAGAAAACACTTTCCCGTTAGCCAAATCATTCCCCAGAATCATCGCAACTCCGGGCACTGGCAACTGGTCGCGCACGCCAACCGGTACCGAACCCGAAACGAGCGGCGATTGAAGAAACACATTGTGCAATGGCACACGCAGTACATCCATTTTTACACCCCAGACAAGAGCATCCGACCCACAAAAAGAGTCATCAGAAAAAGGTAGAATACCCTTCAAAATAAGAGTCTGCGCGGCTCCAGTGTCACGCAGAATCATGATCGGCACACGATCCTCCTCTTTTTCGTTCAAAGAAACAAACCCCTCCGACACAAAAGGACGGTAGCTCTCATCAAAGCCTTCACTTCCCACTTCATTGCTAGGTGAAGTGGAAGCTGACATAGAACGAACGAAACCCACACTTTTCGGCTTCCTCCCCGTGTTGGCCTGCTCCCTGCGCTGTAGTGATGGGCAAGCAGCAACGAGGTGCCCGATTTCATGACAGTAAAAACATTTGCGATCCGACACAGGAATAGCAGCAGAACGTGTCTGGCGTTTAGGGGAAAGCCTATAACTTCTGACAGGACGAGTTGAGGAAGTGTACTCACGGCGCTCTGTCGAAAGCGCAGCACGATGAGTTAACACAAACTCGTCGGCAAGGACCGCGGCTTTAGACAGTAACCCCACCTTCTGCTCATTAAGATACACCACAATGTTTTCAGGGAGACATGTCTTGAACTCTTCCAGCAGGATCAACTCCTTTAGCTGAGTAAAGTCCTCCGCGTGACTGGCAGCCAACCACTTGTCAAATAAGACAGTTTTCTCACGTGCAAATTCCACAAAGGTTTGACTGTCAAACTTGCGACAGGCACGGAACTTCTGTCGATACGCCTCCGGGACTAGTTCATAAGCCCGCAAAATAGTGGATTTGACAACCTCATAATCCAAGCTGTCAGCAATAGAAAGACTCGCACAGACCTCCTGCGCTCTTCCTATTAACTTGCATTGCAGCAACAGGCTCCAGACATCCTTTGGCCATTTCAAAGTGGTTGCGATGCGCTCAAAAGCAGTGAAATATGAGTCAACCTCTCCCTCCCTAAAAGGAGGTACCAAAACAATCTGTTTGCTAGCGTTAAACTGGTCTATGGCGGGAGGGTCGGGGAGTGTACTTACAGGAACGGGAGCAGCGTCTCTCGCTCGAGAACGATCAAGCTCCATAGCTCGAATACGGAGATGCATGAGCTCGACTTCCTTAGCCTTAGCCGCCAGCTCCACCTCCTTCAAGCGAAGGGCAAGCCTGAGATCCTCCGTCACCAAACCCGCCCCAACCTGGCCACTTGGGTCAAATACAGGAGATTGAATGGCGACAGGAGCTTCCGCCCCCGACGTCATCCGCCCCGTGGAAGGTTTCGGGACGGCCCCAGCAGCTTCCGCCCCCATTGCCGTCTCAAAACTCCCAGACCCACTCGGTGAGGGTTTTTGTCCCTCAAACACTCCCCTGTCCACCAGTCTCTCCACCAAACACTGTTTAATTTCCGCCTTCTTGGCATGCAACGGAACATCCACCCTGAACAAGTTAGCCACTACCAACAAATCTGCTTTTGTGCACCGCTCCAACTTTTCAATGGAAGGGTGTTGCGCAAAATCATCCATGTCAAACGACATCTCGAGCAAAGCAACAAAGAAAAACACAACTCTGCAGACAAACAACCACATCCGCGCAACAGAGCCACAAAACTCACGCCTAAAGCACAGACAAACGAAACTCTCCGCCGTCCGACACCCACCACGACGTTTCCCCCCCCACCACAAACGCAAAAAGGAAACGAACCAATCACACGAACGAAAAGGGACGAGCCCCCATTTATGTTACGCCCCCAGTCTAGGCGGGTAGGGACGCACATAAGGTTGGAGGAGAGAGAGACAAATCCCCGCCCTGGTTCCCAAGCCAAACATCCAAACCAGTTGTGAGTGAAAAGGTGTTTTTATTTAAGGAAAAGAAGCATAGCTCCAGGGTGAGCCCAGGCCAAAATAATAAACAAAACCAACTAAATCCCACCAAAGAAAACTAACTAAACCCTAGGAAAGAAAAACAGAACAAACAAATGACAGAGCTATCCCTCGCTCCCTACCCGGAAAACAGGAGAAAACGATTCCAAAAGAAAAGGCAGCTCACCCCTTCCGCTTCAACCCAAGAGTGCCTAAGCGCTCAACTAATTCACTAGGAGCGGCTTTCACAATTTCACACTCTCACAAATACACAAGATAAGCACGGGCTGGGAACACCAGGGTCAGGGCCGCGACGGCTGGCTGGCTACTCGCTCGTTCCACTCTCTCTCTCCCCCCCTCTCGGAGCTGTCAGAGCGGCCTTTTGGAAGTAGTCAACCGCTCCATGGTCCAATCAGTCGCTCACGACTCCTCATTAGGGGAGGGACCTGGAAAAGTCTTAAGCACAGTACAGAAAACACAGACAGAAAACAGCCCACACATGGCCACAGCCGTAACAACTGCCTTTCTACCTGCCCATCTGTTTTTAGATGGAAGTAGTGTCAAATTTTTGCAAATTTGCCCTCCGCGAATCGCTACCTTATCGTGGTGGAGGGGTTTGTGTGTCCCATGGATCCCAGGGGCTATGTTGTCTGGGGGCTTTTGCCTCCTGTTAGGGTCTCCCATGGCAAATTGGTCCTGGGTGAGGGACCAGACAAAGGGCAATTCAGAAGACCCCTATGAAAAGACCATCAAGGGAACAGTTCACCCTGCCCGGGATAGGGTTACCGGGGCCCCGCCCTGGAGCCAGGCCCGGGGAGGGTGCCCGAGGGTGAGCGTCTGGTGGCTGGGCCTTAGTCCATGGGGCCCGGCCAGGCACAGCCCGAAAAAGGGACATGGGCTCATCTTCCGTAGGGGTCGGATGCAATGTGAGTCGGGCGGCAGCCAGGAGCAGAGGCCCTGGCAGACCAATTCCCGGCTACCAAGACTGGCAATTGGGACATGGAATGGCACCTCTCTGGTGGGGAAGGAGCCTGAACTAGTGCGTGAAGTTGAGAGATACTGGCTAGATACAGTCGGGCTCACCTCAACGCATGGCCTGGGCTCCGGAACCAGTCTCTTGGAGAGGGGCTGGACTCTGTCTCAGTCTGGAGTTGCCCCTGGTGAGAGGCGTCAGGCTGGGGTGGGTATCTTGGTATCCCCTCGGCTTGCTGCTGGTATGTTGGGGTTTCTCCCAGTGGACAAGAGGGTTTGTTCCCTTCGCCTTCGGGTCAGGGAACGGGTCCTGACTGTCATTAGTGCTTATGCGCCGAGCGGCAGTTCAGAGTACCCAGCCTTCTTGGAGTCCCTGAGTGGGGCACTGGAGGGACATGCTATGGGAGTATGGTGTGTCTGGTCTGTTGCTACAGGCCATTCAATCCTTATACAACCATCGCAAGAGCTTAGTCCACATAGCCAGCAATAAATCAGACACATTCCTGATGGACATTGGACTGCCCTTTCTCACTGATTCTGTTCATAATTTTTATGGACAGAGTTTCTAGGTGTAGCCAAGTGGCAGAAAGCCTATACTTGGGTGGTCTCAGAATCTTGTCTCTGCTTTTCATGGATAATGTGGTTCTGTTGTTTCCATCAGGGAGTGGCTTCCAGCTTGCACTGGAGTGGTTTGCAATCAAGTGTGAAGCGGTGAGAATGAGAATCAGCACCTCCAAGTCTGACGCAGTAGTTCTCAGCCGGTACCCTCTCCAGCACAGGGGTGAGTAACTGCCCAAATGGAGGGCAAAATCTCTGGGTCTTGTTCAGGACTGAGGCTAGAGGGGAGAAGACAATCTACAGATGCATTACTGCAGCTGCAGTAATGCGTTCCATGTACCAGTCCATTGTGGTGCAGAGAGAGCTGAGCTTAGAAGCCAAGCTCTCGATTTACCAGCCAGTCTATGTCCCCACCCTCACCTATGGTCACAAGCTTTGGGTTGTGATCAAAAGAGCAAGATTGCTGATACAAGTGGCGGAAATGAGCTTTCTCCGAAGGGTGGCTGGCCTCTTCCTTAGAGACAGGGTGAAGAGTTCAGCCATCCTCGAGGGACTCAGAGCAGAGCTGCTACTCCTCCACATTAAAATGAGCCAGTTGTGGTAGTTTGTGCATCTGTCAAGGATGCCTCCTGGGCACCTCCTGGGTGAAGGGTTAGGGTTAGGGTTAGGGACTTCCTATTCTACAGGTGCATGTCCCACTGAGAGGAGATCCTGGGGCAGACCAAGAACACACTGGAGAGATTTTATTTCTCTGCTGACATAGACCAGCTTGAGGTGTCAGGGGAAAGCAAGGCTGGGTTTCTCTACTTAGGTTGCTGTCCCTGCAACCCAGCCCCCAGATAAGTCAAAGAAGATGGATGACAAATACCTATGGATTTCCATAGGTATTTGTTTACTGACAGCTGGGGTTGTCTATAGGCCAATACAAGGCAAATTTGAGAGGGGTTTTCGACCTACACAAATGTGTAACATAACTATAATAATACAATTATATTATTATAATTATGTTTGGAACTGACCCAAACTTAATTGTTTTTCCATTTTCTCCATCTAGACACTTCAGAGCAGATTCACTTCGATCTCCACCTCTACCTATAGTTTAGCAGTGCTTCCCTGAGCTCACCCCCTCACACCTGAAGGTACTTGTTAATCGTGAGGATTAGGAGATGGCTGTGGTGATCCAAAATCCATCCTGTTTGTTCACAGAACCCCTCTGTTCCTCAGCACAGCCAATAGTTTCTGCCTGCTCAGCTTGCCTTCTTCCCAGCCGCACTTTGAACAAAATATAAATAGAATACTACAGGAATAAATACCAAACAGGAGACATATATATATATATATATATATATATATATATATATATATATAAAAGAAGACGGCCGTAGTGATCGATGTAGCGGTTCCGAATGACAGCAATATCAGGAAGAAGGAACACGAGAAGCTGGAGAAATACCAAGGGCTCAGAGAAGAGCTCGAGAGGATGTGGAGGGTGAAGGTAACGGTGGTCCCCGTGGTAATCGGAGCACTAGGTGCGGTGACTCCCAAGCTAGGCGAGTGGCTCCAGCAGATCCCGGGAATAACATCGGAGATCTCTGTCCAGAAGAGCGCAGTCCTGGGAACAGCTAAGATACTGCGCAGGACCCTCAAGCTCCCAGGCCTCTGGTAGAGGACCCGAGCTTGAAGGATAAACCGCCCGCAGGGGCGTGCTGGGTGTTTTTATATATATATATATATATATATATATATATATATATATATATATATATATGTATGTGTGTGTGTGTGTGTATATATGTGTATATATATATATATATATAAACTTGCATCGTGATATTGAGTCTGCTTTTTAGGTTCATTTACAATAAAGTTATTACATCCATATTAGCTTTTCTTTATGCCTCCTTCTTTATGCCTCCCTGTTAACCCTCTCCAGGCAGACGTTGCAGATTTGCAACAGTTAAGACCTAACAACCTGATTACGCCACATACATATTTTATGAGGTTTTTTTTTACTCAGAAGTACCACTGCAGGACTTGGTTGTGCATTAGCAACAAAAAACTTAATTCGGGCCTGAGAGGGTTAAAACCAGAATTGAATTTAAAATCCTTCTCCTCACAAGGTCTTGATAATCAGGCCCCATCTTATCTTAAAGAGCTATCATATCATTCCAATAGAGCAGTTTGCTCTCAGACTGCAAGCTTACTTGAGATTCCTAGGGTCTTTAAAAGTAGAAAGGGATGCAGATTCTTTGGCTTTGGTAAACATCTTATATAGCGCTTTTCTACTCTCCCAGAGCACTCAAAGTGTTTTATACAACATGGCACATTTGCTCATTCACACAATTACTATGCTTTATGTTTGCTTACTTGACATGCAGACTGGGGGAGCCAGGGATCAAACTACTAACCTTCCAATCAGTAGATGACCTGCTCTACCTCCTGAGCAACAGCCACCCTTCTAAGCTTTTAAGCCCCACTTCTATGGAACTAGGCCACAGTTCGGATATCAAAATAAGATCAGAATACTTTACTAATCCCATAGGAAATTATGTGGTCACAGTTGCTCCAAGACAGTAAGAACAGTAACTAACTAAACTAAATTACTAAACTAAACTAAACTAAATATCCCAGTATAGGGCAAAATGAAAAGCAATTTGGTTTCGAAAGATTTGCCTGGTACCTTTTATCAGCTTGCTTCTATTTGTGTGAGACTTAATGAACACCACCAAGAACCTCAGCATTTCCCAAGCCTGTCAGTCAAAGTAGGGACCCTGGGGGGGTAAACTCAAGAATGAATCTTCCCTACCTCAGCTAATGAGTCCTGCAACTCAGGAATCGAAAATTACTCTATTCTTCTATGTGCTTTTAATGATTCTGGGGCAAAACAAAACTTTTTGCATATAAATCTGCCTTAAGAGCTTAACATCCCTCTGACATCTTTTTCCTAAGATCTTGCTACAACCAACCATAATACAAAACAAGTCTTGCTTCTGCTCTTGGGTAACCATTGTGAGTACTTAACTCTGTTCATTTTTGATGCCCCCCACACCTGTTGTCCTTGCACACCCCTTGCTTCAAAAACATAATCACTGATTGGTCCAACAATAAATGTCTGGCAGAAGCCCCCATCTGCAAGATCTTCAACCCCCACTTTTGACAGAGCTTTGACAGCATTCTGAGGGAGACTGAGAACATTGAGCCTGAATGGTCTTAACATCCCTCTTACATCTTTTTGCTAAGATCTTGCTACAACCAACCATAATACAAACCCCATCTTGCTTCTGCTCTTGGGTAACTATACCCATCACCATTTTATATAACTATAAAATCACCAATACACGTTCACGCTGCCATATATTGAACACACCTTGATTATCCCCAGATCGTGGCACCTAGTTTTGAACCTTCCCTATCTATCATGATCTTGCTGAAGTTTTTGTAAGAATCTGGCTTTCTCTCTCCCTCCACATGAACTGTGACTATGCAAGAGACCTTCTCCCTGGCACCCCACAACCCAAAACCTGAAAGAGAAGCCATGGAGCTTCTCTTTCAGAAGCACGTTGTGTAGCTCATAAAGCTTCTCTTCATGAGCCATGGCTCATAAATCCATGATTCATAAGCCATGGCTCTTGTGTCCTGACTCAGTTGAAAATAAGGGCTGATCACAAGTGAAGGAATGTGCAGAGCTATTTCAGCTCCACAAACAGCCAATCTGCAGTTTGTGGCAATACCGCAGACCTTGTCAAACGCAAACAAAAGTAAATCATGACACATAATATGATGAGGTGAGCTGAAAAGTACAGAAAGAGAAAATATGGAACTGTTGGCAACATGTAGCACTGTTCTTGAATTTTGGAACGTGACTTAATGTCTAGGCAAGGTGTGCGTGTGGTGATGTCTAAACAACGGGAATTCCCCACATCCCCAAAACTACAGAATCCCCTTAGTTCAAATGTACATTTTAAATAAGTTATGAAATAAATACATGCTGGAATAAATAGTTGCATGTGTTTAGCTTGGAGTAATATGTGTGTCACAATGTGTGTCACAAATGTGAGGGTAAACCTAACCTGCTGGCTCACTGAGCAAGGGGCCAGGTGTCAGCTGGGATGTGCAACAGAGGTCACTTCTGACTGCTACTCTGGCATCTTTGGTATTGAGTCCTGGTTCATTAGAAAGGGATTAAATGGGCTTAACCCTGCTGGAAATGCCAAATCTGTGCAAAATAACCGGACACTTCCAGGCAAGGTGTATGTCCAATATAAAGAAAAGCACACATGAGCGGGGTGGCTATCCGACTGTCATGGTGACTATGTTGGACTTGGACTGCACACAGGCCCTGGTCCACCAAACCCTTGTTCGGGCAGGGGCATTGTTGGAGGCAGAGTGGGTGGAGGTCAGGTGTGTGCCTTGGGACATACACAAATGTCCCATAGTGTCGCTATAAAATATAAATAAAATATAAGGGTAGAATATATAGAGTCAAGGCAGCAGTTAGCTCGCACCTGACACATTAATTCTGGGGACAGACTGGCTGGGATTTCATAACCTGTTGGGGTAATATGTGGGGATGTTTTTGTGACCAATTGTGCAGTGTAGTGTCTGTGTTGCACTCAGTGGGGAGACGAGGTTGTCCAACCTTGACTCTGTGGAGGAGACAGCAGGGCCTTCTTGCGAGGCCCTGCCACCTCTAGCAATTTACTCTAAAGGAAATTTCCCACTAGAGCAATTTTGTGATGAAAAAGAGATACTGATTTGACCAGGGGACATTGTTCAGGTTTCACACACTAAAAGAAATGTACAAATTACTGGGCATTAAATCTTTTTAGACCAGTGACTACCACCCTCAGACTGAAGGGTTGCTGGAGCAGCTGAATAAGACTTTAAAATTCATAATTCGTACGTTAATTAACACAGACGAACACAATTGGAACTGCTAATTAGATCCTACATTGTTTGCAGTGTGGGAGGTTCCTCAGGCCACCATGGGATTTTCGCCCACCGAGTGACCGTTCAGCCGGAAGTCACAGGGGATGTTGGACCTAATTAAAGGAAACTGGAAGAAAGCTCCAAGCCCAGCTAAAAATGAAATTCAGTGCCTCCTGGACCTGAGAGCAAACCTGCACATGTTGGAGAGGTTGTCACAAGAGAATGTGCTCCAGGCTGAGGAACATCTGAACATCTGCACTGTGCTGCGGCCACAAGGTGGTTGGTGCCTGCCGTGGTGGTAACCCCCGAAACAAATGGTGGACACCAGAGGTGAAGGAAGCCAGTAGGCTGAAGAATGACAGGTACTGACAGGCCAAGTGGAATGCGGATCGGACAGTGGCTAAGGCCAAAACTTGAGAGTGAGAGGAGTTTAGAGAGGCAAAGGAAAAAGACTTTCAGACTGCCTCAAAGACATTTTGGCAAACCGTCGGGCAACTTGGGGGGGGGGGGGGGGGCGTTCTACCTGTACTGTGTATGTGACTTCGACTGAGGACCTCCTTAATCCCACTGGCACGTCTTCCGTGGTGGAAGCAGGGTCTGGGGACGAGGGGGATGACTCACCTAACTCTCGGGGTGAGGTCACTGAGGCAATTGGATGGATGTTGTAGGAATGTCTTGGTTGACACAACTCTACAATGTTGTGTTGAGATCAGAGGCAGTGCCTCTGGATTGGCAGACCGGGGTGGTGGCTCCTATCTTAAAGGGGGACTTGGGGGGTGTGTTCCAACTATGGGGGAACACACTCCTCAGTCTCCCTGGGAAGGTCTATAGCAGAGTGCTGGAAAGGAGAGTGCATCTGTGAGTCGAAACTCGGATACAGGAGGAACAATGCAGTTTTCGTCCTGGTCATGGAACACTGGATCAGCTCTTTATCCTTTCAAGGCTACTTGAAGGTGCATAGGAGTTTGCCAAACCAGTCGACATGTGTTTTGGACTTGTATAAGGCATGTGACCGTGTGCCTCAGAGTGTCCTGTGAGAGGTGCTTCAGGAGTATAGGGTGTCTGGGCCCTTGCTACGGGCAATTCAAACCATATACAACCTTTGCAAGAGCTTGGTCCGCATATCCTGCAATTAGTCAGATTCATTTTCAGTGGGTGATGAACTAGGTCAAGGCTGCCATTTGTTCCCGATTTTGTTTAGAATTTTTATGGGTGGAATTTAGGAGTAGCCAAGTGGTGGAAGGCTTTCACTTGCGTGGTCTCAGAATCTCAACTCTGCTTTTTGTAGATGATGTGGTTCTATTGGCTTCATCTAGTGATGGCCTCCAGCTCACACTGGAACAGTTTGCAGCCAAGTGTGAAGTGGTCGGAATGAGAATCAGCACCTCCATGGTCCTCAGCCGCAAATGGATGGAGTGCCCATTCCAGGTCAAGGACGAGTTCCTGCCTTAAATGGAGGAGATTAATTATCTCGGGTTCTTGTTCACTAGTGACGGGAGAAGGGAGCAGAAGATCAATAGATCAATAGATGGATTGGGGCTGTGGCCACAGTGATGCAGACGCTGCACCGGTCCGTCGTGGTGAAGAGAGAGCTGAGTGTGAGAGCTCTTGATTTTCCAGTCAATTTACATCCCCACCCTCACCTGTGGTCACAAGGTGTGGGCCGTGACTGAAAGAACAAGATTGCAGATACAAGCGGCGGAAATGAGCCTCCTCCAAAGGGTGGCTGGCCTCTCCCTTAGAAACAAGGTGAGGAGTCCGGTCACCCAGGAGGGGCTCAGAGCAGAGTTGCTGCTCCTCCACATCGAAAGGAGCCAGTTGAGGTGGTTTGGGCATCTGTCAAGGATGTCTCCTGGGCGCCTCCTGGGTGAGGTGAGGAGGAGGACTCAGGGCAGACCCAGGACATGCTGTATGGACTATATCTCTCTGCTGGCATGGGAACACATGGGAACCGGTGTTTCCACGGACAAGCTGAAGGAGGTCATCATCGGTGTCTGTAATAAAGCAACAACACATGTACCAAGCTGAGTATCTAATAAAGTGGTAACATGAGTATCTGAACAGATATGATTACGATTAAGTGCACTGCATTCTCTGTTGTGGCTATGGGTTGTTTATAACTCCTGAAGGCCTGTCTAATACTTTGACAATAAATTTTAAGTATGCTGGTGTTAGATTTGTTGAAACTGACTGTGTGATTTGCTGTTATTTGCTCATTTCTGAGGCAGGATTGACGGACTGGTGATAGGGAAAGTGATTTTTTAGAGCATAATATATTATTTCAGGGATTCCCTTCTATTACATAATGAACCTTATAGAATAATGTTGTTGTATTATGGGAGTTGGGCGTTTGCCATTTGTAGTGAGACTAGTTCTTAAACAGCACTTTTCTACTTTACCTAAGCACTTACATGCCTCATTCACACAAGCACTTTTTCCAAAGCGTTCCAGCAAACATTCTCTCTGATGTTAAAACTGAGAGTGGACCACTATTATTCCATTAGTCTTTTTGTTAACTTTGATGTGTGTGTGTGTGTGTTTTTTTTAAGGTGTAACCTACAGACAAGACTGTGAGAAATTTTGTGGAGGCACCCAGTGAAAAGTTTTTAGATAAGTATACTCAAGACTATCTGTTAAACAACTGCTGAGAATTATAAAATAGGTGTTGGGAATAAAGTCTTAAAAGAATGTGTGAAAGTACATTGTAAAAGTATTTTAATAATAATTAAATGTGTTGTGTGAGGCTTTAGATATTGCTTCTTCCTCAAGGACACTGAGGACTTACCATCGTAAAGCCCTGGAGTTTTGTTTTGTGACCTTTTTGAAGAAACTCGAATTTGAAAAAATAAAAGAAGCTTTGGAAAAGGAAAATCTAAAACCAGTAAAAACCAGAGGTGGAGTTTAGTTTAAAAAGGCATGCTGAATGATGGTGTTGTGCATATGGACGTTGGGCATTAAGTGTCTGGTATCTGATTTTCTGCATAACTTGTAGTTGTTCCCTAAATTTAATAAGAGCGATTCAGAGAGTTTTTTTTCAGTGTTTGAATGTTTGGCTGTGGCTCTGTTGCACTGGAGTTTTTACCAGCAATACACAAGGAGGTTATTCTTCTTTGAGCAACACAGATTGTTTTAATCTGCTGTTCTGAAGTAGTACTAGATGAAAGTAGCCATGTGACAGATTTTCAGGTGAGACAGAATCGGCTGTAGCAGAGGAATGGTCAGATTTTGCTCAGTTCAGGTAAAAATTTGTACATTTTGTCAAAAGTGAAGAAAAATGGTTCTGGCTCAGAAGGCTAAAGGAAAGAATAAAAAGTTCAGCATACCACTGACCCCATCACAAGACACACACACACACACACACACACACACACACACTTACACTTCTTTGCCTTTTTAACTTGAGTCACATGTGGTCTTCAAGCTGCACCTTAGCTCTCTGCACACATGTGGTTTGATTTAGTGCTGTGGAAAGATTAAATGGGAAAGTTGGAAATGTGAAAAAGAGCCATGTCCTTCCTATTATGAAATTTAACTCAATTTGTCAGAAACCAAAGGTACCCTTTAAGAATAATTACCTCTGGAGCCAAACAACTCTCATGGATCTGGATTATGACTCGGTTTAAGAGGTGATCAGAAAGTGTTGAAAGCATTAAGTGTAGACTATTCTACAAATGCCATCACAGTGACGTTATAAAAAATCTAATCTTAAAATTGAAAATTTATGACTGTTTATATTTGGTAGTGCAAGTCACATGTCACATTCTTTGTAATCTTGCCTCTGTACACCACAAAAGTGGATTTTAAATGAAACAATCAAGATGTAGGTGAAGTGAAGATTTTGATCTATAATTCAAGGAGTTAAATTTTTATGCATAGTAATACATTTTAGCAATATATAATTCACCAAACAAGTGAAACAAACTACAAAAAACATAAGCATATATCCATCCATCCATTCGCTTCCGCTTATCCTTTTCAGGGTCGCGGGGGGCGCTGGAGCCTATCTCAGCTGTCAGCTGAGGCGGGGCACATTTTTTTTATTCAAAAATAATAATTCAAGAACTGTAGCTAAGGAAAAAATATTAATTTTACTTGGCAAACCTTTTGACAGCTCTAGCAATAAGAGCTGTCAAAAATATAAATCAGTCACACTGTCTGACAATTGACCTGCTCATTGGCAAGTGTTATTTCTCTTTAAGCTTGTAAAACAAAAAATACAGATAGCAAAAACTGAAACCTAACTTACCATAAAAAGTAAACTGTAAAGACTTGTTATACAATAAAGGGCTATTCTATTCTATTCTATTCTATTCTATTCTATTTTAAACATGTCTAAATATGTCTGTTCTAAAAATGTTAAAGATGAAAAATATTTTTTGTAGAATAAACCTTGACTAACATAACATTAATCAACACCAAAAATTTTATGTGAGGTAAATAAGTATTTTTGAAAACATCTTAACATAGATGACATAATGTACTTTAACAGTTCTTTATTGGCAGGTGTTTAGTTCTAACAACAGCAATGGCTAATAATGGCCACATATTAAATAAAAATCAATCACTGCTTAAGAAAGAAAAATGTTTATTGGTTAAAGAAGTATTTAAAAATGTTTTATTTTACCGTCATATACTTACACTTTACAGCAGTGGACCCCACACATGAGCATTGTCTGAATACTTGCAAGCAGTAATTATTGCTTCTCTTCTGTCATTGAACAACATTACTGTACCTCACCGAGATATTTGGTGATTAAAAGTCTGATGTTATTGATTATAATAATGTCTGTGTTATAAAATAAATTAGTAACATGTTCATCATGTCATCAGAAAACCACATACTATGTGTATCATAATGCTTCTCAGTCTCCCATGTCTCAGTGCAACTCCTATTGTAGCCAAAATATCAGTTACATATGCAAATACTCCAAAACAATGACCAACTGGCAATTGAAGCAAAATCGCAGTAAAAGACATTCAAATTGAGATTTATCTTAGTGTTTGGTAGTTGTGGAGCTACACTGGCATATCTTTATTAGAAATGACTAAATATTAGTCCGCATCTATAAGCAGTCTTCTACAAACTCACATTTTGATTGCGACACAGTTAGCTTGATTTACATTCCTAAATATCTACTTCTCAAGCAGCAAATTAAATTGAGCTACACTAAGTTTGAAAAACAAAAAAAAATCTAATATGTAAAATGCAGAAAATCATTCGAGTGTCTTTGTTTCTCACAATAGGTTAAAAAAAAGAACACATTTCAGCAAATGACTGACAGTAATAAAGCCTTTCTTAATAGAACAAACATATTTCGCTGAGTGACAGCAGCTTGCTACCATCATCCCTGCCACCCCTGTGCACACTTCAAAACATGATAAAAGCACTAAAACCTTACACTACACATATTCAAAGTTTATCAGATAATAAACAATATTATCTGACATATTACCTGATAATAAACGGCAATAAACAGTTTGTGGGGGACTTGTTTGCTTTACTGAGTAGTAGTCAATTTTCTGTCTTAGTGGTAGTTCTCCTAAAGATCCTGGCAATAAATATTAATTTACAAAACATATAAACCCTTTACTGTTAGTCACTGTCAAAGAATTAACCAAGTTATTTATACAACAGCATTGAGCAATAACTTTGTGTTGTGACTAGGGCAACTGACAAATTAGAAGAAATCAACACATCTTTGGGTGAATGAAAATGAGAATGAAAGTAAAGAAACTGAACCAAACTGCACTGATTGGTTGTGATTCCACACTTCATAACTGCACTACAAAACTCAATTTTAAACAGTGTGTTCTTGTTATCCCAAATTCTCTATCGCATGACATTTATATCACTTGACAACATTAGGAAATTTAGATGCACAGGTATGAAGATTTGTGGCTCGCTGTCGTTTATCAGACAAATACAGTGTTCACTGATCTCGACTAAACATAAATGAAACTGAGTGTGTAGTAGCCACTTTACAAAACATTAACGCTGCAAAGCTACTAATGCTTCATACCATCGTATTTCATGAAAAAGGACATCATCAACTGGAAAAACATGAGGAACATTGAAAGAAACAAAAACAGTAAATCTTTTATGTAATATCAGTAAATTAAAACCAAAGCTGTCAATTTATGGGGCTGTGTTCTTGAACAGATTATTAATGTTGGTTGTGTTATACTCTTTCAAATCCCAATTCGTGTGGCTACAATATTCTCTTGAGGCTGGGTTAAAAGCACTAAAAAGTAAAACTCAGTCAGAAAATACTTGTACCTTTGATATTATTACATAATGGTTTTAATGTTTCTTGAACTGACTAAAAGTCTCTATATTGAAGACGGTGATTGAGATTAGTCACACCTCTCAAATAAACCTATGTGATAAAGTGTTTCCTGATGTTTCTGGCTTCAACCAGAAATTCTGTCAGCCAGAGAGAGGTGGAAAGAGACGAAACCGTGTTTTAAACATCCAGGTCATCTGGCCTGGCTCGGCTGCTCATTCTGCTGCTGGCCCTGCTACAAGGCCTGGCATCCATCAACCCTATCGGCTGCAGCTCGTGTCCTGCTGAGGAAGACAGTTTCTTATGCTCGTGGGTATCATCTGGGAAATCAAAGGCTTGTGCGTGGGAGTTTGAAATAGTGCTTCCTCCACCAGTCTGTCCAAGACGGTTCTGTTCTGTAGAGTAGTTAGCCCAGTTCTGCTCGTTGGCCTGCTTATTATAATTACGGCACGAGCCAGTTCCCCGCTCCCCTGTGGCAAGCTTGTAGCCAGGGGGGGACATTGGTGAGAGTGGGGCAGTTGGGGATGAGCAGCCATTATAGTAGGCATACTTCGTAGTAGAGAGTTCTTTAGGGGTAGGGCTTAAGGTGCCTCCGCTGGGGTAGAGTGTGGGTTGTTGTTTGCCTTTTACACGATCTTTGATCCTCTTAAAGAACACATAGAAAAGTTCAATGACATTGAGCAGCAATGACACCAGTGAGACCACCAACATGAAAATAATGAATACGGTCTTCTCTGTGGGACGAGACAAGAAACAGTCCACTCGGTGTGGACATGGGTTCCTCTCACAGGTGTAGACTGCACTCAGACTGAACCCATATATGTACCACTGAATAACCAGGAAGCCCACTTCAAACATAGACTTGAAAAAAATGCTCACTATATAGGTTCTAAGGAGGGCTCCTTTCATCTTGACTTTGCCATGTTCCTCAATACCATACTTTAGCTTTTTCATCTCAATTTTCTTTAAAGGTATGTCGACGTCACCTCCGTCATTTTGCACAGCTTTGAGATCCTCTTCTTTCCTGTTGAGTTTCTGCTCTTTCCTGTTCAGATAGAAGACATGAGCCAGGTAGAGAAGTGTAGGTGTCGACACAAAAATAATCTGGAGAACCCAGAAGCGAACGTGGGAAATGGGGAAGGATTTATCGTAACAGACATTTTCACACCCAGGCTGCTGGGTGTTACACTTGAAGGCTGACTGCTCATCTCCCCAGGCCGATTCGACTGCAGTACCGAGCACCAGGATCCTGAATATGAAGAGCACCGACAGCCAGACCTTCCCACCAGCAGTAGAGTAAGCCTGAACTTTGTCCAGCAGACGACCCAGAGCACTCCAGTCACCCATGTTCAGGGAGTATTAGCTAGTGGGAAAAAAGAACAATGTTGAAGTGGTTGCAGTGTACAAACTGTGTTACACAAACAGTGGATCAAAGTTAGGAGCAGGAACCCTGTTTTTAGGAAAGATCCCTAAGATTCTTGCCATTAGCTTTATTTTGGGTTATTTTTTCCACAACTATCCAAAAAACTAAATTGCGCTGAATAATACAAAGTCTGATGTCTCATCAGTACTCAAAATAATTTGGTATATTCAGTTTAATGTCGCCTTTAAAAGAGGTCATACTATTTTAAGACGTCACGGAATCGTTTTCAGCAGGCACACCAAAAAGTAGCAGACTGTACTGTTAATTATACTATCAAATGATAAATCACATGCTTGTAACACATAATACACACACATTAAGACATGTTACTTCAGAGGGCAATGGCAGCGTTGGATATATGTTTGTAAGGCAACTTTTGCGGGGAAGTGTGAAACAGCAGCCTAATCCCCATGGTGCCTGTAGTAAGTAAGTAACTGCATGTGATCTCACTTATACATGTAAATGGTAAATGCACTGGTGCTTTCTATCTAATATTACACACATTCACACTCCAGTGGACATGTCTCACGCAGACTAGTGCAGCCAGGAGTTGAACCACCAGTCTTCAAATTAGTAGATGACCTGTTCTGTCTCCTTAGCTGACAAGTTATACACAATGCAATGTATTTCTGTGAACATTAATTGGAAATGTGAAAATTAACTTTAGTTTGGGAGTGTTTGGCCTTTATATTTAAATATAAGAAGTGCAAAATTTGAGCTACTAAGAATTTAAGGTAAATTAAGCTTTCATTGGTATTAGATAGGGAACACATCCCTGCCACTTTCCACATGAATGAGTTTGTTTGAGTGAAATGATCAAGACAAAGCAGAACAATGGACTCCAACACAATGACCTACTCAGCAAACCACTCAAAAGTACTAAGAGTACTATGGTTTTCATTGAAAAGAAACAATGTTCAAGGGAAAAGAGAGTGAGCCCTAACTCTGAGTTTCCTGACTTCAGTGGCTTTTAAGCAAAGCAATAAATGCTACAAGAGAGGCAGAGAATTTGAAATATAAAAAGAACTTTCATTAAATTAAAATCGAAAAGAGGTCATTGGCCCACTACATAAATTAAAAATCGAGATAGTAAAAACACACAAATAAATAAATAAATCTGGCTTTTATCAGCCATTGCTCCTTGTAGATGTAAACCAGGTTGTAGGTTTGATTTCTACAAAAACGAAAAAAGCTGACAAAGCATTCACCTTGGAGAAAGGGATACTCAAAGTTTCTAAGACAAGGCGCATGTGGTCTAGAGCGCACCGGAGTTTATCCGAATATTTCTAAGAGCAACAGGCGGACAGCGTTTTCCTTCGGACGCGGTTTTTTTTTAAAGCCAAACTTTCTTTTACTTACCTGGAAAGTTACAGAGACAAAAAAGGTGGCCCGTTCCCCGCCACTTGGCAAAGTTAAAATCCAAGTTTGGCATCAGTAGGAAAACTGAGTCGAACTTGTCAAACTTCCCTTATAACGGTGCCGTCAGAGAAGTTACAGTCACCTGATCTCTACGTCAAGACCGAAGCCCCTGCTGCTGGGAGGGCAAAGAAAAAAAGACTCCTACAGAAACAGCCAATGTGTGGTGTTTCGGGCTTTATTGCTTCATAAGCACATGAGAACACGTACCATCACGTGGAACTAATGTTAAAACGCAGGGTTACAAATACAAAATACCTCGAACCAACAGATATACCTCCTGTGTGCAAACTACTTTGACATGTATTTGCGTCAGTACATCAGTAGGAGAATGTAACTATGTAGCTACAATTCTTCTTCACATTTCTCTGGCAGCTGGGAATACTTGCTACTGTGCAGATGATAGTTAAATCAAGGTAAAGGGGTCCATGTGAAAAAGACAATTGGTAACGTACACACCTGCTTATCAGTTCAAAAAAACACAAACACTTTAAAAGAGGCCCTTCTACTACTTATATACTTATATATACTTGGGCGGTTTCTGTTTCACTGTGTATAATATAGTGCTCATATTGCCAATAAAGCCCGTTTTTTTAGGCCTTACACAGGGTCCTGGTTATGCTTCACCGAGCACTCAAACTGAAATTCCTCATTTAATTTTTAGTAACTTTCCATTAAACCATTCTGGGCTCCCATAACACACTTGATTGGTACACAGCACCATCTAGTGATGAAAATAAAACAATGCAGGTGTTATATCAAATAGAATAGAACAGGTAACCCTTTATTGTCATTGTACATGTGCAATGAAATTCCGGGTGCTCCACACCAATTGTGCAGGAACAAAATATAAATAGAATACAACAGGAATTATATATATATACATATATATATATATGGGTGACTGGAGTGCTCAGAGATCTCTACTCATCTCTGTGAGATGTCAGACGGATCAGCTGCTAACTGAGATTTTCTCTGCTTATTTTTGCCATGTTAGATTCAAGAGGATTTGGATTTCTGTTGTCTTCCTGCTGGATTACAACTTCCAAAGAATTCTACTGTTTTTCTATGGATTATAACTTTGAGAAGATTTGGATTTCCACTGTATTCTTGCTGGATTGAATCCACTGGACTATTATTATCAACATGAACCAGAGATAAGTGCATCTTCAGGCCTGGATAGATTGTTCTCTCCTCAACTTCTCTCATCTCAAGGACCACAACAAATGAAAATGGAGAATTCAAGTGCTTTGATTATTTTATTATTTTTGATTTGGCTTTTGCTTTTCTCCTACTAAATTGCTCTAATAAAACAATACTGCATTCAACAAGTCTAAATTGTGGACATTCCTATTTTAACCTCTTGTGAAAGAGTAACAGTAAAAACCTGCATATTATAAGATCACTCAAAGGGATTCTTACAGGTTACAAGATCCTTGGGGTCTACCATTAATTTAGTGTCCAGGCTACTAAGTTAAACCCAGTTAGTTACCAAGTACACATATTTAGAGGAGAGCTGCTGATAACAGGTGTGGCTAAAGATTTTCTACACCAGTCTTTGACTGGGTTATGTTGTTGAACCAAAGGAAAGTGTGGGGAATCAAAAAGAAATAGTGATGTACTCACAGTGGTTTCCTGAGAGATGAAGTGAGATGGGTTTGATGTGAAGTATGATGTTGGTGAGATCTTGGCCGTTCAGAGTCTCGGGGAGAGAAACCAAGGGTGTGCCTAATTGCTTAGCTAGATTAGAATCCAAAAAAACGTTGCTCTGCCTTGGAGTTGACTAATGCCTGGAGTTAATATTTTACAATGGATCGTAACAGGAATCAATAATCAAGGTAGGGATGAGTTCATTTATAACAGTCACCCTATTTCCAGCCACTATCCTCCTGCTCTGCTCCTCAAGTGTCAAATGAAACACTTTAAAGAGCAGCACTGCTCAACACTTCATTTGAAACAGTTATTCATTCCAGTGAGAGATATCTCATTGGAATTAATAAATGCCTGTGCCCACTGCAGCGCTCTGCCTCTCATGCAAAATCAGAGGCACAAGTTTTGCAAAGCCATTCAAAGATCATCATACACAAAGTTATGAAACCCAGTTTGTTTTCTCCACCTCACCAGAGAAAGTTTCGAGTTATGTCAGAACTTTCTCAGTGGGCTCTGGCAGAGAAAGCTGAGGTGGAGAAGTAGTTGAATTAGACAGAGCTGACTCCACCCCAAGTCACAGGAGCTTTGATTGGCAGGTGCAGTCTGCTGTGAATTGCAGAGAGAGTAGGAACGCTGAGAGGAGGTCCACCATTTACTTTCTAAAAGCAAAGAGTGACTGTTTCAAACTGACAGCTGGACTAACCAGCTAGGTAGCTAAAATGAGCCATTGGCTGTTGGAAAAAGTTCGTGTTCGTTAGCCAGTCCATGATATGAATGAAGCTGCCCTTACTAAAGAAATCACTCCGTTGTCCTTAAATGTTAATAAAGTCATGGGTTAGATATTAAAGCAGCAAGAAGTTTAGAGACCTGCAGCAGGCAGCTGAAGATGAGGCAGAAACAGAAAAGTCACTGGAACTGCTAAGTGTCCAACTAACTTTACTGTAATAGTAATAATTATTTAGCTGAACTTTACTTCAGCCTTCTGCGTAGAGCTGATCATTACATATGTGCAAACAGAAGCGTGTTTCTGTCTCTCTCCACACAAGCATTAACACCAACACTAACATTTATAAAATGGTGCACTACGATCTCTTGTTAACGGCCGATGTAATGCAGCTTTAATGGAAAATGAATTACTGAATTGACTGAAAATGTTCTCACTGTATTCTTCACTCAAAAACTGCCCGTAGTATCAGGTCCAGTTTACTAAAATCTCAGTTTGCTGATAACTCACAAAAAGAAACAGGATTCATGAAAAAAATACTGCAAAAACTAATATTTATGTGCTGTAACCAAATGGTGACATTTAGCATGATAAAGCAAAAGTTATGTTTTGCACTCTTTACTGAGTTTGTTTCAATTATTCAGGCTAAAAACCAGGTTAAATTATTCTTAATGAGGTATTGTTAAAATATACTGCACAGCTTACATCTTTTTAGCAAAATAATATGAATATGATACATTACCATGTCGTTAATAATTATAATTGCTGTTGGTTAGCCACTCCAAACTGGATGAAAATGGTGAAGCTGTCCCTGTCATTATAATTGGGTGACAGTAGTGACATCAGTAAAGAGTGTGGGTGGGACAGTCAGACAGAACAGGGAGGAATCTGATGATTTAGCAAGATTAGCCTGAATTATAACAAGGAAGTGAGAATAATCTGAGTTACAACCCAAGAACTGACTGGACTAGAGAGGACTCTTAGCGAGGTAGGAAAGTTTTCAAAACAAGAAAAGTCAATTTTGTATAAATGAAACTTAATCTTTGTTTGTATTATGAAAACAGAATTTAATTCTCTGATTATATTTGACAGTGTTCAGGAATTTAATTTTAACCGGATTTCACACATACACACAATCGGATACTGTCGATGTAATTCAGAATCGAAAACCTTTATAACATCCTTCTTTACTCCTTTACATTAGTTTGGTTACTATCAGCAAAGAAATATCTGCGGCAGTAAATTTAATTTCACTGTCTCTTGGTGGATCAGGAGAAAGCATATGATTGGGTGCCAAAAGAGGAACATGACATGAGGAAGTCAGGAGTAGCAGAGAAGCATGTGATAGTGATACAGGATATGTATGAAGAGTGGGGTTGGATTACATCTGGGATCGGCTCTAAGCCCTTTTTTTCTGCAGTGATAAAGGACAGATTAACTGATGAGGTGTGGTAGGAGTCTCTGTGAACTACACAGGTAACAGACATCATTATGAGGGTAGGGAGCAGGTGGAAAAGAGCCTGGAGGAGTGGTGGTATGCTCTGGGAGAGAGGACGAATGAAATTCAGTAGAAACAAGACAGAATATATGTATGTAAATGAGAGGACGACAGAAAGGTGAACATGTAAGGAGGAGAAATAGTGTGGGTAGATGAATTTTCATGCCTGGGTTAAGCCGTCTAAAACAACAGACAGTGAGCAAGAGAGGAAGCCAGGCAGGCTAGAGTGGGTCGAGTCAAGTGTCAGGGGTGATTTGTGACAGGAGGATGGTTTTGAGATCTGCCGTGATGTACGGTTCGGAGATGGAAGCACTAACAAAAAGAGAGGAGACAAAGCTGGAGGTGGCAGAGTTGAAGATGTTAGGGTTTTAAATGGTTGTGATCTGGATGGAAAAGATTAGAAAAGAGTATATTGGGGGACAGCTGAGTTGCCAGGCACGGGGGAAAAAGAGGAAACTCACAAAGAAGATTCATGGATGTAGTGAAGGAGGACATGCAGAGAGTTGGTGTGACAGAGGAGGATCCTAGGCATTCACATTCTTTACTGCATAATAATTGTAGTGCTTAATTGCTTATGTTGTCAGTATATTTATTTAAAATATCAAGGCATGCACATCCACAATACAAAGTGTTCACCTCATCATGCATACAGAGTGGAGACAGCGCTGTTTCCCAGCAACTTAGCATAACACAACAAGAGCGATGGAGAGTAAGGAAAGAGCCATGGACATAAAGTTGTAGTCAGTCAGAACTCCTCCCTTTTACTTCAAAAAGTGTCAGTCTTCTCCATTCTGCCTATTTGCCAGTTTCAAAATTTGTAATTTGTTTCAGTTTTTGTGATTACAGGTGGAGCTAGCTTCCAACAGGAGGACTTTGGCTTCAGGACAACCTTGAAGGCAGCATATTCTTTTCATTTGAATTGCACAAAAAGTAATCATTTATTGAAAAATTATGTTCTAAGTAGTACTTAAAAATAATTATACATTTAAGTTTTACAAATTATATGTTTGTATGTATATATACATGTTTAGACACATGTATATATAAATATTGTATTATATATGTAATATTATATGTTTAATTAAAGTGTGCCAATTACTCCCTTGTTCAAGTTTTAGCTAATGAGAATTGAGAAGCCTAAATTCAGAAAAATATACGTGGTAATGTAGAAGTCATGGGTTGTATTATAAAGTGGAGGTTGAATGATCAATAAGCAGTATTCATAATTGTATTACTATAATAATAAATATAATAATAAATGTAACTCCTGAATGAGCCATCATTGTTCAGCATACATTTGATTGAAATTTGTATGAATATATCACCTTAAACAATCCATCCAGTTTCAAATATGACTATATATTGCTCGTCTTTTTCTCAAGATGGACTTTTGTCACACAACTACATATTCATTGTTGTGTTTTGTTTTCTCTCTTAAAGGCTGCCATTATGGGGGAGTGGTCCTTTCTGTCTGATTTGTTAGACAAGGTGCAGTTTCACTCCACCTTCTTGGGAAAGGTCTGGATGAGTGTTCTTTTTCTCTTCAGGATCTTCATTCTGGCAGCCTGGTGTCGATAAAATATGGGGAGACGAACAATCAAACATGAAGTGTAACATCCTAACGCCTGGATGCAAGAATTCTTGCTATGATCACACCTTTCCTTTGTCTCATACACGCTTCTGGGTGCTCCAGATTCTCACTGTCTCCACGCCAACGCTCATCTATCTGGGCCACGTCTTACTAGTGATTCGTAAAGAGAACAAACGGAGAAGACGCCTGGAGGAAAAAAGGAAAAAGCAGGAGATGATTAAAGCCCCCAAGTATTCAAATGAACATGGCAAAGTGCACCTCAAAGGCGCCTTGCTGGTCAGCTACACGTTTCAATTGCTGTTCAAGATTTTGCTTGAAGTAGCATTCATTGTAGGACAGTACTACCTCTATGGCTTCATACTTATGCCAAATAAGGTTTCTTGTTTCAAGGACCCATGTAAGACAGAGGTACACTGCTTCATTAGTCGCTCCACAGAGAAAAGCGTCTTTATTATCTTCATGTTAGCAATGGCTGTGTTTTCTGTCATTTTAAACATTGTGGAGATATTTTACCTGATGATCTCAAAGATAAAGGAGAGGAAAAGAAGGACCAGCAGCTCCATTCCACCAGAAGGATTCAATCTCAACAACCCAAATCCCAATTCAACTGAGAGAGTTACATGGTGTTGAAAGACAGTGAGCTGACGTAAACATTGACATAGGTCACTATCGTTAGTTACAACATCACTCAACATCTTCATTTGAATTTTACATCTTATTTCAGGTTTAAAATAAATCAACCCCATCGGTCAAATTGTACATAGACAGCCAACAATGTTAAATGCAGAAACTACTGAAAATGAGATGTGCTCGTATTCAAAGTTATAAACTGCCAGTATTAAACGCTCACATACTGATCCATCTATCTTTAAAAGTACTAGTAGTTAGGGGTTATCATGGCTAAGCAAGCACACACCTGACATGTACACTACATTCCCATGTTGCGCATCAATTTTCAACCGGAAAACCAGAAACGTAACCTTGAACATGATCTACAAATGTCATTTGCAAAAATGTTGGGATTCTAATATCTGTTATTTGGTCATTTACTTCAACTTTCATCTAACAGCGAAAAACAAAATAAAGTGTCCAAGAGCACCTCAATCATGAACAAAGTTAAACAGGTTCTAGATTATAATTCTCTCTGGATTTTGTGTTGTTCTCTAATTCTCCCGTATTTAACTTGTTGTGTAGAGGTACGGGGAAATAATTATAAAAATACACTAAATTCGCTTTTCATATTACAAAAAAAAAGGACAATTGGTATTACACATAAAGTTCGATATCCTCTTCATACAAACTTCTTTTTTTACAGTCGAAATTATTAAAAGTTCATGACAGGGATGAGAGGGGTCATTAAATGACAAGAGGTGTTTTCAGTGTGACAAGTCATCACTGTTATATATTGTTGTTAATGTGTATTACATATACTCAGGAAGAAGCTACATAACTACATGACTGAGCTATAAATATGTGAAGGGAGTGGGCGTAAATGCTCCATTTTGTATATATGTATTCATGTGCTCTAAATAAACCATCAATCAATCAAACACTGAAATGCTATGTGTCAAGTTGGTCCTGGTATTGGAAATGGTGCACATTTTAAAAATACAAGTCAGCAAAGTTCAGGAGCAGCATACTGTTAGCCAGTTCTGAATCTTGGCTCCCGTGTATGAGCACTGACCCATGTAGTAAGCCTTAATTATACAGTGTTGATGGGATAGCTAAAGGGCGCAATGGCAGAGTAGTCATTCCTCTTATATTTCTTTGAAGTATGCTTGATGATCGGTGTCTGGGTCGCTTACACAGTTTGTCCTTTGTAATATAACGTCTCGGTGAACCAGTCTGCGTAGTCACATAAACTCCATGCTCATTGTGTGATGATAAACTTTTTGCAGACGTGAACCCAAGTTGATCCTAGCTAACTTGCAGAAAGTATAATCAAGGCCTTATCTCTTGTTGCAGGTGCCTAGTTAAACATTACCAAATATTCTCTGAATAAGATTTTTCTTTTAATTGATTGCAGTTTACATTATATGTTTGAAAATATGTGTTCAAGAACACATATTTTCACATAATAGGTTAAAACAATGCTAACAAAAAGCTGAAAAAATATATACATAATTTTTTAGGTTCACTTAAAACTGAATATAAATAAAGGCCTTTAAGAAAAATATTAACAAAACACATGGATGTGTCTCACATTATGTTTATTTTATTTGCTGTACATAAAGATCTCGGTGAGCAACTCACTTTTAACAGGTGTTAAACGTGTTACACGTAGGTGTAATACAAAACAAGCAACAAAAAAAAAAAAAAGTTGTATTTAGCACGTGTAAGGAAGGATATCTTACTATTATGAACACAGTACTTTTTCATTGTACAGGAGTAGGGGAGAAAAAAAAAAAAAAAAAAAAAAATCACACTGCAGCTAGCTGGTGAAAACTGTGTGACTAGACACTATGCTAAAGAGCTAAACTCAAGTTTATATCCCAGGAAACTTTTCTGTCAAACTTATTCATTTCCTACAACCAGATTATGTTTTCTTCAGAAAAAAAGTTCTTTATCCACAAACGTTGTGATTTCAGACTTTGGCTTTTTTCAAAACCTCTTGGTCCCAGTCAGTGTCAAGAACATCATTATTTAACTCGGCAGACTCAAACAGAGACAATCCTGAGAATAGGCCTTTGGAACCACTACTATTACTATCCTGAGGACTCGTAAAACACTTTCTCTTTAGACTGGCAGTCCTTTGACAGTTAACTGAATCCCTAGTTACCATTTTTACAGTGTTGTTTTCAGTATGACTGAATTCGGTCTGTTTTACTTTGCACTCTGACATTGTTGTACTCGTTGACTTCATCCCTAGTTCACATTTCTTTGCTGGTGTGTAATCTGTTGCTGGGGGTATTGTTTGGCACTTCTTGCCTATGTGGTTGGCGATGTTTAGAATTTTGTGGACTTTTGAATTAGCTCTCAAACAATTAGCATCACCTTTTTTAAGCGTACTATTTTCCATTTTTGTTTGAGCTGTTGTGGGTTCACTTGTCCAGATAGATGAGAATCCTGAGAGTTTAATTTCTGAGCTTGAGGAAGTTATACTGGTCTTCATCTGTTCTGATTGTAATGTAGTTTGATTAGTGATGCAAGCACTTGATTTTGAAAGTGGGGTGGAAGTAAATATATCTCTGTCATCACCAGTGCTGACTCTGGTTCTCTGACACAGGTGTGCGTCATTATGACTAATTGGTTTCTTTGTGTTAACGCTCACTGTCATTTCCTTATCTGGACTGGCATTATTGTTATGGTTGTCAACTGAAGTTCTCATCTTACTTGGTTTGAACATGAATCTTGACAACTTTCCACGCAAGTCTATGTGTGTTTCAGCTTCGACTGCCATTTTCTCCCTTGGAACAGCGCTGCTCTTCCTACTTTTAGTCAGGTGCAATTTGTCCTCCTTTACATAGCTGTCTTTGTCAGTGGACAGGTTTGTCTCTAGTACATTTTCACTTTCATCCCCAAACACCAGCCTTTCTCTGTGTCCTTTTCCAACCTCTTTGTGAAATCGCTGATGTTTCAGGTCCAGTTGCCCAAAGCCTTTATCTCCCATATTCTTAGAGTCCATTGTGCTTCTAGAAACCTTTTGAAAATGATATCCCAATGGCTCTGGATGTGCTTCATGCTTCTTTCTCTCATATTTCAGTATCTCCTCTTGGCTTTTAGAGATTTCTTCTGTAACGCTTTCATTTTTCTTACCTTGTATGTTTTGTTCTGAAACAGAGGTAATATTTCCAAAAACAACTGGAGCAACGGTCCTTCTCGAAGTCAACTTTTCAGATCGACAGCTTGATTGTCTGGTTACTTTAGACACGTCTGTTCCACTTGAAATAGTTTTTGTATTTTCTTGAGGTGTAGTTATGGGTGAGGTCCTATCATTTGGGGACAGTGACAGAGAGGTGTGGAACCAGTTCGAGTCACTCCTCACTGTATTACCACTTTCCAAATTGCTAGTGTGTGTTTTGGAGTTTGCGTCACTGAGTAGATGCTTCAGTTTAGTAGTTGATGAATCACATTCAGGAGACTCTGATGTCTGGCTTTTTGACCTTAAGAGAAAAACAACCTGCAGTTAAAATAATGATAGCTCCAAACACTCATGTGCACAAAGTTGAATCCATAAATAAACATTTCAAATCTGCTCCCAATTTGAACTCCACTGGCTACATTCATCACAAAGAATCATGTCATTAAGTGTCAAAGAATAATTATCTTATGTGTTTTTGTATACGTTTTATACAAGTAAAGACAGAAAATGGGGCCTAAAAGACTATAGATGATCAGTGGACGTCAAATCATTAGGTCATGATTTTGATATCATGGGGGATTTCTTTGCAGAAAAGAGACAGTTACTAGCAGCACTGCTTATGCATTCAAATGTTGTGTAGCAGGAGGTAATAATCTAACATTGGGATTATCTTTGAAAGTTAACAAATTTAAAAAAAAAAAACAACAACAAAAAACAAAACAAAACACCAATTTACTCACCTGGATAGTCTGTCTCGCTCCTTCTTAAGGAACAGTGGGAGGTTCAGTCCTTCGAGCAGTATCTGACACTGAGTTTGATACTGCTCAACAGGGTCAGCAGGAAATGAGGTGAATAAAGTATTCACATTTCCCTGCAGAACGCCACCCTAAAAGAAGAACGTAGTATGCAGTTACAGACTGACACAGCAGCGTGATGACAACACACCACAAAGTGAATGATATTTGGTGAGTTCAAGTGACGAGTGCAATCAACCAGCTGGAAAACTAAGGAGACTAGAAGTGAGAATGTCATCTGTAAACTCATTTTACATTCTGGCCCACTTTACTTTTAAGTGGGCCAGAATGCTGAAAATTAGTATATCAAAAAGAAGTGTGACTTCATCACTCATTTACAACAAGTGAATGCTGCTGTAACTTATGAAAGCTCTGTCAGCACTCACTCTTAGATAGTGATAACTTTTCACTCGTTTAATTGTTTATCCATTTCTTGATTACTTTGGTGTAGTATGAATAGCTGTGAGAGAAGTCTTTATAAGCACTTCACCAAAATTTATGGAAATACAATTCAAAGTTTATGTCCTCCTCTACATTTCCAGAGATGTCCAGTGGGCCAGATTGTAGTCTTGCCAGACCAATGCTGGCCCCCGGGGTCACCTAGGCAACCAGAGCCTTGAATATCTGCAATTAAAGTGGGAGCTTCAACACAATATACAACGAACAGATTGCTTGCAGTATTGTATACAACTTTAGGCTAAAGCATCAAGTCTCAGCTTCAATGTGAGTAGATTTTCAGCAAGTAAAACTGTTTTAGACACGGTTATGTTAAGATAAGCTGTTAAGATAAACTTAACAGCTGGTTTCATTCAAAAAAATTGCACAGACTTTAGTATCCTACCTTTAGTGAACACCGCTGCTAATTATTTTAGTATAATGATCATAGTACATACAAGTGGTGTGAAAACGTGTTTGCCCTGACTGAGCATAAAATGCCAGGATCAGTACTACAGTCAACCGATAACAACAATTTTTTCTGGCAAAACTTCTCCCATTTCTCCTAAGAAGTATAAAAGAGGGCTATGGTATCAGACCCTAGAAAACCACCAAGTCATTGGTCCAGGTATGTGGATGACACCTGGGTGAAAATCAAATTTCAGGATGTGCCACAATTCACGGATCACATTAAATCAGTGGAAAACCACATCAAATTCACCAGGGAGGATATGAAAAGTTGCTGGTTAGCCTTCTTAGACTGTGAGATCTCCATCAGTAATGGGGGACATTTAAAAGTTGATGTGTACTGTAAACATACACATACGGATAGGGCTGTACGATATGACCAAAATCTCATATCCCAATATAAGACATCTACCGTCCGATAACGATATAAATCACAGAAATTTTACATTTTCTGTAAATTCTGTGAATCTTGGGCAGCTCGACTTTCGTGAAGTGTTTCCAGCTGGGTGTCGTGTACCTGGAGTCGAGTGTTTAACCGATGCAAGAAACGATACATTTTTAGACATAAGTTGTAACGGCCGCCGTTTTCCTTGTGAGTATTTATTACACAGCGTGCTGCTGGAAAAAGCCTGTTCTAACGTTTGAGTCTAAGGTTTATTTTTTTAGCACCTGACAGCTCTTTTTTGCTTCTCATCCGTAAATAATCTGCATACTCTTTCACGTGATTCCGTTTATTTTGAAAAGTCTCAACAGCATCTTGAGCTTTATAGAGATTGACAGACCACGTGACTTTTCGCGCATTGCATGCCGGGAACTCGTGGCAAAACAATCCAAGTACCACATCAAATGCAAGCATTTGCAGCACCACAAAATGTTCATTCTCCGGTTCCAATACCTTCTTGCTTTTTCTTTGCCCCCCAAAAAAGGTATGTACAAAACGAAGGAGAACAATGCCGGTCCGTACAAAGTCAGACTTGATGAAAAGGCAAAGAAAAGATACGAGGAAAAAAAAATCAAAGGAGTAAAAGGGTTAGACCCTTACGAGCACACAGAGTGGACAAAATACGTTAGCGTGCTGCCCAACTTTCACCACGCTCATATTTATAATTATACGGTTCTTGGACTGAGTGCATACACTCATGAAATTTAGTAACTTCAGGTCACTGCAACAAGCCCAGGTACAGTTTACCGACGGATGGGTACAGGACCTTGAAATGCACCGTGTAGAACGAAAGACCATCGTACGAACAAAGGTAAGTTTACCAGTCTCACAAATTGTCTTCATAAGTACGCATTCGTTAACCGTTTATTAATAGGACCTTTGAGCTCAACGGTGGTTAATTAGTAGTGGAAATAATTTCTGGTTCGCATTACAGAAATGTAGCAGTGACAATAATATTGTATGCTGTAATCGTACTGGGCAATTAGTGATACAAAAAAAAAAAACTGTTTTATCCTGTGAATAAAAGTATGCGTTTTTGTCAATGTACCATGGTAATAAATGAAGCGAAACGCAATATTGTGTCAGGACAATTCACAATTTATGCACAATAAACAAAGGAGCATAGAGAGACAATTTCTGTTCAGCGCCAGACTTGCTTGTAACCTAGATCACCAATTGTGTTAAGAAAAATGACGTATTATAACTACAACAGAAGACTGACCTTTGTGGAAATGCTTGGAGCAGACTAACATGTGAGCTGGAGTGTTCTGGGACATTATATTTAGTCTTCGAATGGCTGCAATCCAGGCCATCCGTCAGCTCTTTGTTACTTCGGAAACATGACTTGAACAATTTCTCTTCAACGAGGTAATTCGATAACAACTGATCTCTTTACCCGTCAGCTTCCCATGGCTGTCATGTGACCGGCTATTGCAGTTAATAATATAACAGCTTCTTGCCATTTTTTGTGTTTCTTTTGATCGCTGTGTAACTGATTTCAATTGAAAGCCTGTGTGCACCAGTACCTCTTGCCACGAGTTCCCAGAATCCTTTGCGGTTTTATCCCTGAATGACGTCACATTTTCAATCTCTATTGTGAAAGGTTTATGTGGAAAATAAACAAGTGGACACGCAATGGTTTTACCGTCCGTAGTGTGGTTATATTAAATATAAGAGAAAGAGAGAACTTTAAGAAATTAATATAGCCACTACAGTGACCATCAAAACGATGAAAAAATATTGCCATAAACAGTTTATTTTGCGACACCACAAAACAAATGACAGTGTAAAATTAAACGACAGACATTTTTATATCGTCATCCAATATATATCGTTATATCGAACAGCCCTACATACATATCAGTATTTAAGATTTGACCCTCATCTTCCACTGGAGCATAAACTTGGAGTCATCAGGACGCTACAACACAGAGCGAACGCCATCCCCACTGACTCAACAGCCAGGGAAGCAGAAGAACATCACATCAAGAAGGCCCTGAGTAAATGTGGTTATCCTAGCTGGACTTTTGTCAAAGCTGGGAAGGTACCTAAAGAAAGCTCAAGCCGATCCAGGAGAGAAGGACAACCGCTGCCTAAGTGAAAACCCGCAGTGATCCCTTCTGTGTCAGGAGTATCGAAACAGTTGAGATGCATTTTTTCTAAACACCGAATCTCCGTGGCTTTTAAACCCCAAAACACGCTGCGCCAAAAATTGGACTACCCCAAGGATCGGGGACACTCCAGTGGACACTCTTTCAATGATGAGGATGTACACATCCTGTACAGGGAGCAGGGAGTCAAGGAGGCCTTTTACGTGAAAAGGGAAAGACCATCGCTGAATTGAGGAGGGGGCCTAAGGGTACACTTTTCATCAGTGGGCTGGTTTCAGTCATTGTGCAAATGTACTGTTTATAAGGTTGGGGAAACCTGCAGTTAGCTAAGACTGAAGAAGTCACTCGAAAGAGTGAAGAAATGTTTTTCCCCATTGAAAACGCTATGTCCAGATGAACAGAATCAACCTTTTGGGATTTCCTGCTAAAATAAATACAATGAATACAAAACCCTTTAAATTGAAAGAGACTCATAGACAGGTTTTAATTTTCAAAGTAACAAATAAAAGCCTTACCTGCATAGAGCACTCCATAACAGAAACAGCAATGACAGCGTCTTCTATGGTAACTGTCTCTCTGTACATGAGCTTGGCATGGGCTGTAAAATTAACAAAAGGTTTTCTGCCACTGCTGCCGTTCCACTTTTTTCAGATTTGTATATGCAACAAGCTTTATTGTTATTACACATCATCAGCAACTTGACAGTTCACAAAACTTTAGTTTAAAATCATTTTGCTTTTAAATAATCATATGATGAATGTTTAGTAACTAATTAAAATATTTGATTAAAAAAAAAAATAATCTCCACTTGCTCCTGTGAATGGTCTTTAACCTTCAAGATCTAGTCCTCTAACTGAATCGAATCGATTTTAGAAATCAGTGACAATACCCAGCCCTAAGGCAAAGCATGCTGTGCAAAGACACCCCTGAGACAATCAAGCACATAACAGCAGGGTGCAAGATTCTAGCAAACAGGGCATACATGGAACGCCATAACAAAGAACATGAACACCTGTGCAGAGTTTGAGAAGTCAGAAGGCCAAAATGGGATGCAGTTCCTAGGGTGGTTGAGAAAGGCCAAGCTAAGTCATGTGGACTTCCACATACAAATGGACGGCTAACAAACCAAACATACTAGCGATGGACAAGCAGAGGAAGGAGGCTACAGAGATAGATATAGTTATACTAAAGTGGCAGCAACAACAGGAAGAAAGAACACAAAAACAAAAAACATCTTGTATGCCTTTCGGTGCTGCAAGAGCAGCGTGTAAAATATTATCAGAAGACTCGTTTTAGACCTGACCACAATCAATGACTTGACTTATGAATAAATATGACCAAACTAGTCTGAAGTCAAACTTCTCATCTTACCTTCAGCCAGCCTGCTCAGACTCTCCAATGTGCGAATAGTTGTGCGGGCAGCACTGCTGCCGTCACTCCGTCTTTGTAGCTGGTAGTAGCGTGTCAGTATACAGTTGGCTTCTTCTGACATCACTGGTTTTAAATGCTTAATCAGGCTGAAATAAGCTTTCATTTTTTCCATAGACCACAGACTCGAACACTGATCGGGTAGTCCTTAAGAAAAAAAGAGAAGGGGCATTTTTACCACGTTCTCCCCATTGAAGGGTATGTGAGAGAACAATAATAATCAATTATTTATAACAACAGACTTTATTGTTTTAGTCATATTTCACTTCCAAACTCAAAAACATGTCTTCTACCTCTGTCCTCCATAATGAAAGAGGAGATGATGTGGTCCCACTCTGCATTTCTGGTATCCAGCAGAACTAAAACCAGGTCAAAACGACTTAGCAAAGGACTGGCCAGAGCTACGTTCACAGACAGTGGCTCGTTGGGATCATACTGGCCTTTAGGGTTGGTGGCTGCCAGAATGGTAGTTCTGGTATTCAGTTTACACACCATGCTGCAGAAAGAGAGAGCAGTGGATCACACAGAAAAAAAAACGAAAAAAAACAAAACAGATGAGTAAATACTTTTTTTTTTACTTAAAATGATCCATTTAAATAATCCAGTATGTGGATTAGGAGATTTATTAGTTTATTAGTTTATCTAAGTTCATTTTGTATTAGATTCCCCTTGTGTTTTCTACCCCTGTGTTAAGTTTCCTTTGTCCTTTATGCGTTTCATGTCTGCATGTCTTTTGTCGTGAAATTCATGTTGTCATGTCTGCGTTTCATTATGTTTCCTGTTTTATTTTGAAGAGGTCCTGTGTTCTACGTTCAATGTGTTTAGTTTTACTCCTCCCCTGTGACGTCATTATGTTCATGTGTGTCAGCTGTTTCCCCATGTGTTCCCACTTCCCTCATAGCTGTGTGTTATTCTCCCTGTCTTCCATGAGTTTGTTGTTGTTAGTTTCCCAGTTTAGTTTTGTTCTTTGTTTCACCTCCACGCTTGCAATAAAGCTGTGTTTTTGAGTTCACGTTTGCCTCGGTAAGGTTTGCGTTTGGGTCGTTTTCCTGCCTGCACACAGCCGTTTTGTGACAATGTATAAAAAAAATGCTGTATAATATTACTGTCAGAGTTTGAGTACAGTATTGTTGTGTGAAATAAGTGTAAATAAAAAAGGAGGGGAAAGGAAAGAGTTGTTAAGATCTCAGTGCTATTTAGGAGATGTTTACAAACTTACAAGGTGTAAGTAAGTAAGTAAATGTTTAAATGATAGGAAGGAGAGGAATGTAGAAGACTGTAAATGAGACCCATGAGCTGAGCTGTTGTTTGGGAAAGTGGAGTGAGTTGGTCCTGAGGCCCCGTTGATGAGAACCAGAAAAAACAAACCAAACAAAAAAACTGTCGGCTGGATTAAATGATGTTCTATCCAAACTGGCAGCTCACATGTAGCTCTTTAGCAAAATGAGCCAATAGGATAAAGAAAAGAGAAGATTCTGCTGAATACCAATGAGCATGCCTTTAGTAGACTAGGTCATAAACAAGGTCTTAACAAAATGAGCCACTTGGCACAAGTAGAACACGAAAAAAAAAAAGGAAACCCTGCTAAACACCCATGAGTGGACGAGGTCATAAACACAAAACGAGCCACTGATAACAGTGACTAGTGATGCCAGAACCTTATGAACATACTTAAAAGTGGACATTGTTAAGGAGAGTTTGCATAGATATTATAATGACTAAAATTACTTCAGTAGGAGAATTAATTAGTGCCCAATGCAGATTATATTTGGTAGTAGTGTAGAATATTTGAGAACAGAAAAATGAGGTCATTTTTTTATAAATCGTTAAAATAAACAATACTAAACAAAAAAAGTTTCAACAATAGCAAAATCAAGACAATAAGACTCCAATGATAATAAACGACATTATCAAAAGTAAGTAAATATTAATAAGGCAAAGGTCTACAACTGAAACGTCATATTTGGTCAGTCTTAACCTGCTGGTCAGCAATTTTGAATTTAGAGTGTATTCCCCCAAAACCTGCATCTCCTTAGAGACTGTGTCTGCCCCAAAACCAACAAAAAACACTTTGAGAGTCTTTTACTAATATACGGCATTGAGAAAAAAAAAAAAAAAAAAGTCATTTTAAGAGTATTCCCTGAAACCCCTCTCAGCTGACACTTTGAGTAATCTTTGAGTTGTTTTTGACCAGGATATAGCCTTCAATGTGCATATTAAATGCTTTCATCTACTTTCACAATATCTCTAAATGAGAAACATCCTATCTCAAAGTGATGCTGAAAAACTAGTTCATGCATTTATTATTTTTAGGTAGGACTAATGCATTTTGTTATTAAGATGATGTCCTAAAACTCTACAACTAAAAACCATCAGTTGATCCAAAATTCAATTTATTTTAATTCAATTCAATGTTATTTATATAGCCCCAAATCACAACTCAAGGCATTTTAAATTGTAAGGTAGATCCTATAATAAGAATGCTGCAGCAAGAGTACTGACAGGGACTAGAAAGAGAGAGAAGATTTCTCCTATATTGGCTTCCCTTCGTTGGCTCCCTGTTAAATCCAGAATTGAATTTGAAATCCTGCTCCTCACATACAAGGACTTAAATAATCAGGCCTCATCTTATCTCAATGACCTGATAGTACCATATCACCCCATTAGAGCGCTTTGCTCTCACACTGCAGGCTTACTTGTTGTTCCTAGAGTATTTAAAAGTAGAATGGGAGGCAGAGCCTTCAGTTTTCAGGCCCCTCTTCTATGAAACCAGCTCCCAGTTTGGATTCAGCTAGGGTTAGGGAGAACCTAAACAGGCTCTCTTCCTCCACACACTCCTCATTCATAAAGTGCTTTACAAAACCAAACATTACAGCTAACAGGTGCACTGTTTGAGTGCAGCTAGCCAAACAGCGTAGAGCCACTTGCTGCTAAAGAGACAAAGAATGAAAGTGGACACTCTATCCTTGGTTTCTTAAAATAAAACTCATTGTTGCTGTCAAGGGCAGTACTGGAGTGAGCCCTTTAATCTGATTTTTAGTTTTAGTGTCCTTATTTTCCTCCGAGTTGTAATTTCTGTCAGTAGTTAACTAACATAAACTAATGTGTGTCAATTAGCCTCAACCAACCAACCACATGTTCGGTACTGACAGAAGCTGGCGCTAAACATGTTTTTAAAACCTTAAGCACTTATTTCCTAAATCAAGCTTAACAGACAGTGCTATATTTCCATTATGTAAATTAGTTTTTCATGTTCTCTTTAATTCATGATTTGACAGTTATTTTTCCCCACAGGGCCAGGCAGGTTTCCTGTGATAAATGAAATCATTATTTAAGTTATGTTTGTCTAGTATTAAAATTTGTTTGATGATTGGAAACATTCAAGTGTGACAAAGATGGAAAAAACAAAAACAAAGAAAGAAAACCAGGAGGGGGACAAAGAGTTTCCCACAGCACTGTATACGATCGTGGTCATTCTGTGTTTGAAATTCCTAACTTCTGGTGATGTGAATTTACATGTAAATGCATGAGAGTCCTACCCAGCTTTAGCAACACTAATAGATTGTTGCTCCATAGCTTCATGGATGCTGATGCGATCCTGCTCCTTGATGCTGTTGAATTCATCAATGCAGCACAAACCACCATCTGCCAAGACCAGGGCTCCTGCTTCCAGGTGCCAGTCACCTCCATCCTTCACAGCTGCTACTGTCAGTCCTTTGGAAACACATTCACTTTATGAAGTAATACATTGGTATTATATGTAAAAATATATAGTTGATCACATGTCCGAGTCACCCTTCATTTCTTGACATTGCTTCCAACAAGGCAGATTTTATTGTATTTTTTTTTTTTTTTTTTTTTTTTTTTTAAATCATCATGAGCGATACTTCTCGGGCCTTTCAAAGTTTTGCGGTAAATTGGATGTGTTTTAGCTCATTTTCAGTCCAGTCCATGTATCAGAGGAATATTTTATTGTTTGTTAAGCCACTTAACACAAAAACATGTAAAATAATGAATCACTGTTGTGTCTACTCAAAGAAACAACACAGTTTGAAAAGCAAAAAGTAGTATTTTTGCATCAACAAGGTGATTCCAAAAGAGCTGTTAGCCCAAAACCTGGTATATTTTGTATACTTTATTAATCCCCTGTTGGGATATTACTCTCTGCATTTAACCGTCAGTGAAGCCGTGAACAGCCAATCAAGCGCCCAGGGAGCGGTGCGTAGGGACGGTACCTTGCTCAGGGGTACCTCAGGGTAGCCGTTCGGTGGATTTGAACCCCCGACCTTCCGATCATGGAGCGAACTCTACGTACTGAGCTATCTCCACCCCAATATTTCGAAAAGGTTTCAGTGTGTCTTAAACAATGTGAGAAAGGGGACAAGTAGAGGACAAAAGTGGCAGACCTAAAAAACTGCTTACAACAGATGAACAGCATCTGAAAGTTGTTACAAACACACATGACAAAGAAGTCAAGCTATACATGACCATAAATTAAGTTATGTGTAATAATGGGCCCCATCTATGAACTCGGGTTAGGGTTAGCTCATAAAACTACTTTTTACACCTCTGTCTGAAATCTTGCAGGGGAGTATCTGGTCATGGCTGTGTCATGGTGATATTTTGTTTTTTCACCTTCTGGGAAGTGGAATCTTGCAAATACAACACCTTTGTATAGGCCATCAGTTGAGACAGAGCCAGATAATATTGACTATGTGCACGAGACAATGCTAACTTCCTGGTTTGAGACCGGATGTGGGGTTGTGCATTTCCGGTAGCTTTACTTTGCGGTCAATCGCTACTGCGAAGATATCCTCCACAATCATGTCCAAAACTCGAAAACGGAAAGATCGCGTTAAGTTACAAAGAGAAGGTGGGAACACTCACCACTGTTGTGTCATAAAAAAAATCTAATGATCAATTTTGACGTTTAAAGAGTTTAGATCGATCAGTTGTTTACATCACTCAACACAAGCAGAACTGCATCACTGCAGCAGAAGACACATCGTCCACATTCAGAAGCACATCTGTATACACTGGGG
The DNA here is from genome assembly GCF_900408965.1 of Simochromis diagramma. Lineage (NCBI taxonomy): Eukaryota > Metazoa > Chordata > Actinopteri > Cichliformes > Cichlidae > Simochromis > Simochromis diagramma. The sequence goes on along the minus strand of NW_024386757.1, from coordinate 431,153 downwards.
CAAAAAAGTATTTAGTCAGCCACCGATTGTGCAAGTTCCCCCACTTAAAATGATGACAGAGGTCAGTAATTTGCACCAGAGGTACACTTCAACTGTGAGAGACAGAATGTGAAAAAAAAAAAATCCATGAATTCACATGGTAGGATGTGTAAAGAATTTATTCGTAAATTAGGGTGGAAAATAAGTATTTGGTCACCTCAAACAAGGAAAATCTCTGGCTCTCACAGACCTGTAACGTCTTCTGTAAGAAGCTTTTCTGTCCCCCACTCGTTACCTGTATGAATGGCACCTGTTTGAACTCATCATCTGTATAAAAGACACCTGTCCACAGCCTCAAACAGTCAGACTCCAAACTCCGCCATGGCCAAGACCAAAGAGCTTCCGAAGGACACCAGGAAAAGTATTGTAGACCTGCACCAGACTGGGAAGAGTGAATCTACAATAGGCAAGCAGCTTGGTGTGAAAAAATCAACTGGGAGCAATCATCAGAAAATGGAAGACATACAAGACCACTGATAATCTCCCTCGATCTGGGGCTCCACGCAAGATCTCATCCCGTGGGGTCAAAATGATCATGAGAACGGTGAGCAAAGATCCCAGAACCACACGGGGGGACCTGGTGAATGACCTGCAGAGAGCTGGGACCAAAGTAACAAAGGTCACCATCAGTAACACACTACAACGGCAGGGAATCAAATCCCGCAGTGCCAGACGTATTCCGCTGCTGAAGCCAGTGCATGTCCAGGCCCGTCTGAAGTTTGCCAGAGAGCACATGGATGATACAGCAGAGGATTGGGAGAATGTCATGTGGTCAGATGAAACCAAAGTAGAACTTTTTGGTATAAACTCAACTCGTCGTGTTTGGAGGAAGAAGAATACTGAGTTGCATCCCAAGAACACCATACCTACTGTGAAGCATGGGGGTGGAAACATCATGCTATGGGGCTGTTTTTCTGCCAAGGGGACAGGACGACTGATCCGTGTTAAGGACAGAATGAATGGGGCCATGTATTGTGAGATTTTGAGCCAAAACCTCCTTCCATCAGTGAGAACTTTGAAGATGAAACGAGGCTGGGTCTTCCAACATGACAATGATCCAAAACACACCGCCCGGGCAACAAAGGAGTGGCTCCGTAAGAAGCATTTGAAAGTCCTGGAGTGGCCTAGCCAGTCTCCAGACCTCAACCCCATAGAAAATCTGTGGCGGGAGTTGAAAGTCCGTGTTGCTCGGCAACAACCCCAAAACATCACTGCTCTCGAGAAGATCTGCATGGAGGAATGGGCCAAAATACCAGCTACTGTGTGTGCAAACCTGGTAAAGACCTATAGTAAACGTTTGACCTCTGTTATTGCCAACAAAGGTTATGTTACAAAGTATTGAGTTGTATTTTTGTTATTGACCAAATACTTATTTTCCACCCTGATTTACGAATAAATTCTTTACAAATCCTACCATGTGGATTCATGGATTTTTTTTTCACATTCTGTCTCTCACAGTTGAAGTGTACCTCTGGTGCAAATTACTGACCTCTGTCATCATTTTAAGTGGGGGAACTTGCACAATGGGTGGCTGACTAAATACTTTTTTGCCCCACTGTATAGTGAGACTGGTCTTATGATTTAAACAGGCAAATGTTCAGCATTCAAACTACAGGTGAAGAACAGTCAAACCAGAGGTTTCCCCCATTATGTCAGATCAGCTAGTCAAGTACACACCTACACAGCATGTTAACAAACCGTGAAAAAAGCCACACAAAAAATGAATGATTGCTGGTAACGGTTTCTACACATTAGTATTTACGAAGGGTATGTTGTGACTTACCTTCAAAATTACAGTTGTCCCTCGCTATAACGCGGTTAACCTTTCACCTCGCTGTTTCACGGATTTTTTAGTGCAAGTTTGCATGCTTGTTTTTTACGTCACATTGTGTCCTGCGTCCTGATCGCTGCAGACGATCTCCTCCGTGACGTCTCTCCTGTACAGTACAGAATCGCTGCATCGATCGCTAGCAGTGTGACTCTGAAGTGCAGTACTGTATGTCCACGATGTCCACCAAATGTTTTGCACCGTCAAAAAAATAAAATTGGCTACTTGATTTCACCTATCGCTGGTTATTTTTAGAACATAACACCCGCGATAAACGAGGGACAGCTGAGAAATATAACATTTGAATCCCTTTTCTCTTTTGCTCTGAGGCGCGGGGAAAAAATATCAACAAGTCGATGAACATCATTTACAGATATATTGGGTAAATGCCCAAGACATCTATAGAAATGTAAATCGCCACTTGATTCATTCATTTGCTTGACTTGTTTTGGACCGTAAACAGGGCGTGAATAGGACACCGGAAACAAAGCTCCCCACAGGAGTTTCCGCACCGGAAGTAGCATATGCTAACGTGCACATAGTCAATTAACTCACAAGTGTTAAGTGACAGGATTGTTTTCTAATCTGACAGATTTTAGCTGGTGCCATGTCTTCCCATTCCTTTTTGCACCCATTTTTCTTCATGTGCTCAATACTTTTCCCCACCTTTCATTTTTCGTTAATACACATTGGTTATGTGCCCAATAATTTTATATAACTGTAATTGGAATAGGTTTCAGTAAACAACCCCCCCCAAAAAAAACCAAAAAAAAAAACAAAAAACAAAAACCTTGTCTCAGTGTCCAAATATATATATGGACCTAACTAATCCTAACAAGGATATGAATACACATGCGTGTATTCATATCCTTATGGGGACATCTCATTGACATGGTGCTTTCCCTAGCCGCTTAACCTAACCCTAACCATCAAAAGACTTAAGGTCAAAGAAAAGAGACACACAGTGTGTCAAAGAAAAGTGAGACACAGTGTGAAATCCCAGTAACTCTAGGCTCCCTCCACAGAATTGCATGGCAGCATTTGTTTGAACAAACAGATTTAAATACTAACAGTATGTTGTCATATTGTGATTTATTAACCGCATGAGTGTGGAAATTATGTTTTTTATTATGAAAAAGAAAAACCAAAATGATAAAACTTTATCTTTGGAGGCTGAATCTCCTCCAGAGGGTGTTGGGAGACCTAAAGGGTGTACTTTACCATACTTTGACGGAGATCACAGTGTTTCGAGAGGATTAAAGAAATGGCGGTGATGGACAAGGTTAACAATACATGAGAAGGTATGCACAGGGGGATGGCGACAGAAAGAAGAGGAACCAAAGGGAAACAGGATGGTACAGCCGATCCCTAGGACCATGCACCGAAGTTTCAAAGAAAAACAAACTAAGCCAGAACTTCTAAATACCCTAACCAGCTGTGCCAGGGGTCTGTGTCTGACATACTCCCTGAAATGAACTGAAAAGACATTTTTAATAAAAAGAATTGTTTCCTTCAAGGTCATATTGTGCCCCTCCCCAGGTTACACAAACTGTTTGGGTGATATCAAATGAATAGATTGAAACCATTGCTTTCTTTTTTAATAGTGGTTAGGATGAGAGAATTGCAGGAAATTATGACCCGACCCAGAGAATATAACCCGAATTTTAAACTTTTTTGGGAGGGCTGGGAACGGACCATGGGGGAACCTCAAGGAGGAAGTCCCATTCTGGGACGTATAAAGACCTACACCTAACCTCTTTGTTTAAAAGAACCCTCAGAGTCTGTGAGATTTTTAGAAGATAACCCTACTCAGGCTGTATGACCCTAAGCCTAACCTTTTTGGGGACCTGATAAAGTTTATGACAAACCCTGAGGAGAAATAAGCCTGCTCTGGGATGTTTAAAATCTAAAATTTAACATCTTTATTTAGACAACCCTCAGGCTTTAAAAGACATTTGTGAGACCCCTAGAGGAAGTAACCCTTATTGGGCCACATTAAAACTCTAGGAGATATTATATTCCTCTAATTCGGTGGGACAGAGGAGAAAAGGAGAAGCTTAGGGATCATAAAGCCTAGTTAAATAAGAGAAACTATAAATGGCACATAAGCAATCTGCTTTCCTTGTTTTTGGGCCTTCCGCTGACCGACAGGGCCAGACGCCTGGTTTTATTAGGGTGAGTGTCTTCCCCCAACCATTTCCTTATGACCGAGATCGCTGTCAATATGGTGTGCATTCATATTGTAAAGCTAGACAGGTGAAGAGAAGTGGTATTGTTTTTTCCGAGGGTGCTTGAATGCATCACAGTGATATCTCCTGGGGGGGGGGTCCCTTTCTACTTGGTTTTTATATTGATTACTTATTTATCATAATTTTAGTGATTTTTTTGTCATATGGATTTTTATTTAGTTATTAATGTTCTTTATTTAGGTATAAATAAGTGAATCTTGGTTTCAGTTCAGTCCTCGGCTTCTCCCCCTTGGTCGGCGACAGTCCTAAGACTCCCTCACGGACCCCACTCCCCTACCCAACTGACTAATTAGTGTCTCAGATTTTGTTTATTCTTTTTTTATATAATTTTTTCCCCTCCTTTTTATTGTTTCATCTTACTCACGTTCCTACTCCGAATGTTACCTGGTATCGGGTTCTCCCCCTTGGTCCGCGACAGTCCTAAGACTCCCTCACGGACCCCACTCCCCTACCCAGTGACTAATTAGTGTCTCGGTTTTAGTTTTAGTTCTTATATATCCCCCCCTTATTTTCCTTTTTTCATATTTATTTTGATATTTTGATTAGTTTTGTTACTGAATAGTCTCATTTTATTCACACAGATGAGATATCTAAGTAACACCCCGAGTAGAATGCATGACAAGGTAGGAGTGACACCACACAGTTTTAGGATTTTTGTTTTTGGTACCTGAGAGGAGCATGTTGCATGGGAGCACAATGGGCGTTCCCATGTGACTTAATGGTAACCTATCCTGGGAGAGGCCCACAGGATTGAGCGTCTCTCAGGAAATGATTTAATCCCTCGTTCTCTCCTGGCCCCAGTAGCATGTATCCTCTTGAGGAAGCAGGAGATCCGCAAAATGTCAGAAACGCGAGGCCAAACCAGTGGGAGAAATTTTTTTTTTTACAGCTCTCCCAATTGACGGGTGCTGGGGACAAATTTTAGCCCGCTCACAGAGTTCAATTTTGGAAAAAGAATTTGTTAAACTGACTTTTTTTAGAAAATCATTAGTGTGGAGTTCTTTTCCACCTGTTGTGATTCCCTGTGGATTTAACTCCACCTGGGAGGTGGCGCTGGGAAGGAACGAGGCATTGGTGTGCGATTTAAACTGTTTGTTCCGAGCTTCTACTGATCAACAGAGTTTGTAAAAAGAAAAATAAAGAAAAAAAAAAGGGGGGGGGGGGGGGACGCCCGAGATTGGAGAAAGCAATAAGCTGCGACAGGAGTGTCGAGGAACAGGATGGACACACACCAGATGGGAACGCTGCGAGAGCAAGGTAAAAGAAAAACGATGGAGGAATTGAGGAAGCTACAGGAGACAGACACCCGCGCACCGATCCAGATGGGAAGCTCTCTGGGAGAAAATGATAAAGTGAGAATAGGTGGAGGTGGGGAGAAGACGGGGTAGGGTGAGGGGTCGCTGGGTGGATTAGATCGAATGTAGCGGTGGATTTAGATGTGGATAATGATATTCTGCCTGCTTCTCTGTGTTCTCCCTCTGCATGCTCTGTGGGTGCCGCGGGTTGTGATCCCCCCGGGCCGCTCCTGCTGCGATGCTCCTTCAGGCCCTTTTTCGTCTCCTCCCGTAGGCGAGCGAATGAACATGGAAGCTCCACCCGTGGAGGACGCGTCCGCAGCGAATCAGCAAAAATGGTTAAAAATCAAAACTATTACTCAAACAGGTGAAGAGGAAGTCGGTGAAATGATAATCGAGGTCCCGCAACAACATGACCAGGCGGCCAATATGAGCAGTGACTCACTGGACCGCACAGATCCCGACCATTTTAAATTAAATGTAAATTTCCACCTGAGTGAGGACGGCAGGGAAGGTGACGGTCTGCTGATGATTTTAAAGCCGTAAGGCCAAAAAATGCAAGTGATGGAGCACCTCCAGGTAGATTTGACACGGGACGAGGAGATGACCGGGCGAGGTGTCGGAGCGGGGAATGGCAGGGTCGCGTGGCACACACCTACATACCATCAGGCGCGAGCAAGCCTCAAGTTACAGGATTGGAAAATTAAAGCAAACAAGCCTATGGTGTTTGGGGAGAAACTCCACTCCCCCGCCAGATTTAACCTGGTCTTCCTCTTCTAATATTTTAAATTTATCAAGACTCTTTACTCCGTCTGCAGCACAAATAAGCTTATTAGAAAAGGGCCTGACTTTCATTCCAGCGCCATAAAAATTTTCACATGAGGAGTTTCGCCGGGACCTACATTGGTACCATAGAAGACCGAAACTACAAGACTTTTTTGAAACCGACAACTTCCACAGGGATCCCTTCGTCCTACCATCTGTGTGGGAACTGGAGTGGGGGGCGTTGAGCGAGTCGCTCAAAGAGCTAATAAAAAGAGATATTCGGTTGTTCCACTCGTTAAGGCCGCAGGTGGGGAGGGAGGGTAGTCTTACGGTGGAGGAAGAACGGGCGCTTAGAGAATTAAAAGTTAATCAGAACATCGTGATTAAACCGTCGGATAAAGGCTCAAAAATTGTAATTATGGACAAGCAGCAGTACAGACTGGAAGCCCAGAGACAACTGGGAAATGAGAAATATTACAAATGCATTTCAAATTCAATCCAGCCCGAGGTGCAGCAGCAAATTAGGAGGATTGTCCACTCACTACATCACAAGAGTTATTTCCACAAAACAGCGCGACTATTTCTTAGGTCCTGATGATCCCCGCCCACGCTTATCCTATTCTGAGATCCCACCTGGAAGACCTATAGTCTCCGATTGCAGTGGTGCAATACATAACATCTCTCAGTACACTGAGAGCCCTCTCTAATAAACATCCAAGTTATCTTAAGGACACGTATCATTTTTTTTAAATTCACAATAGATATAGACAGTCTGTACACTAATATCAATACATAGACAGGACTGAGAGTCGTAAGTAACATCTTTCAGCGGTACCCGGATGCTGTGCGCCCTGACGCGGCAATTCTCTGGCTTTTGGAGATTTGTCTCGTCAATAATGATTTCCAATTCGACAATAGGTTTCATTTGCAGATGGAAGGAACGGCTATGGGCCAGAGACATGCACCGTCCTACACAAACATATATATGAGCGAGTGGGAGACAGAAAGGCCAAGTGCTCATTACAACCGGTGTTTTATTTGTACTTTATAGATGACATCATAGGCGCATGGGGTCACGGGGAGGATACGTTCCAACAGTTCGTACACATCTTGAACACACATCACCCATCTATAAAACTTAAGCAGGAGCACAGCGACTCTGAAATCAATTTCTTGGACACCATGGTCTTTTTTGAGGATGAGAAGGATGGCAAGAGGTTGCATGCAAAAGTTTATTTAAAACCCACCGACACGCATACGCTCCTCCATAAATTATCACCCGCCACACACATTTCGGGAAATAGTGAAATCTCAAATATTGAGATTTTACAGAATATGCAGTAAGGAGGTGGATTTTCGCAATGCTACTTCCATATTGTTTAGGAGTTTGAGGAAGAGGGGGGACTCACGCTCTTTTTTTTTTTTTTTTTGAGGAAGATACACAGGGAGACGCTCTCGGGACTTCGTACGCCTAACGCATGGACACGGGGTGATTTTCGGGAGGGGCGGGGTGGCGCAGGAGAGCGAGTTGATGCTCGGCGGATGGATACTGAACTTGGGACTCCTTTTAATTAAAAACACCATCGAGGACATAATGGGAGGGGAGAGACTTTTGCCCTTTGTTAGTACACGCCATTTCTCAGCAGTATCCACCAAAATCTTTGTGAAATGCGGACCTGGGGGCATGCATTCGAAGCGCGGATGATCAGAGGCTTAAGGAAAAACCAAAGCTTGGGTGACCTTTTGGTTAGAGCTAAATTGGAGGGGAGGGCAAACGAACCACCTGACACATTGTTGCAGTTTTTGGTACAGAAGCACATCATAAGTAATCTGCACAGTGGAGCCTCTTAGGCGATTAGAGGGAAATTCTCTCTAGAGATAAAAAATGTAATTTATGCCATTCAATGTAACAGGTGTGGGACGATATATGTGGGAGAAACTGCGGTTCATTTGAGAGCGCGGCTGCAACAACATCTATATGCCATTCATGCAGCGGAGTCGCGTACTTTAGTGGCCACCCACTTTAAAGAGCATGCAGTGGGGGCTCTGATTATCATGGGCTTGCAGGCAAATCCGCGATGGTCGGTCGGTCAGCGGAGAAGGATGGAGAGGGGTTGGATAGACAGATTCAACATTTATGCTCCATTGGGCCTGAATGTACCTGCATGAGATGCGGGTTGTAAAAACTCTTGTTTCTCTTTGACCTAAAGGATCATACATGTGGGTTGAGAGTGTTGTTTCTTAGAAGTCTCTTGTAATAATTGCCGGAGGTATTGTGAAAATGAAGTATAAAGACCCCAAGGTGAGGGAAAGGGAGGGGAGGTGCGGTGGATGACCTGCTGTGAAACTCCTGAGCTGAAAGAAGCCATAGGTACATCTATAGAGGTATGGTTGATAGAGGAAGAGTGTGAAATAAATAAATTAGGAAGCTTTAATAAAGAAAATGGACTGAAGGCCTGCTGTTTTGATGCTATAGGAATAGAGATCAGGGGATGGGAGAAAGTGGAATAAACATCAAAATCGCCCTTAACAGATTTATTTCACGGTATGAATTTCATTGGAGGGGAGGGCAAATCAACCACCTGAGACACTGAGGCAGTTTTTGGTACAGAAGCACATGATCAGCAACCTTCATAGCCTCCTGAGCAATTATGGGGAAATTCCCTCTGGAGATAAAAAAAAATGTGGTTTATGCCAAACAGGTGGATGATATATGTAGGGGAGACTGGGGCCCGTTTGAGAGTGCGTTTTTCAACAACACCTATATCCGTTCGGTGGAGTCGTGTACTTTAGTGGTACAGTGGTACACCCACTTTAAGGAGCATTGATCATCATGGGTTTGCAGGTTAATCCGGGGTGGTCGGTCGGTCAGCGGAGAAGGAGGGAGAGGGGGTGGATAGAGCGACTAAACACTTGTGTTCTGTTGGGCCTGAATGTACCCATATGAGATGTGGATTGTACTTTTTTTTTTTTTTTTTCCTTCTTGAATTAGAGGACCACATATATGGGTGAAAGGGGTTGCTTTTTAGTTGTCTCTTGTATTGGTTGCCTGAGGTATTGTGATTATGATATATAATGAATATGTGACACTAATGAATCCATCAGGATCCAGAGGGGGAGGGATGGGAGATGGAGTGGATGACCTGCTGTGATACTCCAGGAGCCAAGATTGGAGGACCTGCCCGTATATTGGTGGTTTGTCTGTTCTTAATCTTTGTTCTGACCTAAATAAAGGCATAGGTTACATCCATGTGATGTATGGTTAATAGACTAAGAGTGTGAAATAAACAAAGGAAGCTTCAAAAAAAGAAAACGGACTGAAGGCCTACTGTTTCGGTGCCACAGGAGCAGAGATGAGGAGATGTGAAAAACCACCACAAGTGCTTCATGTGAGAAAGTGAAATAAACACCAAGAGAGCCCTGAACAGACTTATTTCATGTGTATGAATCTACCAAAAAAAAAAAAATAATTAATTAAAAGGTTAAGGATGTGAGAGCTGTTGTGAGAAATCCTAGTAAACACAGGCTCCCTCCACAGAAACTGCATGGCATTTGGCTGACAAATAGAGTTTAAATACTAACAGTATGTTGTTATATTCGGTGATTTACTAATCACATGACTTTGGAAATTGCAATTTTTAATGAAAAAAAGAAAAAAAAAAAACTAAAATCAAGAAGTTCAAGAAATCTGTGGCTGAATCGCCTCCAGAGAGTGTTGGGAGACCTGTGCTACAAAGAGAAACGAGTAAAATTAGGAATATGGGTGAGATTTGACTGTGTACTCTGCCATACTTTGATTCGAGATCACAGCAGGTCTTTGAGGATTTAAAATTTAAAAAAAAGAAAAAAAAAAAAGGGGGGGGGGGGATGAACAATATCAGTAATACACAAGAATGGTATGCACAAAAGATGACGAAGAAGAGGAGGAGAATGGTGGTAGAAGGAAGAAGAGGAACCAAGGGGTAACAGGATGCTACAGCCAAACCCTTAGACCGTGCACCGAAGTTTTAAAGAAAAACAAACTGAGCCACAATTTCTAAACACCTAACCATAACCTAACTGTAACCCTGACACTAAAACCACATTTTGAGTCTCAAAAATTCTCTTCAAACTTGTGGGGACCAGGATTTTGGTCCCGACAACGACTGTTGGTCCCCACAAGTATGTCTAAACAGGTACAAACACACACACACACGCACACAAAAGAATTATTTTTTTCACCTGTTTACTGAAGCATTCCAATTATAGTTATAATGGACATTGACAGTGTAGACTCTCAGCTTTCATTTGAGGGTATCCACATTCGAATTGGATTGATCATTTAGGAGCTTCTGCTCCTTAACATGTGCCACCTTCTTTTTATAAGGGATCACAAGTAATTGGACACTGGACTGAAAAAAAAAAATCCCTTCTTTCATGAGAAAGAAAGAAAGCACTGGTGAACTTCAGTAACGCAAAAAGACCTGGATGTCCACGGAAGACCCGTGACTGTGTGAAAAATTGATGACACCCTAAACCTAATACCTGGTTGGGCCACCCTCAGCAACAACACTTTTTTTGTAATTTTTTTTTAGAAAAAAAAAAAACAAAAAAAAAAAAAAAAACCCCAGCCCTGTGGAGGAATTTTGGCCAACTCGTCTTTGCAGAATTCAGCCACATTGGAAGGTTTTCGCACATGAACCACCTTTTTAAGATCATGCCACAGGATCTCAGTCGGATTCGGGTCAGGACTTTGACTAGGCCACTCCAAAGTCTGCATTTTGTTGTTCTTAAACCATTCAGAGGTGAACTTGCTGATGTGTTTTGGATCATTCCATTTGTGGATAATGGCTCTCACTGTGGTTCGCTGGAGTCCCTAGGCTTTAGACATGGCTTTATAACTTACTTCATTTCTCACTTATTCCTGAGTTTCCGTGGATCGCAACATGATGTCTGGCTTTTGAGGATATTTTGACCTACCCCACTTTGTCAGGCAGGCTCTATTTAAGTGATTTCTTGATTGAGAACAGCTGTGGCAGTAATCAGGCCTGGGTGTGGCTAGAGAAACTGAACTCAGTTTTCCGAGATGTGATACAATATTTTTTTCCCCTTAATAATAAGAAGCGGCATTTTGTGTCTCCTTTGTGTGTGTATATATAGTTTTTTTTTGTTTGTTTGGGGTTTTTTTTTTGTTTTTTTTATAAAGGGAAAAGCAGGACCTACCTGCACTTGTTGAGCCAATTCCAGCTGTGAGTACAGAACGACACATAATCTTGGCAGCATATTTCAGGAACTGAGACTTCCCTGTACCTGGGTCACCAACCAGCAACATATGACACTCGCCTAGAAGGAGCAAATCATGAATAGACACATTTCACAGAGGGCCATTTGTAAAACACAAAAAACAACATAGAGGCACTGATTTGTCAGAGTTTACATTCTGTCACAAGACAGTCACAATTTTAATTTTCATGAAGCTATTTAAAGGGCCCGAAAAAGCAACATGGGTCTGTCCTCCTGTGGGCTGACCATCTCTGTGGCCCCTCCTGTGGGTGGTGAGCCCACAGGTGGCCTCAAAATCTCATCATTGCTTTTTGAGGATGATGTGATTCTCTTGACTTCATCAGGTGAGGAACTTCAAGCTCACACTGGAGCAGTATGCAGCCAAGTGTGAAGCGGCGAGAATGCGAGTTAGCAACTCCAAGTCTAAGTTCTCAGTCGGCAAAGGGTGGAGTGCTGATTCCAGGACACGGATGAGTTATTGCCCCAAGTGGAGGAGTTCAAGTATCTGTTGTTCACGAGTGAGAGGACAGGGGAGTGCGAGAGTGACAGACTGATTGGAGAGGTGTCTGCAGTGATACGGATGCTATGCCAATCGGTTGTAGACAAGAGAGACCTGAGCATAAAATGAAAGTGGTCCATTTACCAGTCAACCTATGTTCCTACACTCTTGTCGCAAGCTCTGGGGAGTGACCAAAAGAATGAGGTTCCAGACACAAGCAGTAGAAATGAGTTTACTCCAAAGCGTAGCTGGGCTCTCCCCTGGAGGTAGGGTGAGGAGCTCGGTCATTCGAGAGGGACTCAAAAGGAGGTGGTTCTTCTGACATCTGACTAGGATACCTCATGGACTTCTCCTAGGTGAAGTATTCCGGTTGTCTTACCAGGAGAAGGCCCAGGGTTTGGAATGTCTCAGTCTCCCCTCAGATGAGCTAGAGGAGGTGGCTGGGGTAAGGGAAGTTTCAGTTTTTCTGCTCCAGCCACGACCAGAACCCAGATGAGCAGCAGAAATTTGATTGATGGTTGGTTCAAAAGAAAATGAACTGCAAAGGGCCAGATTCCACTTCAAAGGCACAGCTTAGAAATGTTTTTTTAAGTTTATTTACTGGTTTGTAGGAGTCATTCTTTGCAGATACTTAAGAATATTAATATGTATTATTTAAAAATTTAAAAAAGAAAAATCGCATACCCCTAATTTTGGTCCCAGAAGAATCTATTCTCTGAACTCCCCCAGCCAAGACCATGGCCACTGCCAGTTTAATTACATACATGCCAAAAACCTGTGGACACAGGCTCAATAAGATATGGTTCCTACCTACAAATAAGAGAGAGGGAAACAAAATAAATGGATATAGAGCAAGATACACAAATATAATAGTCTTACACAGTAAATTATACATACCAGCTATAGGATTATGTTTGTAGCTATTCCAGAATTCTTCAAATTCTTCCTGAGCATCCTTTACAAGCTGTCCAGCAGCAGCCTGCTGGTTGTTTACCTCTATGTTGTTAGCTTTGAGGACCAACTCCACATCACAAAGTGCACCATCATAAAAGGTTTTCCAGCGCAGACACATCACTCCATAAACAGTGACATCATCTCCTGGGAGCATACAGTCCAAAAGCCAATACATGAGATTAATTATTAAAATTTTATTTTCAGTTCTGATTTTGGCAAAGTAATCATAATACAACTACCTTTGTTGCATCATTTTTCACTACAAACATCTATTAAGAGTTAGAAAACATACATTTCCAGCACTGATGTGGATTTCCAGTGACAAACTTATGTTTGCTTTGCTACTCATTTTAAACTCAACTTGCCTTGAGCCACAAACTGTAAGCTATCAGGAGAAGCGTATCTGGACAGTTCTTACACATTAATGTTTCTTACCAGATTTACAACTGTCGACGAGGTCATTCTCCAGAACTACCAGTAAAGAACGAGGAATACTGCCCACTGAAAGTTTCTGCACCTGTTGTAAGATGGGTACAATTCGATAAAAATGACATTTTACACACTCAGCAAGTGAAGTTTTAACAACATAACTTAATGCTTTAACTATATTTAGAAAATTTTAAAATCAATACATAAATTAATTAAATAAAATCAAGAAGCTCATGTTTAAAAGCCTAACCTGCTCTTGAATTTTGATCTCCTGGTAATCCCTGCAAGCAGCAGGTTCAGATCCTTCAGACAGACAAGTGAATTTATATGAGTTACAGCTATCAGGGTTAGGGCAGGCTACGGGTGGGACAAACGTGTAGAATTGCTCAAATTCTGCCTGCACTGTGAAAACATGACGACACTTTGTGCACATGTAATCACGCTCATATTCCAGAACCTACGAGAGGAGGAAAAAGACACGGCTGTCAGTAAAACTCAAAGAAACCAAAGTGGATCTGCATAAGGCTCTGCTCCTTGTCCAAACACCACCTCAAAGTTTACAAAGTGACTTTGTGTCTCGTTGAATTTTTAACTTGCATTCAATTTTTTAATCGAATAACTGTTTCAACAGTTAAGCTTAACTGTAGAAGGCTTGTTAGACATTAAGAAACATTTCTCACTCTCTGGATGTTACACATAACTAATAATGGTCATGAATAAGAATAAAAACTGGAAGTTGTCTGTGGGGAGGTGTGGTTTTGGCTAAGCTGCAGAGGAGGCATGGAGCAGTGGGTTTAGGGTGGGACGTCAGGGGAGGCTAACCCACACAGCTGTTCTCAATCACCTGATCATGCCTTCCCCATTTCAGTAGGATGCCGGGACCTGACGGGAGGACAGCTGGGAAGTTGTACAAACCAAAAAGTGTGCTGTATGTATAATATCAATCGACTTGCAATGCTGTGTGCTTCGGGTCTTTTTGTCACAATGATGCCGAAACCCAGTCATGGGATGATGGACCGCAACCTATTCGGCTGGTGGAAGTGCTGGCGAAGATGGTGGTGGAGCTAGCCGCTATGCATCAGTAGCAGGCTGCAGTGCATCATCTGCAGAGCAGCACCTGATGGTTCAACTAACCCTTTTCCCCTCTACAGACACCATCCTCCACTCACTGGGAGCTGCTAGGGCAGGAGTGTTGAGTGCGGGGGGGCCAGGACACGTCTGCTGGGAGCGCCCACAGACGTGTGAGATAGATGTTCCATTTTGCTGGCCCTCCAACACCCTCCTTCGGTCTAAGAGGTACGTACAGCATAACGGTAAGGTGCGAAGGGGGTACATGCCAGGCTATGGTGGATATGGGTTGCACGCACACCCTGGTCCACCAAATCCTTGGTGGACACTGACCCCCTGTTAGGGCTGTGTGTGGGGATGCATTCACAACCAGTAATGGTGTGTAGTGTCTGCACTGCACTAAGCGGTGACGTGGGGTCATCGAACGCTGACTCTGGCCTGGAGGACACGGCAGGGCCTTCTTGTGATGCCTCATCAGCTAAAGAAATTCCCTCCATGGAAGATTTCCCACTAAAGCAGTCTTATGATGACACTATATGCTAGGTCTTTGACCAAGTGATAAAAAATGATGGTCACATGTTGCACCCTGACCTACCCAAAAAAGACGGGTTTGTATCAACTGGGTCCTTTCACAAATATTTAATTCAAATATTGACACGATGTGTGGGCGTCTAAATCTCTACTCCACTATTAACTGGTGGCTTATATGTATACTGCTCATGTTTTTTGCAGTGTTGGAAGCAGCATTCAGTTTAATTGAATAGCACATGTACATATATGAAATGCTGTTACCTTGGCAATACTGGTACGTATTACAGTACCAGTTACAGACAAAAAGTGTCCTACATCTCTAGTCCTAGGAATTGTATCTCTTGTCAGCTCTGGGCACACTGGCAGACCTGGACACAGGAGAAAAAAAAAGTTATGTGAAGTGACTCGAACAAGCAACAGTGACGAGCAGCAACGCTCGAAAACCCTCAAATGTGGCTGTATTACAACAATTCTGCAAAGATGAGTGGGCCAAAATTCATCTACAGTGGTATAAAAGACTCATTACCAGTCGACACAAATGCCTGATTGTAGTTGTTGTTGCTAAGGGGGGCCCCCCTTAGCAGCAACAACAAGTTATTAGGTTTAGGGAGCAATAACTTTCTCAAACAGGGCCCTTAATGATAGACACCATCATTAGAAACTTCACTTTTACATTTGTTTGATGATCTGAAACATTTAAGTGTGACAAACATACAAAAAAAATAGCGTATCAGTCAAGGCATGTAATACTCTCTACTTTTAAGATTAGGCATTCCTTTTTTGACAGAGCTTAAAGTCAGGCCTTTATCGAGTGACCTTGGAGCTACTCTTAGTTATGCTGCAATAGGCTTAGGCTCCTGGGGCTTCCCATGATGTACTGAGCATTTCTCCTTCTCACACCCATTTTCACTACTGTGATCCCGAAACTGTCACAGTAGACGGCTGTGTCTCCCTGAGCCTGGTTCCACAGACAAGGGGCCTGAAAGCTGAAGGCTCTAACTCCCATACTGCTTTTAAACTGGACATGAAACGCTACAAGTATAAAGGGTAATTTACACCCTGGAGCCCTGCACTGAAAAACTGATACTGATGTAACACTGTCTGTGAAGCTGGATTTAAGAGACAAATGCTGATAGAACATGTTTAGTGCCATCTTGTGTCAGTACAAAACATGACGTGACCAGCTTGGTTGGTTGTGGTCAATAGACTTTAGTCTAACATTACTTTATGTTAGCTAACTAGTGACAGAGCCGATAACTCAGGTGGCTCCTTATTTTTAAGTCTTATTTTCTACTAAGAGGGGGTCAATTTTGTACTACCATTGGCTGTAGCAATGAGTTTTATCTTAGGAAACCAAGGATCTACTGTCAGATTTATAAAACTAGGTACACCATATAGGAGATGCAAAAACTAAGTGCAAGCGCATAAACGCTAGATCAGGCGTCTCCAACTCCAGTCCTCGAGAGATACTGGCCGGCAGCTTTTATATGCATCCTTGTTCCGACACACCTGAATCAAATGAATGGCTCGTTACCAGGCCTTTACCAAACTTGATGGCATGCTGAAGAGATAATTCAGCCATTTGATTGATTCAGCTGTGTTGGAGTAGGGATGCATCTAAAAGCTGCAGACAGTAGCTCTCAAGGACTGGAGTTGGACACCCCTGCATTAGATATATACATATAATATAAATACATAATTCCAGTTTTGGTTATTTGGACAGTTATACTGACATAACTGTGGGGACTTGGACTTTGAGCTTAAGGCAACAACTAACGTACAGCTGCACGCTGAAATCTGGGAACTAAGGTTAAAAACATTTTGAGTGTCATTCTCTAATATATTTTTCTTTGTGACGGCATAACCATGTTTCCAATAGTTGGAATTCTGTTTCCAAGTTGGGATTCTGTGTAAAATTTTGATCTCTGCCAAGAAGGTTATATTTTCAGTACCATTTGCTCCATGTGTGCCTCTGTGAACACAATAGCTCAAAAGGTTTTGAATGAATTCGAAATAAAACTTTGCAGGAGTACAGAGTGGGGTCATTGCGTTAAAATGTAGCTTGCATTTACCAGCGTCTTCAAGGTCAATTATTAGTCGAAAAAGTACTGTGCCGAATAAAGATTTGAAATAACTGACCTCTCCTTCACAGTCAAACTGATCTAAATGTCAAAGTGATAATAAGCCTATATTGGACTCTCAGATTCTTACTGCCACTGTTTGCATTGACAACATATAAACTATTAGAAAATGATATTTGGGGATTCAAGGTCAAATAGGGTCAAACTGGCAATATTTAGAAAATCATATGAGAATTCTAAATATGACATTATAGTTTTCAACCAAATACATCACATTTGACCTCACCTTTACATTTCAAAACAAAACAAAACAAAAGGAACATATACAAACTAAAATTGGAAGTTAATACTCCCCAGAGAGATTGAGCTACCAAGGCAGAGGTTTGTACTCAGGGTGCTTCTTGTTTTTAATATAACATTAACATGAAATATTTTATATTAATATAAACTTTAATTTAATTTGAATGCACCTACTAAACTACCAAACTGGGAAATTGTATTGTTATCTTTATTAAAATATACACATCTGATTAAGCACTCAAACTCTTTATGCAGACAAAGAAAGGCAACTATTCCTAGTTAATTAAAATAACAGTTTATCCAGTTAAATATTTTAAAAATCAGACTGATATAAAGGCTTTTTCTTAGCTTCCTGAAAAATACAATAACAAACTTGGTCACCATCTTTAAAAAAAAAAAAAAAAAAACTGCTTTTGAAACTATGTGCTGCTTTCGTAGAGAGTGACCGGTTCTATAGCATAGATTTATAACTCAGTATATTTAGGCTTGACGGCATTTTGGTTGACATAAACACACAATCCAAATTGAGAGCTGTAACTAGTATAACTGCATGACTAACCTGTGATGCGAGCATGAAGAGTGTGGACCAATCTCTGGTCTTGTTTTCTTTGCCCTTCATTATGTTTGAGTGAGCCGTCGTCTGTTACCGCTTTGGCTTTTCTGTTTAATACTTTATCAAATATAGCCAGGATATCAGTGGGATATGCATTGAAATAGTCCCCAATCTGTGGGAAGACAGTACAATAACCATGACATTAGTGCAAATCCACATTAAATAATGAAGTGTAAGTACGTCAAAATAATAAATGGAGTGTTTGGATAAGAAATACTTAGAGGCTAAATATTCAAGAAAGAAAAACAATGTTTCAAAATGAACTGCTCACTGGATTCCAATTTAGAAAATTTATTTTTTAATAGTTTAACTGCATCTGTTAAAAATATATAAATAAACATTTTAAGAAAATATTTTTTCTTAAAAGGCAAAAATTAAAAAAACCCAAGTACAGACATGTCAGCTAAGCCATAAAATAAGATACTGTTTGTCATTTTACCAGATGGAGCATCATTGTTGAGAAACAAATCTGATCATGTGGGCCTGATCATTTTGTTAACATATTATTGTTCGTTCTATTAAAGACGAAAGAATGAGATCGCAGGTACGAGTGGCATAAATGAGATTTCTCTGAGGGTTGGATGGATCCTTTACCGATACGGTGAGGAGTTCAGTCATTGGGGAGGGGCTCAGAGTACAGCCACTGCTCCTCCACATTAAAAGGAGCCACATGAGGCAGTTGCCTCCTGGGTAAGCTGTTCCAGCTGGACATGTCCTACCAGAGGAAGGTAGGACAGGGAGGGGGAGGTTTGGGCTTCCCTGTTTGGCCTGCTGACTTCAAATAAGCAGAAGAAAATGAATAGATGATTTATCGTTTTGTTACTCAAGCTGTCTGCCCTAATCTTAGTATATCACTTTTGCAATTTATTTTAATAATCTGGTGCCAAAAAGCAGCACTCCCCGCCACCCCAAAATAAGTTTTTTTGTTTTGTTTTTTTAAACTATGCTATCAGTTTTCAAATGATTGCAATATCCTCTAACTATACATAGTAAAATATCTTTGTATAGTCAATTGAAAATTAATTAATTTTAACATATTTAATTTCACTTTGGTCCACTGTAAAACCATATCTCCTTTATTAAGATATGGGATAGTAGCATTTAATGTTTAAATTTATCCAGTTTAAACAGCAATATAATAATTAACTAATAAGTAACCACTCTGTGCCCTAAGTCCCAAAAGGATTAATCTCTTGTCTCATGTTCGACGGTGTTCCTAGGGATGATTTTTGTGTATAAAAAGATTAATGAACTGAAGAAGACCCCTTTTATATGAGCGTTCACAGAGGCTAACCCAGAAAGCCCGGCTTAACAGAAAAAAAAAGTATCCCCACCGTCAATATACCCTAACTAAAACAAATAAAACTTTGATGTGAAACATTTAAAAGTGACAAATATGCAGAAAAAGAAGAAACCAGGAAGCAAATAGTTTTTCCACATGCCATTTGTTGATGGCATGATGACCTATACTCACAAATAGTGTTTTCTGGCAGTGTTCCTAAGCACATGCTGACAGTGCAGGGCCACCTGATGGCCTAAAGATCACAAGCTTCCAGACTTGTCACACAAAGACTTCTCCTGCTCCTCAGAATTATTTGATATTATGTACTGTATATAAGGAGATATAAAAAGTCTATATTCCATAATTTGTAGACATAGTGTTTGGCAGATGGATGGTGAAACCCTGCCCATGTTTATTTCTGAGAAACATTAGCTCTCCAAGCTCTTTTCAAACCTAATCATGTTACTGACCTGTTGCCAATGAATCAAATTAGTTGCAAAATGTTTCTATGATTGCTTCACTTTAGTATCATTTACTTTTCCAGCCTTTTCTTCTACAGTTCCCAACTTAAAATGTTAAATTTGGTCAGTTTAAACATTTGATATGTTTTTGAGGTGCTTTTGTGAATAAATGTGGGTTTGAGATTTAGAAATCATTGCCTTCTGTGTTATTTAAACTTTACACTCCAATGCCCATCATTTTAGGAACCGGGATTATAATAATACTATTCTGAGTTTAACCATGACACATGACTTTTTTTTTTCTTTTTTCAACAGACATACAAATCTCAAGGAGCTTACTTTATCTATATCCCCAAACACAGAAACCTGTGTTAACATTACCTCCATATTGGCCTCAAACAATGTCATGGCATTAACCACTAGAGGGCGATGAGTGTCTTCATTATCTTCAGTCTCTTCAATAAGTTGGAGAATGTCATTGTGATGATGATCTGTCAGATAGGTTTCAAACACCCGATCAATCAGTGCCTCCTGTTCCGGGCTTATCAACATGATGCAACAATTTGAATCCCTGCAAGAACATAAACAATGAAACTGACGTTTATAAAGACTAATGTTACAACACACGTTGTGTGCTGGTCTTAAACATCATTTTAAATATTCCATATCCATGTGCATTCACAGTTAAAGATCTCTCTTTATGCGTGCTCAGCAGTCAAACAAAGATGTTAAGCTGCTGGCTAGTTGCACACAAAAGACATGGAATACAAACGTGGACAGGTCTATTGGCAGCAGAGTGGCCACTCTCAATATTAATATTAATATTAAAAACCCGTAACATTAGAGAATATGATTAGGTTAAACACATAATTGCAACACAGCTATTGCACATTTAAAGAAGCCGTGTGGGAGAGAGGAAACAAATAAAATTCAAATGCAATACTGCTCTATTAGAAGTTCTCAACTTTGTTCTAACTGCCTAAAACTGCGCGACAAAGCAACAAATAATGTTCCCATGTCTTCCCGGTGCTCATCAGGCAAAGACAGATTTTAACTATAGACACTCCTACTGTCTACCCGAGAGTTACAAAAGGCACTTCTTTGTAATTGGATTAGTACACGTCAGTCACATTGATTTCAAACAAAAATACCACTTTACATGTTATCTATTAGCGTAAACATCCTGCATACTAAAAGTTGTATAACAAGTTTCTCCCGCTGATGATTACGTTCATATCCTGTCTCGCTGTAATAATGTAAAGGCTCACATACCGTTTGTCAGACACACGAACATTTTCTAATAAGAAACCCACTTGTACAGCCACAGCGACTTGTGCTGCGCGGGCTTACAGCTGTCTTCTTCTACGTCTAAACTGGCTTCTGCTTCTTCTTCTTGTTTGTAAACGTTTGGCAAACAACAAAAGAGTCTGTCATTGCCGCCAACTGGTATGGAGTGTGTATCGGCATATTCTCATGCAATCAGAATCAGAATCAGAATACTTTATTGATCCCTGGGGGAAATTATTTAATTTCCAAGAGCTTGGAACGGTGTGTATGGAGGGCTACAAGTGCCAAAAGGATATAAATAAATAATTACACAGTTAATTTAATATTTCATTTATTAATAATGAAGGTAGAAAATAATAATTCATTAAATATTGATTTATTTCATTTGAAACGTTAAATAAATGTGTTTATTTGTAATTTCCATAAAATATTGACATATTTAGTTCAAACATTTTGACACTCCTCACTCAAAAAACAGCTTCAGGTCCTCCTTTCAAAGAACACATACAAATTTTGTTAGTTGTTCATAAATGTAATTAAAAAATACCAAATTAATTAGATTTTCTTTGTGTAAACCTAAAATTATTCTAAACCAGCAGAGGCTGATTCTGAACACAAAATGAATGAGTTTGTTGGGGCACTGGGGGTAGGAGGAGTACATTTTTGCAATTAAGTATTTGTAAACTCAAAGAAATAAATTCAAGCCCCTCTTTAAGCTTAAACATTTTTTTTTAATCTCATTCAACGCAAATGTAGCACTCCAGCATTACTGCAATTATTATTTGTGTGGTGAACCTAAATTATTTTCTCTCAAAGCAGTCTTTGTTACAAGAACACAAAGTTATTGAGTTACACAACGGTCCGCCTTCTTTGAAAATTTTGCGCTCTTTCAGGATCACCTAAATGAATGCAGCTGCTCTTGGCCTTTCTGTACTTTTTGGATAAAACTACACCTTCAGGTAAGGTAACATATTATTTTTTCATATATCCAATTGTGTATTTCTTTATCAGCTAAATCTATGGCAATGCTATTTATCATAGAAGCTTGTAACAGTTGTTTTTTGAACTTTTGGTGGTGCTACCATTCTCTTCTCTGCTTGAATACTCTTTTTTTTGACAATATAGACAGGTCTTTTCAAAAGTGCCTTGTTTTAGAGGAGAAATTGTGTAGCTGCCAACTTTTAAGTCGGAACGTGTGCTAGCTTATTAGCAGCTAGCCATTGTGCTCAATGAAAGATGATGTCCTATAGCTAACTTCTTTCTTACTGTTTTCTTTTTATAATCTAAAAATATGGTATTCTGTGTTTATTATTATATAATGCCATTTTCTAGTAGAAAGTATCGTTTTGAGGTGTCTTTAAAAGCACTACATAGTTTACTGAGGGTGCTACCAAAAGCGAACCATGTGGCCGGAAGAGTAACTGCAGGCAGCACAATGCGCACTCCCGTGACATTCAAACCTATTTATTATTATAAAAGATTCCGGCTACGTCCACACTTACACAGGTATTTTTGAAAACGGAGATTTTCCGTTTTCGTTTTAAAAAATAATCCCGTCCACAGGTAAACGCAAAAATGAAGGAAAACGCTGCTAGGAACATGCCAAAGCAACAGGTGGCAATATATTCCTAAACTCAGCTAAAAACAGTTTAGGTCTTGACAAACTTCACTGATGGTTCAAATGTTTAGCAACTTTCAGTGTGTTGATTCAGCAGTCTGTATTTAAACTTCTAGTTTACTATATTTACGTATGTTTTATTTCCAGGTGAATGCAGAGTTCCTGCAGATCACTACAAAACCCCTGCAGGCGAAGTTCTTGGCTCAGCTGGACAATTTAACAGACAAGCTGATGCAAATTTTTGAGGGGAGCAAAGGAGCAAAGGGCCAAAAGATCAAGGATATCATGGCGATCAGTAGTTTGGTCAGTACTAATGATAAACCCATCAGTTAAATGCAATCAATCAATTCCATTTTTTTCACCCTTTTTTTCCCACCCTTGCATTAGTGTGATGACATCGACATAAAGAGGGAGCATACTCTTAAAAGCCTGGTGATCTACTTTAATGAAGATCCAGATCTACTGTTCAAGGAGTATCTGGTACGCTTATCACACTTTATTTTCTAGCTTCAATTTGAGTTAGGTTCATCGCACGCAAAATGCTCATATATTCAAATAAGACAATATAATTGTGAAATATGTATTATTCTTAATAGTCATTGTTGAAACTTGTACTGGAGAGCACCTTTTAAGGGGACAGATTCAGTAAAAATTCAATTGTTCATTTTTTTGGGGCTGCCATGTAGGTATCTACTGCCTCTATAAACACGGTAAATGTGAAGAAAACACTCATCCACTTTCTGTCAGTGTTTAAATTCAGTTTATTTATATAGCGGTATATCACAACAACAGTCATCTCAAGGCACTTCATAAAGTAAACACTCCAACGAAGTTCAGTTAATTATGCCAATTAGTAAAAAGTCTTCTATATAAGGAACCCAGCAGATTGCATCGAGACACTGACTAGTGTCACTGGCGTTACAGCGATCTTCTGGTTTCCGGAATAATGTGCCTAAAACAAGCTGTTTCAAAAGGTCCCCAATTGTCATGAAATAAGGGAAA
The DNA here is from genome assembly GCF_900408965.1 of Simochromis diagramma. Lineage (NCBI taxonomy): Eukaryota > Metazoa > Chordata > Actinopteri > Cichliformes > Cichlidae > Simochromis > Simochromis diagramma. The sequence continues at coordinate 407,590 of NW_024386757.1, read as the reverse complement.
TTGACCCAGCCCACACACACACACACCTACACCTATAGACACTTGAGGAGCTGCTCCTCTATTTCAAGCCCCTCCCAAAGGGAGGTACATAATACCTTAAACCCAAACTATTGATAGAAAACAGATTGATGGGTTTTATTCATGTTTGGAGTGTTTATAGAGGCAGTAGAGACCCATGTTTCAGCACAAAAGGATACAAAGCTGAGTTTTGCATAATATTTCCCCTTCCAAGTGACAGAGCCCTTAAACCTGAAACATCCTGTTTTTCAGACCTCCTCCACTGAGGATGAACAGTTGAGATCCACTGCAGCAACTGTCATGGGTATTTACACCATCAGAAGAGAAGGCGTTCAGGAGCCAGAGGATGTTGCAGTTGTCATTGAAGGTACTACAGTTATGAACAACCTCGGTAGTGTCATCATGTCATTCATCGTTCTCTTTGGACTGATTTATGCACTTGATCTGAGCTATCCAAATGACCTCAAGTACACTTTCGAGTTATGTCAGAAGAATTTAATGAATCTGGATGGACAAAGGCTCAGTACAAATGCAACAAATGAAATTGAAGATGTTTGCTTAGGCAAACAAGACCCCAGCACAAAATTTGATTTTGGCCTTTTTATCTCTTTTGTTCAAACTGTGACCTTTTTTTTCCCTTTTTTTTGAAAATAGAAGTTGTCTATTTTTGTCTGCTGTTCTGTTGTGAGTGATGTAACCTTTAGCTAAAAAAAAATTCAATGGTTGTAACCAGCATCTTCCTTTTAATTGCTTTTGGGATTTTCGAAGAGACAAAACAAATGTTGACAAGTTTGGTGTCTTCCAGTGTTTTAAAGTTGGTGTTCCCGTTCTTATAAGCTTGTAAAAGTTTGAATTAGAGAAGTAAAGGTTTTTTTTTTATTAAAATACCTCCCCTTTGGTAACACAAAATGTTCTTAATGAAAATCTTTTTTTATATATATATATTTGTATTTAAGTATTTTTGGGTTGTTTAAAATGTTCAGTGACTGGCATAATATGGTGTGAATTGCAATGTTTAGTAGGTTATCATTGTGAATTTGCTGAAAACCTACCTGCAAGTGTCACTATAAATATATATACAATGATTCTTACATGAAATCGGATTTTGCAAATTCCAGTTTGTTTTCAGTCTTGCCTAGTAATACAAAGGTGTGTGCTTTTCAGATTTGATATTCATTTCAAATGTAAGGCACTTTTTTGTGAGCACTTTGATTTTGTTAAGGTTAATTTGACCATGTGAAATGTATGTTTATTCACAAAATATTCTGTTTCTGCTTTTAATTCAAGTGAATAAAACTGAGTTGAAAAAACAAATTTATTTTGTCATTATTTTAATAATTAAATTAGTTGAACTTAAAATAATCATTTCAATTCGAAAGAAAATCTAGCTCAAATGAATGACATTGTATTGAGTTGAACCAACCAAAACCTTTCACATCTTATTAATGTAATTTTTTTTCCTTTTAAATGTGTTTAAAAAATTGTGTTCTACTGACTCAATTTAATTAAATTGTCATGATGTATGTAGATTTGGTTGAACCAAAATAAATGTATTACGTGGAAAACCTGCCATCAGTCAAATTGAGTTCATCCAATGACTAATTTTTATGAGTGCTGGTGCTGATGCAGTGTTCATGAATTTCAACCTTGCTCATCAAAGTAACAAGGCGGGGTCAATGCCGATTTGTTTAGTGGGCATTTCTCAATACCCAAAGCTCATTTGGACTTAATGGAACCCAGACTGTAAGTAATCTTTTAAAATACTACTGTTTTTGTGTCAGCAAATACACTTCTGATATTTTTTTTCTAGGCAACAATTTTGTGATGTAAACTTCAACCATCTGGGCAATCAGTCGAAATGAACCCTATATGCAAAAGTGCTTTGATATTTTCGGAGATGTTGTTCCCGATGTTTCTTCCCACTAGTCTAACAGCCAGCTTTATGGTTGGAGCAGACAACACCCAGGTCCCTGCACACAAACCCTTGCTGACCCTCACCTCTTGAAGACTAAACAGGGATTACAAGGAACTCAGAAACATAGAAAGACTGCTAATGAACCTTAAATCGTGATCATAATGTACGGAGCCCCCCAGGGGACATGGGAGGAAAAAAAATTACGGAGGGAAAAAAAAAAAAATTAAGACGGACTTTTGCGAGCGCTCGCAAAAGTATTGCGAGCGCTCGCAAACGTTTTAGCCGCATTCTTCGGAGGCCGCCAGCTCGAAGCCGACCGGGAGGTCGAGGCACGATGTGCCGGGAAAGCGGTGTTCCTCCCGGCTGTAGTAGGTCTCGACTTCCCGTTAGCTTCGAGCTAGTGGCCGCCAGCTCGAAGCCGACCGGGAGGTCGAGGCACGATGTGCCGGGAAAGCGGTGTTCCTCCCGGCTGTAGTAGGTCTCGACCTCCCGTTAGCTTCGAGCTAGTGGGTGTCAGATCTCCAAAAACGTCGGAGCACTTTTGCAAATATGTGATGTCTTGTAAACCGAGCAGGTATCTGACGTTTACACAACTAAGTAGCTGCCGCCATTGTTGGAGTTTTGCGAGATCTCGCAAAAGTCGTCTTAATTTTTTTTTTTTTCCTCCCTAATTTTTCTTTTTCCTCCGTAATTTTTTTTTTCTCCCATGTCCCCTGGGGGGCTCCGTAATAATGCATAACAATCACGAAAACACAAGAAACTCAAAATGCTGCGACCAAGACAAAGAACCATGAGAAAGTGTGCAACATATTGAGAGATGTTCTGCTTGTTCCTAAATTAAAATCAGAATAAGAATAACCTTATGTGTTAGGTTTGTATTTTACTTTTTCATAATCTACCCCCAAGTCAAAAACATACAGAAAAGTACATGTTGGAGCTATTTGTTTTTTTTTTGTGAAGTTTGTTGTTAGTTTACTTATATTTTGGGGTTTATTTGTCGGTTAATATTTTGTTTTAAATGATTTGTTTGTTTGTTGTTATTTTGTTAAATTAGTTAGTAAGAGCTGTAGGGCCATTTTGTTTCTATAAATAAAGAGACTGGTATAGGACCAGTATGCATTGGGGTGGGCCTATGGTTTTTTACCAGAGCAGGAGAAGCAGCAGGAAGGATCTTGTTATTGCTTGCCAAGATGGATAAATAAACCAAAACCAAAACTCTCAACTAAAATGTTTGGACAATGGACTTCTTTTGCCTGCGTACGAAATATTACCTCAGTGCAGCAGTGGCTTGTGGACTTTAAGTTGTGGGACGTTGGATCTGTCAAAAGTAAAGGAATTGCCACTACATAAAGTAAAAAACCTTCCCGTGGACAAAGGAATAATCCTTCATTAATGGATATAAGGATTTCAAGGATCACCGTCGAACTCGAATAAAAGTTATTGGATCGTCTGGTGAGTAATCCAGACGGATTTGATGTTGAGGCCTGGATCAACATATCACTCGTTCATCAAAGCTGGTGAGTGATAATATTGTTTAAGCCGTAAAGGAAAACGGTGAAGCTATTGGAGTTTAAAGACATAATTTCACTACAAAGACTGATGAACTGAGTTTTGACGTACTAAATTGGTGCAAAATTGGATCGCTAATTGAAACATGCCAACGCCCTCTGTGGAAATGTTTGTTCGCTGCAAAAAGCAGGTAAATGGATGTCATGTTTGTACTTTAGGCTATGGATTCTCAGTGTGCTGTGCATCTTTATAAAGTTTGAAATAATCCAAGAGGACAATAAAAATGTCGGATATTAAGAGTAAACGAGAGGATGACACTGAGATGCAAGCAGAGAAAAGAAGCGTTAAATTTACGCCAAAAGGTTTGGATTTGTATATAAAGACATGCCAAGAAAAGCGCAGTTCAATGTGTAAGCAAGCATCTAAGTACATGGGGAAAATTTCCGCTTTAATGACCTCATATGAGAACGTTAAGGAAGTGTCTTCTGAATTTGGGAAGTTTATTAAATGCTATCAAGATGCAAACGCTTTGCAAGAATCCTTTTTAAGTTTGCCACTGCCAGAAGATGAAGTGAAAAGGCAAAATGCACATTTTCAGTCGAAGGTGACAGCATTCTCTGTTTTTATGGACAAAGTAAAGGTTTGGTTGCAGGAGGCGGGCGAGCCGTATACTGAACAAAGCAATACTGTTCGTAATGATAAAGCTGTTGAAAGTTTGGATGAAATAAAACCTGAAGACAGTGTCTCTAATATCTCAAGTGTAAAACCACCTTCAAAAACCTTGTCACAGCAAAGTCGAATTTCATCAACATCTTCCGCATGCATTAAAGCTGCGGCTGACAAGGCAGCGCTCATGGAGCGACTCGCTGCTTTAAAGAAAAAACATTCTATCGAAGCGCAAGAGGAAAAACTGAGAAAAGAAAAGGAGACATTATCCTTGGAAACAGAGCTGGCAGCCACTAATGCAAAGCTTCGTGTCTTAAAAATAAGTTCAGTTTGTAGCTCTGAGCATTCTGATGGAATGAACTCTTATTTTGAAAGAGGGCACGTACAAGAAGCGCCTAGTTTAAATCCTTGTGCCGATACATTTGTTCCAACATCAAGAGATTACTCTGGTATAAATTCTGCATCTGAATCACAAGTAATCGTACCTAGACAAAGTCAAACCCAACATCAGGTTGATGATTCAGCTCAAGTGACGCAGCAAACACAGCCTCAGTCTCCTACTTTGACTGGGAATTGCACGAAGGAGATTGTAAATATTATGCAAAAACAAAATGACATCACTACTTTGGTTGTAAAACAAAACTTATCTTCTGTCCTCCCCGCCAGAAACATCCCTGTGTTTGATGGAGACCCTTTACAGTACAGATCATTTATGAATGCCTTTGAAAATGGAGTGGAAGCTAAAACTGATAACTGGAGCGACTGTTTGCATTTTTTTAGAGCAGTTCACTAGGGGGCAGCCTAGGGATTTGGTGCATAGTTGTCAGCACTTACCTCCTGAGCAGGGCTATTCCACAGCCAAAGATCTTCTTGAAGAACATTTTGGGAACGAAAATAAAATTGCCTCTGCATATATGGAGAGGATTGTGAGTTGGGTACCTATTAAAAGTGAGGATGTGAAAGGTCTATAGTCATTCTCTCTTTTTCTTCAAGGATGTTCGAATCTAACACAGCAAGTTGTTTATATGAAGGAGTTGGATTTGCCCTCAAATATGAGAATGGTTGTTATGAAGCTTCCATACAAATTGAGGGAAAAATGGAGAGTTGTTGCCTATGAACTGCAGGAACAAAATGGTTACAGAGCAGTGTTCACTGATCTGGTTGCCTTTATAATAAAACAGGTAAAAGTAGCATCAGATCCAGTGTTTGGCAACATCCAAGACTCACAATCTGGAAGCAGCTTTAAAGCTTCAAGTTCTACCAAGCAAAGAAAAAACGGAAGTAGTTTTGCCACTAATGTCAGTACAGTGCCAGGAATCAAAGCTCAATCAACTGGAAGCAGAACAACTTCTGCCGTTCTGCATAGTTGTTTGTTTTGTTCACACAGCAATCATTTACTAGAGAATTGTAAGCAGTTTAAAGCTAAAACGCATCAGGATAAGTTGACTTTTATCAAGGAAAGGGGAATTTGTTTTGGTTGTTTAAAAGTTGGTCACACAAGCAAAGACTGTAGGAGTCGTTTGGATTGCGACGTGTGTCACCAAAGGCACCCAGGGGTTCTTCATATAGAGCGAAAGGATCCAGGTGCGTCTTCAGAACAAACTCAACAGAGGACAAACTCTAATGTAGACTTTTCAACTGCAACCACTCAGACATGTGGGTATATTGGGGCTGGTCATGAAGTTGATGCAATTTTTTCTATAGTTCCAGTTCAAGTTAAGAGCCAAAAGAGCTATAAAATTGTGCAAACCTATGCGTTTTTGGATCCTGGAAGTTCAGGTACATTCTGTACAGAAACTTTGGCAAAAAGGCTGAATGTAAAAGGTAAAAAGACCAATATCTTTTTGAGAACAATGAGTCAAGATAGGATTGTTAGTACACAAGTTCTGTCTGGTTTGGAAGTGTCTGGTTTGGAAGCAAATGATTTCATGCCATTGCCAGATGTTTTGACTCAAAAGACTATGCCAGTTTCTACAGTTAATATTCCCCAGCAAAGCGACATCGATCAGTGGCCTCATCTTAAACCTGTTAAACTTTACAACGTTAATGCAGATGTGGAGCTACTGATAGGCACTGATGCTTCCAATGTTTTGGAGCCATGGAAGGTGATAAACAGTGTGGGGGGTGGACCTTATGCTGTAAAAACAAAAGTTGGCTGGGTCATAAATGGTCCCCTGCGCACTGGAAGTAACAGTGGAAATAAAACCAACTGCACTGCTGTAACAGCCAATAGGATTTCTGTTGAGCGTCTTGAAGAAATGTTGATTAAACAGTACAATCATGATTTTAATGAAAGATCATCAGAGGAGCAGACTGAAATGTCTAGAGAGGATCTGTGTTTCATGGATATTGTTAGTAGGTCAAAGCTTATTGGAAATCATTATCACATTGATTTGCCTTTCAGGAGAGAAGGTTCCAGTTTGCCAAATAACCTCTGTGTCGCGGAGCAGCGTCTCCAGAGTCTCAGACGGAGATTCGAAAAGGATACTCATAAGGATGAATACACTGAATGTGTAAACAACATGCTTGAACAAGGATATGCCGAGATTGTGCCTGTAGATGAGTTGCACAAAGATGATGGAAAGGTGTGGTACATCCCTCATCATGGAGTGTATCATCCCACAAAGGGCAAATTAAGAGTTGTATTTGACTGTGGAACAACTTATAAAGGAGCATCATTGAACAGTCAGCTTCTACAGGGACCTGATCTCACAAACTCGCTGGTTGGGGTTCTGATCAGATTTAGACAAGAGCCTGTTGCATTAATGGCGGACATTGATTCCATGTTTCACCAAGTGCACGTCTCAGAAAAACATGTCAACTTTCTCCGTTTCCTGTGGTGGCAACATGGTGACACTTCAAGGTCTGCACAGGAATGCAGGATGAAAGTGCATTTGTTTGGAGCTGTATCTTCGCCAAGCTGTGCAAATTATGCTCTACAGAGAACTGCAGATGATAATGCACAACAGTTTCCAGCTGAAGTGGTTGATACAGTCAAAAGAAACTTTATGTGGATGATTGTTTGAAATCTGTTGCTTCAGAAGAGGAGGCAGAGCACATGCTGAATAGACTGACAGATATCTGCGCTAAAGGAGGATTTAAGCTTTCAAAATGGATCAGCAACAGTCGCACAGTGCTCATGTCAATCCCAGAGGAAAGAAGAGCAAAGGAAATTAAGGATCTGGATTTGGACACAGATCAACTTCCAGTTGAGAGAGCACTGGGTTTACAGTGGTGCATAGCAACAGACAAGTTCCAGTTCAGAACCTCCCTGCAGGACCGTCCAACAACCAGAAGGGGCATTTTGTCTGTGGTCAGCTCACTGTATGATCCTTTGGGAATCTTGTCTCCCTTCAGTATGCCAGCTAAACTGTTGCTACAAGAGCTTTGCCGACAAAATTTGAAGTGGGATGAAGTTATTCCCCACTCTCTTTCCCAGCGGTGGCGTGATTGGCTGGAGGATCTCCAGCTGATTTCAAAGTTCAAAGTGGAACGTTGCATTAAACCAAATTGCTTTGGAAGACCAGATGGGGCACAACTTCATCATTTTTCTGATGCAAGTCAAGATGGGTATGGAACGGTGTCATATTTAAAGTTGGAAAAGAATAACGTCACGCATGTTGCTTTTATCCTGGGAAAGGCTAGAGTTGCTCCTCTCAAGCAAACTACAATTCCCAGGTTGGAATTGACGGCTGCAGTTCTTGCAGTTCGGGTGGACAGGCTTCTGCAAAAGGAGCTGCAGGTCAGGTTGGAAAAATCAGTTTTTTGGACTGATAGTACAACAGTACTGAAATACATCTCCAATGAAACCAGAAGATTCAATACTTTTGTTGCAAACAGAATTGCTGTCATTCGAGAAGCAACAGATGTGAAGCAGTGGAGATACGTTTCTTCTAAGGAGAATCCTGCAGATGACGCATCCAGAGGCATGAGAGCTGGGGATTTCCTCAAATGTAGGAGATGGATAAAAGGGCCAGAATTTCTCTATAAGTCAGAAAAGGAATGGCCTAAACTGGATGTGGAGTACAGTGTAATTTCTGCAGATGACCCAGAGGTCAAAAGGGACCTGACAATGAATGCCATTGTGAGGGAATTACAAAATCCTACCAGCTATTTTATCCTCTACTTCTCGTCTTGGGCAAAACTTAAAATCTCTGTAGCCTGGCTTTTAAAGATGAAAGAGGTCTTGGTGTTGTTGGCACAGAAGAGGAAAGAGTTGCTTGCTGCAGGTTTGAATAAGAATGATCCGGAAGGTCAGAAAGAAATGGAGATAAGAATGGAAAGATTTAAGACCACTTTGAAGAAAGGAAATTTGACTCCAGAAGACTTGGTAAAGGCAGAACAAGCTATTCTTCAATATACACAACAACAGAAATTTACGACTGAAATGGCTTTAATCTGCAATGGCCTTAAAGGAGTTTCTAAGGGAAATTGTCTCTACAAACTTGATCCAGTGTTGGATGCAGGAATCCTCAGAGTGGGTGGCCGATTGAATAAAGCAGCCATGCCTATGGAATTAAAGCATCCTGTAATTTTGACAAAAGATATGCATGTGTCAACACTGATTTTATGCCATATCCATCAAAGGTTGGGACATGCAGGAAGAGCACACATGCTGTCAAAACTAAGACAAAATTACTGGATACTAAATGCAAATTCTGCTGCCAGGAAAATCATCTCTCGTTGTATCACGTGTAGACGCAACAGAGGATAGTTTGTTGAACAAAAGATGGCGGATCTGCCTGAAGAGAGAGTCCTGCCAGATATAGCTCCATTCACAAAGGTTGGAGTGGACTATTTTGGACCTATAAGTGTTAAAAGAGGACGAAGTCTCCTTAAAAGGTATGGAGTTCTTTTTACTTGTTTCACCAGTCGTGCAGTACATCTGGAGATTGCATGTACACTTGATACAGACTCTTGTATAAATGCTGTGAGGAGGTTCATCTGTAGACGAGGCCCAGTTTCGACCATCAGATCTGATAATGCTACAAATTTTGTTGGGGCGAATCGAGAATTGAAAGAAAGTTTGACTGAGCTGGACCATGCCAAAATTCAAAAGGCTTTTGTTCAGGATTGCATGAAATGGAACTTCAACATCCCAGCAGCTTCTCACCAAGGTGGTGTGTGGGAGCGTCTCATTCGTTCAATAAAGAATATTTTAGCCTCAGTTCTTAAGGAGCAAGTTCTGGATGATGAAGGACTCCAAACAGTTTTCTGTGAGGTTGAAGCTATAATGAACGACAGACCCATTACTAAAGTTTCAGATGACTCACATGATCTTGAAGCACTGACACCCAATCACTTGTTGTTGCTGAAAAATAAACCAGTTTTTCCACCAGGACTGTTTCATCCAAGTGATTTGCATGTCAGGAAAAGGTGGAAACAGGTACAGTACATGGCAGAGTTGTTCTGGAAGAGATGGCTTTCTGAGTACCTACCTTTGATGCAAGAAAGACAAAAATGGATGAGGACTAAAAGATGTCTTATACCTGGAGATGTTGTTTTAATTGCAGACGCTACAGCTCCAAGAGGATCATGGATGATGGCGAATGTCTTAAATGTAAACCAGGATGCAAAAGGCTTGGTGCGTTCTGTGAGACTACAAACAAGGACCAGTGTTTTGGAAAGGCCAGTGACAAAACTTATTTTGCTACTGGAAGCCTCATCGTGAAGAAAATCCTCAATGAAAATTAAGGATTTGTTTAAGGGAATAGCTCCTCCCTTTTGGGACTTTAAAGTAATTGTGATTGTATGCACAATTAGGGGCCGGAGTGTTGGAGCTATTTGTTTTTTTTTTGTGAAATTAGTTAAAGTTTGTTGTTAGTTTACTTATATTTTGGGGTTTATTTGTCGGTTAATATTTTGTTTTAAATGATTTGTTTGTTTGTTGTTATTTTGTTAAATTAGTTAGTAAGAGCTGTAGGGCCATTTTGTTTCTATAAATAAAGAGACTGGTATAGGACCAGTATGCATTGGGGTGGGCCTATGGTTTTTTACCAGAGCAGGAGAAGCAGCAGGAAGGATCTTGTTATTGCTTGCCAAGATGGATAAATAAACCAAAACCAAAACTCTCAACTAAAATGTTTGGACAATGGACTTCTTTTGCCTGCGTACGAAATATTACCTCAGTGCAGCAGTGGCTTGTGGACTTTAAGTTGTGGGACGTTGGATCTGTCAAAAGTAAAGGAATTGCCACTACAGTACACTTTACATAGAAGTTATAATGTATTATATACATAATTGTACCCGTCCAGTGGTTAATTTCATAACCACGTGGCAGCAGGGATTTCACAGCACAAGCCTAACCCCAAGACTCTCTAATTCCCTCCCTGGTCACCCCTACATCACAGCCTAATGTGAGTAAGAATGATCAGAGTGCTAAAACAGAGCTTTTCTTTATTTCCTCATAATAAAGCATTTTTATTCAGAAACAAAGATAAAACAAAATAAGTTTGATCAATATATAAATGAGAAATTTAGGTTGAGTAGTGAAAATGATTGTCTGTGAAAACTAATATCTAAGCAATGAGTTTATCATACACATAATCCTAAATTAGAGAAATAATGTTAACTGTTACACAGAGCCTGGTGTAGCCCCATTTTTCTTGTAGTAAAGAAAGATGGGTTTTGTTAGGATTAAATAAAGCTGTTTTTAATTATTTTTATACATTGCTATGTGCTCATTAAAGAGTTGGCACTCCATGAAATGAGGGTCAAAAGCTTAATTCAGCTCTATGACTGAATTGAATTATCATGACTGTCATGTAGAAGTGCAGAGGGTTTTGCAAAACATTGTCACAGACAGCCGGGGGCCAGCACGAGAGGTTCGGATCCAAAAGCAGACACCATGAGCTCAGCTGCATTTTACACAAGTGATTTATTAAAGGGTGACAGTGAAAAACAAAACACCCTAATCCTCAGTGAACTAACCTAGTTCAGTTCAATTCAATACTTTGTCCCACCAGGGGAAATTAGTTTAGCTGCAAGGGCAACAATAAGAGTAAACAAAACAATAATAAAAAGGTACAAGACAGTTATTTGCCATTAAGGAGACAGGTTGCAGTGGGGATAAGGGAAATATGGAGTCTTTTGGTATTCCTCACAGGTACTCTAAAACGACGGCCAGAGGTCAAACTCATTGTAAAGTGGATGGTTAAAACAATTAATAGAATAAGCCTTCCCCAGCACATGCTTGTTATAAATAGCCAAAAATCCATCTTGCAAACGCCCTGAGAGTTTGCTGGGAGTTTTTACCAAAAGTCCCAACCAATTCTTGTTCTTCAGAGTCCTGTTACCAAACCAGGCAGCGATACAGAAAGAAAACATATTTAGTAAAACTTTTGTAAAACAAGGACAACATAATAATAATAATGGATTGGATTTATATAGCGCTTTTCAAGGCACCCAAAGCGCTTTACAATACCACTATTCATTCACTCTCACATTCATACACTGGTGGAGGCAAGCTACAGTTGTAGCCACAGCTGCCCTGGGGCAGACTGACAGAAGCGAGGCTGCCATATCGCGCCATCGGCCCTTCTGGCCATTTCAGATAAGACATTAAAAGATCTCATTTTTGATAAAAAGAACAGACTTTGCTGAACTTTTTTGGTACTGGCATCAGCATGAGGTTTAAAACACAGTTTGTGGTCAAGAACAACCCACAGATACTTGTAACTCTCCACAATCCCAATATCAGCAGTTTTAATGATAGTAGGTGATGAGCTATAAGAAGACTCCCTAAAATCAATAATCATGTCTTTTGTTTTTGACACATTTAATGAAAGGAATGCCTTATCACACCAAGCAGCAAAATCTTCTGCAACCGGCCCATGGACTGTCTCGTTTCAATCGTTCTGGCCAACGACGTTGAGGTCAAACAACGTGCGACTGCTCTTGAGTGTCAGTCTGAGGTCCAAGCTGAGCATCTTACTTACTGAGTATCTTATAGAGAGCAGGTTCGATTCTTTCAAGGTTACTGCTGAATTCCACAAGGGGCTCCACAGGGGCTCTGATCTGGTGTTTTTATGAACCACACAGGCCCGGTCAAGCACAGTGGATCCAGCAGGGGAGATAACTGCACCTTCTGGTGCTAATGTATCTTCGGAGATTATCTTACAACTGTCGTGGCTTGTGTTTAGGACAGAGTGCAGGGGATAAAGTTCGATGGATTGTTATAGACAGTCGGAATGCAGACATTTTATGTTTGCAAGAGACAGGGTTGTCCAAACAGGACTTGGGAAAACTCAATTGCCTTAATGCAAGATTTTGGGAGTGGGGGGAATCAACAACTGATCCCAGCACAACTATAGTCAGAAGCACAATACCAGAAGGGGTTGCTGTTCTCTGGGACAAAAAAATAGACCCTGTGATAAAGCCCATTAGATTGGATGTAGACTGGTGTATTGGTATACAATATACACAGAATAATAATAGCTTTATTATTCTTAATGTTTTTACTCCCTATGAATCTTTTGAAAATGAGGAGGAATACCTCAGTAGTCTGGCTTTTATTAATGCATTTATTCAAGATAATGATACTTACAGTATATATGTTGTGGGTGATTTTAATGCCTCTCAGACATCAGTTCTCGGTTTGCTAACCACTTAATCCATTTCTGTGAAGCTAATAATCTTATCCTTTCTATCAAATTGTTACTGCCTCCAGATAGCTACATATACATAAGTGAAGCCTGGCATAGTACATCATGGCTGGACCATTGTATCTGTATAGCTGATGTACATGCAACTTTAGAAAACATGACTATTAAGTATGAGATAACTGTGTCAGACCATATATCTTGTGATTTTACTCTGAATGTGGAACCAATGCCAGCAACAACTGTAAATAATATAGCTAATATTGCTACCAATGTAAAATTAGACTGGCCAGCGTTTAGTGACTCAACGCGAGACTCTGTCTTCAACGCAAAGTCACTAACAAGAATTGAGGCATGGAATGTAAGAACTTTCCTCCAATGCAGGAAACTGGCCCAATTGCTGCTTGAATTCAACTGGTACACAGTACCGGAACACATCAGAGGAGTAGGCATTGTCATGTCCAAGAAGGTGGGGACAGCTCTCGTAGGCTGGAAGTCCGTCAACGACTCACAGCCTGATTTCGCACGAAGATCACGATTGTCCAAGTATATGTTACACTGCCAAATAGACCTTCTACGACCACCTTCATGAAGCCTTACGCGAAATCCCTCACCATGACATAGTCTTGCTTATTGGAGACCTAGACGCAAAGATCAATAAAGAGCGGCGTGGTTTGGAACACTTTATCGGTCCCCACGGTTTGGCCTCTTCAGTTGCAGCCGCTTATCACGTGGCCAGCCCCCTGAACTGTTGAGTCGCCACCCCTCCCCACGAGGCCGACCCCCTGAACTGTTGAGTCGCCACCATTCCCCACGAGGCCGGCCCCCTGAACTGTTTCACTTGCCCTCCTGGTCAACCCCCGGAGCTTCTTGGCTTTGGACAATTGAGCAGTCAACCTTCGGGCCGGCCTCCAGAATTGTATTTTTGGACTCTGTTTTGTTTTGTTTTTGCTCGTTGCTCCGACTGCTCCAGTCGTGCTCCATGTTCCCTGTGTTTAGTGTCAAGTCCACATCTGTGTTATTCTTCCTGTTTTACTTTGACAGTCCCTTGTCTGAGTGTGTCTAGTTTTGCTTCACCCTGGTGTCATCATGTTGATTGCTCCCAGCTGTGCTCCCCTCATGTGTCTCATTTCCCTCAGTTTATTTTAGCTCTGTGTTTCTCTCTGTCAGTTTCACGTTGTCCCCTCACCATGCTGTGTTTTTCTCCTGTGTTCCCTGAGATCTCTGTCCCTAGTTTCCAGGTTTCCCAGTCACGGTATTACAGAGTTTTTAGTTTATTTTTGTGAAAATTATTCAACTGCTATAAAGCAGCCTCTTTGAGTTTATTCCTCCGTTGAGTGTCTTGCGTTTGGGTCCTACATCCTGCCTACCACATAGCCATACCCTGACTAAAAGTAAGATTATTCTTTTGTTGTATTTCAACACTTCTGTTTCATCAAAGCAATTTTTTTTTCTGTTTGGGAGTTACACATTTTACAGATTTCAAAAATTTTGAGAAAATGTAAATTATGTCAACCAGCAATACTTTTAGCACTGCCTAGTATTGAAATCTTGTATCAAGCAAATCTAAATTGTGTCTATGTTCTATATTTGTGGGTGTGAAATTGCACTACTTGCATTCTCTCACTACTGCAGAAGACTATTTTCATATACAGCCAGATCACCCATCATAACAGTGTGGTGCTGAAGAAACTAGTTTCCAAGCATTTAGAATTTGTCTTTTTGCAGACATTGTACCAACCAATTGTCCACAATCATAACAAACAATTTTAGCTCAGGCCTCCATGTTTCCATGAATTCCTGAGATATACATACTCTTGTGTCACAAATGCATGTCATGGCACCACCAGTTACACAAAAAGCCTACATGTCATCTTTTGTAGTTTTCAAATAAATATGTGATATTTAATAGCAGTTTTTACTCTACATTAGGCATACATTTTTGAAGTACTCTTTCCAAATTCAGACAGCTTTGAGTTAGAGTATGAAATCTTTTGGTTTCAAAGTCTTAAAACTATAGTAAAAGGGTTTTTATTCACCATTCACTGAGACAAATCAGTGACTGACTTTCCATTTTTGACCGAAAGCTTTTAATAATTTTACTTTACTTTGTATTTTGTGGGCATAACTTATGAAATATGCCTTAACTGTTTTGATAACTGCATTAACTGTGGTGAGAATGAACTTGCTCGTGTGAGAACAGCACCAAAGAAATCCATAAAAATTGTAATTTAAATATCTATTATATTTGTACTATACAGTAGGTGCTATGCTATGTTAAATAATTTAAACAATTTGTTCTTGTTTTACCAAAGCATGCTCTTAAGTTGTTAATTATTTCACACTCACACTGGAAACTTGAACATGTCTCCACCTTCAAAGGAAGAGAATGACTCTCTGTATTCCCTCAAACAGGTTGGATTTTAAATGACTTTCCCTCTATGAACACAGTGTCTCTAGTTACAAACTATGTTTATTTGCCAAATCTACTGTTATTTAAAGGATGTTTTGGAGGCCAGTGAGGACAATGGCAATGTCCAAAATGTTTCTGCTGAACTGAAACAGCCACACACTGATGGAGTGGAATACAAATTCATCGACCAATAGTAGTGCTGACAGTAATGCCGAAGAGGATTTTTTTCAAATGCTCTTTGCCACAGCAACCATTTTGGGGTTTTTTTTGTCATTGATCAGAAAGAATGGCCAAAAAAAAAACAAAAAACAACACAGAAAGGGAGGCTTTTCCAAGGTCTGCAGTGGACTAATGTTATAGCCACTGGCATAAAGTCAGTACACCCCTTTTGCATTTTGGTATTTAAGAGGCAGAGCATCAAAACCAGTCAGTCAAGGACTAAGGCACCTGTATTCTCTTGTACGGCATATTGCCGTATTCAGGATTGTCCAGTGACTATGAAAGTGGTGAGAAACAATAAAAAAAACCCTGAAGTGTTTTCCCAGGAGGTGAGGTGTGCCACAACACAAAAGAACTGAAAACAAGATGTGGTGCGTGGAGAGTCCAGAAATGTCATAGTGGAAAAACTGGAACCCAAATTACCACAAAGTCTTTACCTGGATTCTCATCCTAAAATCCCAGAACAAGAAGCAGAGTGTTGGGATGAGGCGCCATCAAAAGATGTCATTTAAAATATTTCATGGTCACACAGAACAAAAAAAAAAAAGAAAAAAGACCTCATTCAAATGAGATGGCCAAGTATTCATAGACAGACAGCAAGGATTTCCAAATGAAGTCCTTCAAAGCGTGCTCCTGCATCCTAAGGGGATAAACACTCTTTCAGTTTTTTACTAGAGGTGCAAAGAAGTCATTGTTTCCTTTGATGCGACAGCAAGAATTATCTGTAAAGATAATTCTTCTGCTACTCCGCACTATGTCTGTGAAGTCATCGTGAGAAATCCATTCAAGGGATCATCACCACTACCAGTTGCAACATATGTGACATGTGACCACACTACTGTGTCTGTGACATATTTTCTTCAGGCTTTTCAAAAAGAGATTATAGGATGTATAGAAGTAGGACAAACAAAAGGCCAGTGATGATTATATGTGATGGCTCTCTTGTGCTTCTACAGTCCATTTCAATAACATTCTGCAGAGTAGCTTTGGAAGACCTTCTGGAGAGATACTTTCAGCTTATCACTGGACAGAGACACAGACAACTTTGATATACTCATTCTCTCTTTTGGATGAACTGATGCTACATGTCTTATATCATAGTCCCAAAAAAAATTTAGGAGTCAACAACACATACATAAAGACCTTATGTCCCAATTCCTAAGCCACATTTGAAGGCCAATTACGTCACAGCCAGACTCCCAATTCGAGGGCTTCTCCAAATGCATCCTTCATTTCCCTGGATTTGAAGGATGGGTCGGGTGTATCTTTCGTGGCCCAGTCTATCCCAGAATTTATAGTGCGGCCCAGTCAATTCACTTTCCAACAATGGCGGCAGCTACGGAAGCGGTAGAAGGGGCGGCAGAGGACAATTACATTTTTAAATTTGAAATACATATGTTAAGGTCGAGGGTTCTTTTGTTTTTTTTTTTACAGTCATTAGACTTACGTGACTGTAGATCAGGGGTGGGCAATTCCAGGCCTCAAGGGCCGGTGTCCTGCAGGTTTTAGATCTCAACTTGGGTCAACACACCTGAATCTGTTAGGATGCCTGGGTCGTTGACCCAGGGTTTTTGAGTTTATTATATTATTTATACTTTCTAGTCTTTGGTTTCTTTGAGTTCTGTCTTATGGTTTATGTCTCTGTCCTCTCTAGTTGCTCTGTCTCCCCTGTCACCTGTATCCCCTTGTCTAGTTCGCGTCTCTGTGTATCCTTAGTTGCTATATCCCCGTGTCCAGTCAGTGTCTGTGTCTGCCCTGGTCCCACGTCTCTGTTCCCTCTGTTGCAGTGCGTGCGAGTCTGTGTCATGTTTCCTGTTTTATTTTGAAGGTCCTTGTCTGAGGTTAATGTATCTAGTTTCGCTTCCCCTTGTCTCGTTAGGCCTGATTTGCCCCAGCTGTGTTTCCCTCCTGTTACCCATTCCCTGATTGCTCCCTCTGTGTATTTAAGCCCTGTGTTTCTCTGTGTCGCGATCTACCGTTTATGTTGCTGTGTGTTTTGTCTGCCTGTATAAGTTATTTGGATTCTTACTTTTGTTCTGTTTGAGTTCAGCATTAAAGCTGTTTCAGTTTACGTTTGTCTCTGGAGTCTGCACCTTGGGTCCTTTTCCTGCCTGCACACAGCCATCACATAACAGAAGATCGCAACCAGAACATGGACCCCGCAGATTCTTTTTCCTCGGAGTTCAACGGCGAGATGATGCGGATGGTGAGTCTGCTCGACCGCATTGCCCAGTCACAGGATATACGGACTATGGCAGTCGGGCTAAGTGCAGTAGATGCCATCATTCGTCATAACCCTCAGCTTTCTCAGTTTGCTAAGGACACTAAGTTGGATGGCACCATTACTGCCTGGAGAGAGCAAGTCAAGGCTGGAGAGCTTGCTCTCTCACTCACTACATCTTCCCCACCGCTGCCCCAGGACAACACACACTCTCCCCCTCCCCACAACAGCCGGGTTCTCGTTCGCCTGCCTTTTTCCTGGCGGCTATGTGGTCGGAGGATGAGGAGGTGGTCTCTTTTTCTCCACCGGTTCTTGTTTCCTCATCCCAAAGGAAACTGCGTTCAGGCCGCCGCCACTCCAGAACCGTTGAACAAACTCCTCTCGGGGGAGACGGTGACTGTTTATTGCACACTCCATTTGAGCATTCTGACTCTGGACATTCTGACATCGCACCCACTGTGAGTAACATTGTGTTTCACTCTGAGGAATCTGTTTCACCTGAGCCAGCTAATACAGAGACTGTTAGCAAAGTTGCTTCTTTGGATTGCAGAACAGATGACTGGAAAACTAAACCTGGTCCTGCTGGAGGGTCCGAGGGGTCCGTCCGGCCTTCATCTGTTGGTCCCGCTGGGGGTTCTGGAGAACCGCTCCAGCCGTCTTGAGTCTCCACTGGAGGGTCTGAGTGGCCCGTTCAGCCTTCTGTCTCCGCTGGAGGGTCCGAGGGACTGCTCAAGCCGTCGCCTGCAGCGCCAGCCTCAGCGGCTCCCAAGCCGTCGCCTGCAGCGCCAGCCTCAGCGGCTCCCAAGCCGTCGCCTGCAGCGCCAGCCTCAGCGGCTCCCAAGCCGTCGCCTGCAGCGCCAGCCTCAGCGGCTCCCAAGCCGTCGCCTGCAGCACCAGCCTCACTCCGTCTAGCTTTGTTTGCGCCTGAGGTCCCCATGCTGTCCTGTTCGGCCGCTTTCCAGGCCGATGACTGGACGTCGTTGCCGTCATGGACGGCTCCCTGAACTACGTCGCCGCCGGTGCCTCCCGCCCGGCCGGCCTCCTGATTTGCGCCGTCGCCGCCTCCCGCCTGCCCGGCCCCCTGAACTGTTTTCTGGGCTCTTGGGCTGTCAGCCTCCGGGCCGCCCCCCTGAACTGCCCAGGTTTGGACTATCGTGCCGTCAGCCTCCGGGCCGGCCCCCTGACCTTTGTGTGAACTGTTTTTCCTGGCCGCCTGCCCCTGTCATGAGCGTGTGTTTTATGTTGCTTTCCGGCCTCCGGTGTTTGCACTTTTTTTTTTTTTTTTGTTTCTGGCTCTTTGTTTGGTTTGTTTTGAGCCCTCCATCCTGTTTCCCCCACCGCCCACCCTGGTTGGGTTGTTTTTTTTGTTTTGGTGTTTCGGTTTGGGCTGTCTGGGAGCCAGCCCTTTAGGGGGGGGGGGGGGGTACTGTTAGGATGCCTGGGTCGTTGACCCAGGGTTTTTGAGTTTATTATATTATTTATACTTTCTAGTCTTTGGTTTCTTTGAGTTCTGTCTTATGGTTTATGTCTCTGTCCTCTCTAGTTGCTCTGTCTCCCCTGTCACCTGTATCCCCTTGTCTAGTTCGCGTCTCTGTGTATCCTTAGTTGCTATATCCCCGTGTCCAGTCAGTGTCTGTCTGCCCTGGTCCCACGTCTCTGTTCCCTCTGTTGCAGTGCGTGAGAGTCTGTGTCATGTTTCCTGTTTTATTTTGAAGGTCCTTGTCTGAGGTTAATGTATCTAGTTTCGCTTCCCCTTGTCTCGTTAGGCCTGATTTGCCCCAGCTGTGTTTCCCTCCTGTTACCCATTCCCTGATTGCTCCCTCTGTGTATTTAAGCCCTGTGTTTCTGTGTCGCGATCTACCGTTTATGTTGCTGTGTGTTTTGTCTGCCTGTATAAGTTATTTGGATTCTTACTTTTGTTCTGTTTGAGTTTAGCATTAAAGCTGTTTCAGTTTACGTTTGTCTCTGGAGTCTGCACCTTGGGTCCTTTTCCTGCCTGCACACAGCTGTCACATAACAGAATCACATGATTAGTTTGTTACCAGGCCTCTGGAGAACTTCAGGACATGTTGAGGATCTAATTTTGTGTTGGTTCAAGGACACATCTAAAACCTGCAGGGACACCGGCCCTCGAGGCCTGGAGTTGCCCACCCCCTCCCTCTGCCAGGTGTAGCATCCCTGCTCAGCCATATAAGAATGGTAATATATCACAGGACCACCTGTTCAAAACATCAACCTTGTATGTAAGGGAAAGAAGACAAAGCTATTGCTGTAGTTTTTGATGATCTGTTACATCCCTCAAAATTCTAATAAATCACCATAGAAATTGTAGTAAAATATTTTCTGTCATTGTACTGCTTTAATCATACATCGGAATTTAAATTAGTAGCTTTGTCACTTGACTGTATATTGGCAATGACTGTACTTTCATAAAGATGTCACAGACAGGAAAATATTAGGAAATGTTGTGGGTAATGATAACCACCATGACAGGCTATCATGTCACAAAGTAACATACATCAATATACTGCCAAATTGTACAACTGGAGCTCACTGAAATACAGTGAAATTTGATTATGTTGGTCCTTAAAGTTTGACTGTTTCACTTGTGCTGATAGGATGGCCCAAGCTTTGCATCTACCAATGGCAGTGCTGAATGCACAGGTAACAAAGCTCTGTATTACCATACATTTTGCTTTTTTCCTTCATACATTTTGCTTTTTTTCCTTCATACATTTTGCTTTTTTCCTTCATACATTTTGCTTTTTTCCTTCATACATTTTGCTTTTTTCCTTCATTGTTGGTAAAACTGTAAATTGGCTTCTGTCATTTTTAAATTGCAAATTGTACAATTGGTTCCAAACCTGAATATATCAAATAAATGCGGTTATAATTCTCATTGAGGTAGAACTGCAAATCACCAGAGAAATGAAAAGCTACAATTCAGATGTGTCTTCAGCAGATACTCTGCTGTCACTGTAGGTAAATAACATGAAATAATAAAAAAAAAAATTTGTTAGAAATAAATTTATTTGGTGTAAGTAGAGGTTGTGCAACAACTATTCTTTTCCAATAAATTCAGCCTTTCAAGTGTTTAGGCTATTTTAAGGCAAAACTCAATAGATTGTAAATTAAACACGTTGCTCAAAGACAGTCTCAACTTGCTATTGTTAGTTCATCTTGAACCAAGTCAAAATTTTTAATTTTGCAGTTGCTGATGGGACAGATGCCTTTAACCCTGCACACAAGAAAGAGGTAGGATGTCTCATCTTTCTTTGGTTCTTAAAATGGACCAGTAAACCAGCTGTGCACTTAAACAGCTGTGATAGACATTGCACATTGTTAATGCTGACATATTCACTTTACATTATTATTTAAGGAGCAGTTTAGGGTTGTTTGAGTTCTCATCTACACCTTACACAGCTGTCAAGCCAATATTGCAATTAATAATCCATTAATATTGAAATTTTCACTATTCAGTGTACATCATGCTAGAATGACTAAGAATGATTGCTGAAAATATCACATGCACACATTATGTTTTTGCCGTTGAAAATAAACATTCTGGGATTGTTTGATGTGTAATATGTACAGTTCGTTCATCTTAAAGCAAAGGTTAGACTGCAGTGTGTTTAGACTGTTAAATTGGTAGAAGGATTAAGTAGGCAAACTCCTCCAGTTTGGACCTCAATATAAAAGGTAGTAAATTAGTTTATGCACTGCAGATACATATTCATGATTTCTGATGTGATAAATATTCTTAGCATTTGTTTTCATGATTGGGTCCATATATTTTATTTATGTCAATATATGTACATCTTGTGATGTGAGAGCTAAGTGGAATCAAATTGTGGCCTTGATTTTTATGTTTTTTCTTAATTTTAATTTTAAAAAAAATTACAAATGTCAGCCACATTAAAATGTTTGAGGACAACGTTAAAAACAAATCATTCATTGTAATACAGTTGTTTAAATACAAGGTATGATTAGGCCTTGTCTCAGCAGTAAGGCTTCTTTTCGTACCTAGGCTTTTTGCTGTTTGTCATTCCCTCTTTGTTCTGTCTTGTCTCTCCACTACTATCTAATAAAGCAAAAAACAATAAAACAAGGGTTTTGATTTATTTCTTTGTTTGCAGGTTCAAAGTCGTGGCTTGCCTCGCCTCCAGAAACTCAGGAGACATAGTGTATGTGAGCAACGCTACGAGAGGGCACATAGTAAAAAGTTAAACGACCAGAGGGAGAGGACCTTGTTTCTACACCGTAGCCTCAATACGAAGGTTAGTTGTACTACTTCTTCTTTTGGATCCTCCTTTTAGGGGTCGCCACAGCGGATCATCTGCCTCCATCTCACTCTATCCCTAACATCCTGCTGTCACACGCTCTTGACTTGTTAGCACATCTCCATTTCTGTCTTTAATCAGCCTAACCTGCTGCGCATCCTTTCCAGCTCGATCTCTGTCTAGCCAATCAGTACAAGTCCTTCCTTCGATCCTCACATACAACTCACTATAAGCCTTTTTCTTCATCTTTGCCACCTCTCTCTTGGCTGTACTCCCAATGCTCATGTCTACTTCCTTAATCTCTCTGACTATCACACTTTTTCTTTGCCAACCTCTTCATTTGGACATTTTCCTGTACTTCACAATACCATCAGGTTTCCTGTCATCTTTTCTCTGTCTAGAGGATACCCCAAGCGCTTTCTTGGCCGTTGCCCTCCCACTTCAGCTGTACTTTCCCAGTCATCTGGTAACTCTTCTATACTGCCCAACGCCTGTCTCAGCTCCGTCATGAACAACTGTCTTCCTTCCTCACTTTCCACCATTTAATTTTTGCCTCTGCCTTCACTTGCTTCTTTCTCGTTACGTCTGTCACGGGGTGAAACGGGACAAGTTATTTTGAGTTTTTACTGTGCATGTTTTATCTGTTTAATATTTTAATATTGTATATTGGGTTTGTTTGTATGAGTTCTATTGCATGTTTTTATCTTATTTAATTGAACAACTGTCCTGTAAAGACTCCACCCCTATCTGATTACTAACTTGATTTCACCTGAGAGGTACCAGAGAGGCCAATAAGAGGGCTGGGTAGATGACAGAAAAGGGCGCTTTTTGAGGACGAATGAGGAAGGAAAGCTTTGCTTTGAGGAGTTGCGCTGAAAGGCCAGAGGCTGAGCGCCTCGGCTTCGGGCTGGAGGCTCGAAGCGGAAGGGAAGAAAGAGAGTGACCGGAGTGACTGAGAAGCCGAGCCAGCGATATGGAGAGAAGGCTTGGGCTGTAGAGCTGTGATTGACGGCTGCGCTTGAAGGCTAGAGGCTGAGGGCCTCGGCTTCGGGCTGGAGGCTCGAGACGGATGAGACCGGGGAGAGCACCAGCAGGAGCACCAGCGCGCAGAGAGCGACAGTACCAGCGCGGAGAGCGGAGACAGCCCCAGCGGAGGCTACGAGACGGCTGTGCCGATTTCCAGTTTTAAAGAAGTGGCGGGCGGAGTTAAGAGCTCTGCCCACCCGGGGTAAGTCTCTGACTTATCCCTTTTTATGAAGTAAACCTGTCTGGAAAGAATAGTGACTGCCGCTTCCTCTCCTTCTTCAGCACATCAGGACGTGAGTGCGAGAGGGAGGCGAGGACTCCGCTGGTTCCTTTGGTTATACCACTTGCTGGATTTCTTAGCTCCCTGGGACTTTTAGGTCGTGGCGCAGGCCACTGGACTTTTAATATTGTGTTTTATTAACTTTTATTGTGCTACCCCTTGGCCAAGGTTGTTTTAATTCGTTTTACATTTTTAACTATTTAAATATAATAAATTATATTTTAATTATACAGTTTTTAATGTGTGCTTTCCCTTGGCGGCTCCACTGCTCAATCCGTTTGAAGGTTTCCTTCCTTCGCACAAAACCACTGTGGAAGTAAAACCAGCCTTCCGCCTCCGTTACACGTCCAACTTCATCCTACAGACTGCCATATGATGCCGCTTAGCTACATTCTCCCCTGACACCACCTTACAGTCTCTTATGCACCTTCTGCACACTTGTGTGCACCTATCTTCACTCTCATACATCACAATATGTTCCTCCCTCTTCTTGAAGTATGAGTTAACCACAGCCACTTCCATTCTTTTGGCAAAATCCACCAACATTTGTTCTTCTGCATTTCTATCCTTAACACAATACCTAACCAACCATACCTAACTCCTCATCACCTGTTTTCTTCAACTACATGTCCATTGAAATCTACTCTAATCACCAGTCTCTCATTCCTAGTAAAACTCTCTACTACTTCATCTCACTCACTCCAGAACTCCTCTTTCTCATCTACCTGACATCCAACCTGTGGGACATACACACTGACAACATTCAACATAGCCTCTCTCTTCAGCTCTACCACATTATTCACATACTCTTCCTTCAGGATTACCCGTACTCCATTTCTCTTCCTATGAACACCCTGGTAGAACAGCTTGAATCCACCTCCAATGCTCCTGGCTTTGCTTCCCTTGCACCTGGGCTCCTGCACACACAATTAATCTACCTTCCTTCTTTCCATCATGACTTCCAGCTCTCTCCCTTTACCACTTATAGTCCCTAGAGTCCGTACTCCCACCCCCCTGTGGCTGAGTTTTACTACATCTTCTAATAATGTACTTTAGACAAAATGGTGTAATGCTGAAATATTTCCTTTTTTTTTCCTGTCATGGTAAAGATTATTTCTGGCTTCAGCTGCAGTGTCTTAGCTTTGTAAGACTTTTTCCAGGTTCTAACAAAGAAAATAAATACAGTGGTTTGAGCTGAAGGAGAGGAGGTTGTCTGATATGTGTACTTATTGATTAAGGTATATTACATCTTGCAGTAGTATAGCTTAGATGTGCTACTCTGAGTCACACAGAAGATGATTTTCATACGCTACAGTATGATTTTATTGCTTCACTTGCTTAGGTTGAGGAAGGTGAACATAGTAGTGTATTGTGGTGACAGCTTGTCAGACTGCTGATAATAAAGTGTGCGGTTAAGAATGGTGCTTTATGTACAGTGCAGAAGCACAAGGAGAAAGTAGTTTTATGATAACTCAACATGCTAAACAGTGTAATACTCAGCAAGGTCTTTCCACCCTGCCGGAAAGTGTGATCCTTTCACAATGACAAAAACAAACAAACTCTTGTTTGGAGTTTATATTTTGCTGGCCAAATCAAAACTGTGACCCATCTTATCTGAAATTGACAACAATTGTGATATTGCTAGAGCAACTGCTGCAAAAATGCATTAACACATTTACAAATCTGTGTTGTAGCAATAATTATTCTGGAATTTATATTAATCTGTAATTGTTATTTGTATCTTTTTCTGTTTACTTTTCAGATGGAACAGCAGTTGTCCAGTGACAGCAACAGTACCATTATCATTAAACCCACTTCAGCTGATTCTGACATGGATACAAGTGTACCTGAGCTCAGAAGGACAGACAGTGTTATTGTAAGTTTATTCGTACAACTCCACAACAGATCTCAGATTCTTGTGCACAGAGCACAAAGTGAATAGATGGTAACAGTCAAATTTAAAACTAACAACTAAGTGTTGTGAAAAAAAAAAAATTACAATAACTATCCTGTACAATCATGTCACCTTCTTGGATTAAGAGCAAGCCTTTTTTTTTTTTTGGTGCTGGGAAGAAGGTGGGGGTTGAACACTCGGGGCGGGATGGCTGCTGCCTCCCTTGCATTGCCCTAATGATGTCCTCGTATCATGGCATTACGTAACGTGTTCTCCAGTAAAGTTTAGTCAGCCGAGTTGTGTGTGTGTGTGCAGGACTTGTGCATGTTTCTGTGTGTAGATGTACACTGGCAACACAGCTGGAGTTAACTGCTCATCGAAATATGACATCAATTAGCTCAGGCCACTGAAAGCACAGATAACAAATACAACCTGGCAATAAATAAGTAAATAAATAAAGATTTTTAACAGAAAACAAAAATAGTAAAGCTCTTCTATTATTGTCAATACTGTTTACTTCAAGGATTGGCCAGTAGAGGGTGACTCCTCTGGTGTTAAAGAAAGAAAGAGTAGATTGACTTTTTTTTTTTTTTTTTTTTTTTTGCGCCTGTCCCGTTTGGCTCTTTTGCCATCAGAATTGTTGCCTAAAGGCAAAGAAAGATGCCCAACGGATTTACTTTACCAAATTGACCATCCCAGCCTTGCCGTAATGGTCCATTTGATTCACCTTTTATTTGAGCAAGCCTTGATAGAACGACTGTAAGCTTGAGACAAGGGGTTTCTCATTTATCAATATTGTCAGGGACACTGATGTTTAATGTCTTTTCTAGTGTCTGAAGTTCAGAGGTTTTAGTGCTTCAAGTTAAAAGGTTTTCAAGGTGTTACAGCTACAGTAATAACAGCAGTTTAAATTCAATTAGCATTGCATTTGCATAGGTAGTAATGTATGATTGCATTTAGTTTGCAATAAAAGATTAAGGAATAGCTTAAAGTACGTAATGACTTAAAATGAATCAACTGTATATTCTGTATGTTCTCATAAAAGGTGATACATGTTATTTTTAAGCCTACTTATATTTTATCTGTGACACATTTTAAAGTCTCTTTTGTGTAGTGAGGCAACAGGATTCTTCATTGTGATAGGATCGTTTGGATCATTATTTCTTGTGAGGTGGTTCCAAAATGCCCATTTTATTGTTTATGCGCTATGACTAAAAATTATTTCTTTGAATTTGACAAAAGGAGCTCAACAACTGACTGTCATGCTTTTGTCGCCTACTAATTAAGCATTTGTCAGTCTCATCCCCTGACAATCCTAAAATGCAATGCACTACTAAAAGCTTCAGTTTACCTGGAACACAGTAGATGAGTAGATATTATTCTACCTTACAATCATAAAACAATGTTCTTCAAAGGTTATTGGTCCAGGTAAAAAATTATATCATATATTTAAATAAAGAAAATCAATTTCTATAAACATTAGTGTGTATATATACAAAAAGAAAACGAAGTTCAGCAATTTCCTAGAAACAGTGTTAGCTTAGAGATTACATTGTCCCAGATGTTTAAAACTAACCTAAGTGACTGTTAATGAGTGTGACACCACAGCTGTATTGACAGTCTTTGGGTAATGACAGCATATCCAGACAAAGCCACCCAGGGGTGTTTGGTAAATGTGATGCAGCAGAGGAAAGATTACTTAATATGACTAGTTCAAATTAAGTTGTGACATGTGTGGTACGGTAAATGGTATTAATACCACTGTCAATACCAGTACAGCTGTTACAACTACTACTGTACTACCTCTGGTCTTTAAATGCTTGTGTGAGTGGAAAAATTTAACTATTTTCTTTCTTTCTTTTTTTAGCTTACCAGACAAATGCTTGGATGCCCATCTATATCAAGTCCTGACATCAGTGAGGAAGAATATGCTCCTCAAACTGCTGAAGAAAGTGACAGTTCTGCAGAAAGTATCATACGACACAAAAGTAAGAAGAAAAAAGCACGGAAAACTACTTCAGGTAACTCTCAGGAAGATGTCCGACAACTGAAGAGAAGGTGTACCCTAACTCAATGCAATTCCTCAAATTCAAATGCTGCAGAAGACACAAACACATCTGCTTCATTTGATGACACCAGAGAGTCCTCTTCACCTGATTGTTCTCATGTGACGGTTATGACACTAAGGAAGAAGAAACATGGTGGCTGATTGCACAACAAAAAGTTCTACTGTAAGTTTTGCTGTAAACCTTTCAGCAAGATGGCACGCCATTTGCAATCAAAACACAAAGATAAACCAGAAGTGGCAAAAGCAATGGCTTTCCAAGTAGGGTCTAAAGAGCAGAAAATACAGTTGAGTTTATTAAGAAATCAAGGGAACAGTGCCCACAATAATGAGGTGATTAAAAAAGGACAAGGAACGCTGATACCTCGTCAACAATCTAGTGTACCTGTGAAAGCCAGTGATTACTTGCACTGTATTAATTGTCAGGGTTGCTTCAAGAGAAGGTCACTATGGAGGCACATGCAGAGATGTCATCTCAGCAGTAAGGTCAAAGCTTTAAGGCCAGGAACATCTACAGTCCAGGCTCCATGTAAATATGCAGAGCCAGTCCCAGACAGTGTCAATGCACAATTTTGGAAATTGGTACAAGTCATGCATGATGATGAGATAACAAATGTTGTCCGCACAGAGAGTTGCATACTGAAATTTGGGGAGCATCTTTTCAATTAGCATTGGCATGATGTCACTAAACATGATTATATCGGACAGAAAAATGGCAAGTTGAAAATGGTGTCTGATTTTTTTTGCGAGATCTCGCAAAAGTTTTAGCCGCATTCTTCGGACGCCGGCTCGAAGCCGACCAGGAGGTCGAGGCACGATGTGCCGGGAAAGCGGTGTTCCTCCCGGCTGTAGTAGGTCTCGACCTCCTGTTAGCTCGAAGCTAACGGGAAGAATGCGGCTAAAACTTTTGCGAGATCCCGAGTTTGTTTTGCGAGATCTCGCAAGAGTCCATCTTAATTTTTTTTTTTTCTCTCATGTCCCCTGCGGGGCTCCGTAAAAGGCAAACGTGGAAGAAAAGTCCCCATACTCCTCACACCTGATATGATGACATCAATGGATTTGCTCGTGAACACTCGCTGAAATTGTGAAGTATTAGATGAAAATCCTTTCATGTTTGCGAGACCGAAAGCACTTACTCACATCAGAGGGTCAGATGTTGTTCGACAGATCACGCAGAGCTGTGGAGCAAAACAACCAGAAGTGTTGTGCTCTACCAAATTAAGGAAGCACATGGCCACCATGTCCAAGATCCTTAACTTAAAAGACAATGAAATGGATAATCTGGCAGACTTCCTTGGCCATGATATTCGAGTGCATCGCGAATATTACCGACTGCCTGAAGGGACGTTACAGCTGGCCAAGATAAGCAAAGTCCTTATGGCCATGGAACGAGGACAGCTGTCAGATTTCAAAGGAAGAAATCTTGATCCACAAGGTAAAAAAAAAAACAAAGTGTTAATAAATTGTGTATTTAAAATCGAAGTATTTCAAAAATCATGCAGTATTATGCAGATGGCCCATGAGGGATGAGAGCTCCCATTGGTGTAGAGTAGCTAAGACTGTGCGTCCGTAAGCACGGTGGATGATAAGTTCTGTTCTTCTACACTGTCTACAAATGTTTTATTACTCATGAAAGGAGCTTCTTTCTGAGGAAAATTGGTAGGAGGCCTCAAATAGGAGACTGAAAAGGGCTCATTTGTAATAAGCCTTTTCAGGTCATCTGTGAAATGAAACCCACCTGGTGGATACATTTGTGTTCTACCAACTTTCTGCAGACTGAAGAAACACTCTGGCAGAGTAATAAAACACTTTAACCTAACAAGAAGTTCAATTGATGCAGTTTCTAGAAAACTTTATCTGGATGACTGACAACCTTCAGACAAATACGTATACAGAGCTTTAACTACAGCTATCCTCCTCTCCCTATACCCTATTGTGTGATACTTCTTAACATTGCTTAGGAGCAGTCGTAATGGTTGCTGTGTTTCCCAGAGAACGTAGCTGTTGACAGTGATGCATCAAACAGTGAAGATGAGGATAACACGAGTGTGACAGATGCTGCGTCATCTGCTGCTGCACTCTCATCGACAAAATCTTCAGGTATGTTGCTAACTTGTGGATTACTCTGCTGTTGCTAAAGTATTACCATTAACATAAGGGCTATTGCAGGTTAAGTACAAGAAAAAGATACCAGATGTAGGTTGCAGTCATATCATGGATTCATGCTATAACTTGTCAGTCTGTCACAAATGCAGCTGTGGAGGTAATGTCAGAGGTGAAGCTTTTATGCAATGCATTATGGGCATTTTCTTGTACTTATACTTGAGGAATACCAACAAGTACAAAGTATAGTCCAAATGTACCTATAGCTTTTGTTATACTTGTCGACATACTCCAAGTATCAGATCTGGTCATAAGGGGAGTCATGTGATTACACACCAACTTGATGCTCTTCTTTTTGAATAACACGGTTACTGTCTACTTTATTCAGGGGCATCACAAACCACAAGAAGGAAGTGGACTGAAGCAGAAATAAAGGCTGTGGAGAAGACTCTAATGGAGTACATCAGCTCTGGGAAGGTTCCTGGGAAGACAGAGTGTCTTAAATGTATTGAGACTTCACCATTAGCACTGAAAGAGAGACGTTGGGAGGGAGTTAAGTTTTACGTGAAAAACCAAATTAATGCTATATAGTGAGAGTCAGTGAAAACAAGCTAATGTCAAACAAATGGAACATAAACAGCTCCAGTTACAGTTAAAATTTTCTCCTGTTTAGAGAAAAAAAAAAAAAAAAAAAAAAAAAAAAAAAGGATTGTTCATTTCAACCAGGCAATTGTCACGGTGCTGGGTCGGGGACCCAGTGTTCTATCTTTGTTATTATTGCGGGCTCGTGTTATGCTGTGACCCCTCTGTTCTGTGTCCTGTCATCCCTGCCTGTGGGCTCCCTCTGTTCCAGTTTAGTCAGGTCCCTTTGTTAAGCCCATGTCTCTCAGTCTGTCTTCACATGTGTTTTTTCTGTTTTACTTTGAAGTTCTGTGCCTCTTGCTTTGCCCTCGTCTTTGTGATTTGTATCAGCTGTGTTCCTCGTGTGTTCTGACGCTCCTTGTTATTCCCCTGTGTATTTATGTCGGCATCTCCCTCAGTTCCGTGTCGCATCGTACCCTCGCCCTGCTGTGTTTCCGCCCGTGTATCCTGCCTGCTAGTTCCTCAGTTTGTGTTCAGCAATAAAGCTGCTTTTTCAGTTCACTTTCGTCTCCGTGAGTCTGCATTTTGGGTCCACCATTTCCTGCCCATCTACACACAGCCATGACTGCAATGGTACATTAGTATTGAAAAGATTGTTTTCTTTGCTGTTCAGGTTAAGTTTGAGCAGGGAGTTTTCTCTCACATTTAACTGCAACTATATAATTTGCTGTGGACAGAATTAAAGGGTCTGTGAACCCTTTCTATAACCATGCGAGTATAACATGTGACCATACTTGTTTATACTAAATTTTCTTTTCAGTCTATGTGTACCTTTAGGTTTATGCAAGCATGAGATGGAGAATTTGTTTTTGATTGGTGGTGTCTTTTTAAATTATTATTGAATTTGGGAGGCTAATTATAATGATTAGTAGGGGTCTGCAAAATCTAAAATAAATAAAATATTGATAAATTACATTTGGATAATATTGGCCACATTAATCATACAATTAAGGCAAAATTGTTGTACTGAAGTAGTCTTGATTAGGCTGGGGTCTAAAATACCAAAGTGATTAAAACTGTCTTAATGTCTTCTCACATTCACTGTTTTTAAAAAGGGTAGACCACATGAAGCAGAATGTTAAATGTATGAGCACATTATACATATTAAATCTTCAGTATTTTGTATCCCCTTGTGGTATTTTGATATTTCAGTATTTCTTTTTATACTGTATATCTGAAAGATAAGTTGGGAAGCTAAGCTCTTTAGTTGAAACATTTTTTTTTTAAATTGAAAGCAGAGGCCAGTGCACAAATACAAGGGGTAATGACAAAATAACAAAAACAATATAAAAATCAATAAATGAAAATATGTAGCAGACACCATTCTCTGAAATCCAACCAGCACTTGAAAGCTTTTTCATTATACCAGCTTTGATTACTCTGGGTTGTAAACGTGCAACAGTGTCACCTGGTGGTGGTTTGTGAAAAGACAAAAGCTGTGTCCCCCACCAGGTAGAAAAACCTGACAAAAATTGGATTTTGTAAATTTAACAAATTGTGGTACCAAAATAGATGTTTGGGCCCTAAAAAAAAAAAATTAAGAGTTCAAGTTATGCCTTAATAATACCTCTATTACATTCAGAAATGTTGTGTCCCCATGCGTAACCTCCTAGATGGAAGTCCCCACGTGGCTGGAAAAACGTGTATGTGTGTACGGGAGCGCGCCTGAGGCTGTGTGTTTGTGCGCGCTCGTGGGCGAAAATTAGGGCTGGGTATCGTCACTGATTTCTAGAATCAATTCAATTCCGATTCACAAGGTCCCGAATCGATTCGATTTAATTCGATTCGATTTGAATCTGGGAAATTTTGACAGTCAGAAATATTATAATTCAGATCAGTACATTTACATATTTTTGTATCTATTAAAAGGAAGCTGACACACGCAAGACTTTGTCAAAGGTGTGAGCATCACAGCAGAGACCTTTGTGTCAAAGTAGCTGAAGATAAAACACAGAAAAACATGAAGGTGATTTTCCTGGCCTGGGATTTTATAAAAATAATCTGCAGTACATCAAAAACGAAAGAAAACCATTAATCAACACATGAACATTACCTCTGAAGTTACAGCGGTTTTATTAGAGACACGGCTAAGCGTTTTGCATTTTGCTTAATTTTAAAAAGTTTAAATTTGTTCAATATTGAACGGCAGAAATTAGGTTTACTTTTCGGAAGTAAGTAAAAGGGGGGAAAAAAACGTCGGCCGACAGCGCTGTAAACAACGGTAGACTTGTGCGTAACAAGCAAGCAAATAATGCAGAAAAGAGAGAGAGAGAGAGCTGTGCATGAAGTGTGATTTTTATCCTGAAAAGTCAGCAAAAGTCAGAGGGAATTCATGACGATGTTTATGTGAAGCGTAGTTTGGATCTTCTTTTGCTGCTGGTTCGGTCAATATTGTTTGGAGAGAGATAAAAACTAACAGCCATATGATCAGCGCAAAAAGGGCGTAAACACACAGCGCGGACCCGCGGATCAGAATCGGCGAGCTGTCGGCTTTCAGCCCCGACCGTCAGCTGAGAAAGGCGACATCTCACTGATTCTGATCCGCGGGTCCGCGCTGTGTGTTTACGTCTTTGTGCAGAAGCCGTGTACCTGCTCTCATTTACTGTCTTAGCTGTTTGGTGGTTGTTGAAATTTTGTGATCTTTCACCTGAGATTCTGGCATTTCAGGCAAAATAAATTAATATTAAAAAAATCGATTCAGGATTTTAATGAATCGATTTTACGTTATCCAAGCCAGAATCGATTTTAATCGATAAATCGATTATAAAAACCCACCCCTAGTGAAAATGTGTTAAACCATAGTAAAAGTGCTTAGTTAAACTTGTGCTTTTGTAACGTTCAGTATGGCGAGACATACAGGTTGCATGCCTCGGGGCAAAATTTTATTTCAATTTACATGCATTTGTTTAATACGAACAAGGAGATTTAGAATCAAAGTCCGAGTGGCAAAAGACTCTCGCGATCCCACCGCGGCTCCCAGCAAAAAAAACTTCTGAAAAACCCTCAGTTTTTTCTCCAAAAACGCACGGCAAAAAAAAACAACCCTAGAATAACTCCATAAAACTCTTGCGGTTCCCACCCCAACCCTTAGGCAAATAAGCAGGGAAAAACTCCTGAAAAAAAAATCCCTCCGTATTGCTCCAAAAAACGCACAACAAAACAAATAAAAACCCTCTAGAATAACTTGTTAGGGACCCCTCTATTCCCAAAACGTTATATTCCGGCGCCGCTCAGACTGTTTGTGAGTTCGCAAGTGTTAATCATCCTTTTCTAACTACATTCCTTTCCTTTTAACCATTTCTGTCAAAAAGCTTTTCATCTTCAAAATCCATGCAAATAGGGTTTGTTTGACACTTTGAATACACTTTAAAATGTATATAAGCTTGAGTTTAACACTCAGAGCTAAAAGTGTTTTAGTACACTATACTATAACAGCAATCATGGCCTCATCAGGTACCTCATTTCTTACTCTTTGTTCATATAATGCTTATATTTTTACTGTTTTTCCATGTTTTTAAATACTCGTTATTTCTTTTTTAGACTCTGAAATAAGCGTGCTCAACTCTACTCTCGGTGATTCTCGCGATCTAATTGGTAGGTTTGTTTCATTGTTGTTCCCCGTCTTA
The DNA here is from genome assembly GCF_900408965.1 of Simochromis diagramma. Taxonomy (NCBI): domain Eukaryota; kingdom Metazoa; phylum Chordata; class Actinopteri; order Cichliformes; family Cichlidae; genus Simochromis; species Simochromis diagramma. The sequence continues at coordinate 374,113 of NW_024386757.1, read as the reverse complement.
AAAAGCTAATTGTACAAGAAAAAACAACATTAACCCTCTTTTAACTTATCAAACTTTTTTTTTAGACATCAATGGTTTGGACAACTTTCTTTTTTCGAGCTCACCGAGTTCTTCTCCACCAGTGCTCCAGCGAGCCACAGGCAAGAACATCAGTCTCTCCGCCCGGGAGAGGCAAGACCTGCTCGCTACGCTAGGTCGTCAAACTATTTTAGTTTGTTTCCACCAATAGGTAATGATACTATACTTGGTCCCTTCACACCAAGAAAAGCCAATTATACGTGTTTTAACTTTACTGTGTCTTTCCCCGACAGACATGAGCATGAGGCCGGGGAGATTAGCGCTGATTGGTGCACTGTGACGTACCCAGTGTTGGTCAAGTTACTTGAACAAAGTAATCAGTGACTAATTACCGATTACTTCCCCAAAAAAGTAATCCCGTTACTTTACTGATTACTTATTTTCAAAAGTAATTAATTCTTTAGTTACTTAGTTACTTTTTAAAAACATGATTTACAACCTGAATAGGTGATAAAGCGATAGATCTTTCAGCCCAATTCTACTTTTTCTGCATAATCCATCATACAAAATGTAATGAAATGGAAAAGTCTTTTTAAAATTTGTTTTATTAGTTTTAACCTTTTAACTTTATGCATCAAGCAAAAATGTAATTATATGCAACATTCTCTGACTGGAAGAAATTTGTTTAACATTTAAACTTATTTTCTGCACATTCCAGCACATATTTTTTTTTTTGTTTGTGTGTTTACACTCAGTCTTTCAAATAGATGCAAGTAAAACACAGCAGAAAATAAATAAAATCAAACACTAGTGGTCCTGTTTTCACCTATTTTCACCTGTAAAGCAGGAGTGGCGTAGGCGGAGGTTTACCCTGGTGCAGGTGTGCCGCAACGGTCAGTGGAAGAATCCGCGAGTTTCTCTGTGAGTTTCCCCATTACGTCGCAGCGCACTCTGTGCTTGCTTGGAAGTTTAGTGGGGGGGTTTTCGCTGTAAAAAGAAGTTTTCTTCCCACGCACAACGGACGCTAATGTTTTTGTCACTTTTTACGGAATCAAACTCAAAATAAGGTCAGTACTTCCACGCTTTAAACGCTGCACGCTCATACTCTCTCCCGCACTCGATCCACTGTTGATCTGCACACAGCTGTTGTCACGAACGTCGCACTCGCTTACGTCACTGTCATGAGACATTGTCGCCAAAAAAAATAAAAAAAAAAAAAAAATAAAAAAAAAAAAATCACGGTTTCAGTAACGCAGCGTTCCTACGGGAAAGTAACAGTAATCTAATTACCGTTTTTGCAATAGTAAAACCCTTACTTTACTCGTTACCTGAAAAAAAGTAATCAGATTACAGTAACGCGTTACGCGTTACTGCCCATCTCTGGACGTACCTGGCCAGAGGAAAGGCATCAAGAGACACCGGTACCGACATAGCCGGGGCACGTGCTGGTTTGTATTATTATTGTGGTGGGTACAGATTGTATGTCAGAATTCCTAGTGGGACTTCTGGTCTCTGTGCCATGGTACGTTTAGGTGCACCTCTCGTTTTAATAGGTGGAAAGGGGGTGCGGCTGGGTAAGCCCGGCACCGCTCATCTGACAGCCAGGCGGAGACGCCATGTGTTGGCCAAACAGTCACCAGGATCGTTTGACCTTACAATAGGATCACCAACATATATAGATGCCATTGGGGTTCCTAGGGGTGTGCCTAATGAATTTAAGTCAGTGGACCAAATTGCTGGAGGGTTTGAAAATCACCCAATAATTTCTGCATTCTTTCCAGTAACTCCTAGCAAGAATGTGGATCGTATTAATTATGTGCACTATAATGTCCTGAGACTGGCAAACCTTACCAGGGACGCAGTTGAAGGGCTTGCTGAGCAGTTGGGTCCAACATCTTTAATGGCAGTACAAAATCGGATGGCGTTAGACATGTTGTTGGGGGGAAAAGGGGGGGTTTGCGCGATGTTTGGGGATATGTGTTGCACCTTTATTCCAAATAATACAGCTCCCGATGGCTCTGTGACCCGAGCGCTGGAAGGCCTGAGGACGTTGTCCATCACAATGCATGAGCATTCAGGAGTGGATAACCCGCTGGAAGCATGGATGACCTCTGTCTTTGGGCAATGGAAAAGTTTCATTATGTCAATTTTATCTGCCTTAGGGCAGATAAAAAGGGGGACTTGAAGAAATGTTTAGCTTATTTGAGAGTTTAGAAATGTGTTAGATAGGATGTAGAATTATTGTAGAGACATTGACACTGCCCTGGATGTAATAAAGGCCTGAGTGTGTCATAAACTTAGGAGTAGATTTTTTAGGAGACCCTGCCCCACTTGAACTGAAAGTAAGACAAAAAGGAGTTAATGTTGAGTGGAAATTCCTCAGGGGATATCTGGGTGGGGGTCTCAAAGTTTGTAACTGAATAACTTTGGTCTGGAAGGGAGATGGACTTTTATGACCCCCAGGAAGTCACGTACGCAGAGGTACATACACACGTATATATACACATGCACTTACACACAGGAATGCGCACACGCAGGCACTCACATGCTCGCACACACAAACATGTAAACATAGTGCTTAGTTTTATGGCACCTGGCAGAGGGCTTAGAAGGGGGGGGGTCACATATACAAAACTGTTTAACAGACAGAGTTGAGATCTGCAGAGGAATTCCGGGGTCCTGTACATCTCCCTTCTAGAAGGTGTAATCAATGAGTGTGGATTAATAAAAGTGTTGTGAATTGACTACCGAGTCCCTGTTGTGATATTTTGATACCATGGTAGCATTTACAGGATATTGTTTTATAGTGATATTATACAGGAAAACTGTTACTCAATAAGGCCCATTTACTAGTTGTTTTTCTCTTTCTCTGTGACCCAAGAATTAATGTGTAAGAATCACAGGCTGGTACCTCAAGGTCGAAAATACCACAGAGATCACTTCCTTACTCCCATCCTCCCTTCTTTATCTCTTAGAAAAGGGTTTGTTAAAGGCCAGGTGGTTTGTTTCAGAATTCACTAATGAAAGAACTCTGTATTCTATGTCTAGGAGTGTATTTTGCTGGGATGATCATAAATTGTAGCTGAACTGATAAACTATACAAAGGATACTTCTTTGCTCAGAGGGCAGGAAGACGCTTCCTTATTTGGTCTGTACTGGTTTGAACTGAGAATCTGCTGACACACGAACCTTTTTCCTCTATATAAACTGTTGTATGATGAATAAACCTTTGAGTTGGTTTGGGAAGGCAACCTGAAGCAGTCTGTGTTTCCTTGTTCTCCCAAGCTACTCCCGACGTCGTAACTAACCTGCTGAACGGCATACCTGAGTGTTACTTTGAATAATTTTGAATCTTATAGGGCAAAGATAAAACTCTGCTCATAGGTGCCCACGCCTCGGAGGAAAACCCGATCCACGGATGACCCGGGACGGAGATTTCTTTCAGTCCCGGTGTTCTTTCTGGAGGCCTGAGGAATCAACGAACCAGGGTGAAACTGCTTTCACAACATAAGACATCACACAACCATAAGAATTTGAAATGAAATTACTAGGTTTAACATGATCTCCATCTCCATCTCCACTGCATTTCGTTGCCCACTGCATTTCGTTGCCCTGTACCTGTGCATGTGCAATGACAATAAAGTTGAATTCTATTCTATTCTATTTGTTTTTCAAGATAATGTATCTAAAAGAGATGCGGGTTGTCTTTGTTGACCCATTTGGGGCAACACAAGCACAAATGGATAAGTGCAGGGATGTAACAAGGTAAGCAAAAAAGGCTAATGTTAACCACAGAAGTCATTTTTCTAACTTGTACATGTGAATTACATAAGGCTGCTGCACTGAATAACATTCAGTACCCGTTTTTTTTTTTTTTCTTTTTTTTTAAAAACAGAGCTCTGGTTAGGAGAAAATGTCCAGCCATCGGCAAATGGACGTGTTCAACTGTTGCCCATCCAAAACAGCAGGACCTAACATCCTGTGGAATCTTTGCATGCAAGGTAAGTAAAATGCTCATGGTGTATTGTACCTGAATGAACAGATTCTAATGAGTAGACAATGTTCAGCTTGCAGAACAAATACTTTCGGGGACCAATATACTCTACCCTGTTGACGAGGAGGGGGTTGCCAGGCTCAGACTGGACATAGCGCTCTCTCTGATCCAAAACTCAGGTATACCCAAGAAACAGCATTTGGACCTCCATTTAAAATATTTCTGTGTATATCCTCATTGTGACATATGTATTTTTAGATGACATTTCCCAGCTATGTCGTGCCTGTGGTGAGGGAAGCTCAGGTGCAGAAAACCGATGACTGGGTAAGATAACGAAATCAATACCTCAGATGGAAGCACCTTGACCGGGTTACTTCAACATCACTGGGTGACATGTCACTTTGATGCACCAACAGTGGAATTATAGTTCAGGTGACCTGCATGCCTTTGCACTTTAAAGACACTAGAGCGCCTAAAGGACGCATGGAAACATCAAGTGATACACAGATAAGACTGTTGCACAGAAATATGCAGTATCTGCACACTGTAACATGTTTAGTTGCTTTACTCAAGAGCCTGACTTCAGATGAATGACTCTGACAATCTAATTTTTCTTGCAGATTGAATGCACCTTCTGCGGAAAGTGGTACCACACAGTGTGTGTGGACTTCCCCTCTGCAGAAGGCGACCACAAATGTAGTGGGTGCTAAATAAACAGAAAAAAAATTGATCCGCGTTGTCTTTGCTTACTGATTGTTTTTAGTGTTAACAATCCACATTGCTGGCATTGCATCTTTCAACATATTTGTGGGTAGATTTGGATGTACCAGGGGTAAGTGCAGCCACTCAGCCTTTACCCAATGTGATCATAGCAGCAGGTGCAGATGTGTGTCACAAGTTAATCTGGCTGTAGGCTATGGCACTTGGCCAGAGGTGGCGCTGGTTGACTCGAGTCCACGTTAGTGCACACAAAGTAAACTGCACACTTTAGTTGTGAAGCAAAAACACTGAAATTCGAGTAATAAAACGTAGGAGGGGGACGATAACGACGACAAGATTCTCCCGATCATTTACTCTTGCTGTCCTGTGAACAACATCGGTGTGGTGTTAATTGTTTGCCGTTTTCGCGATCGCGTAGTGCATGAGGATATCACCAGGTAAACTCGCCACATTTTTAAACATTTTGTTGTTCAACGGCATCAAGACTAATGGAGTGTGTTTGAGATAACCTCACAAGTATCACAGATGACACATTTGGCGGGTTTTTTTGCTGGTTTGTCGGTAGCAGCTCCTGAAACACAAGTCTGCCACACATCTGTTCGACCAACGCCAGTTAATCTACACGCCAGTTAATCTGGAACACCAGCTGTAATAGGGCACTCCGCGGCGGCTCCGCTAGGAAGATTGGTTTGCAGATGCCGCACTGCCAGGGGAAAATCAGGTGGAGGAGCGAGGTCTTGGTCCGATGGGCTGAGCAACGGGGAATTTGTGGTGATGAGCCGAAGGGTGAGTAGGAATCGAGCTCTTAGGATTTGCGAGGCATCTGACGACGACGAGTGTTCGCATGAAAATGAGACCAGCGGGTATTGGAGAAGGGGGGTTTTATAGCCTGAGGGGGCGTGAAGGAGGAGTGGTCCCACTCCTGAAATTCAGATGATATCTCCACTTCATTGTTTTCAACAAAATTACTTGTGTGAAAATACTTTTATAAAGGAACATATCCACTAACACTTGCACTTTCAGTAACAAGTATCATTTTATTTGCAACAAGTACATATTCTGAATTAGCAGCTAAATACTTAATTCAATGTTATTTAAACAGCGCAAAATCAATACACCCCCTTTAAGCAAGCACTTGTCTGGCGACAGTGGGTGTGAGCGTAGCATAAGAGAGTTAGTAGTTTATTTTATTGCTACCTGTAATTTATTGCAGTTTACTTTTATTTGTTTACGAAATAAACTGCATGGGAGTTTGAAAACAAAATAGGGGGGCCTAGCAAGAAAAGTATAAGAACCACTTCATTAAATAATATTTTATTGGTCAACTGTTGTTTGAATTAAAGTCACAGCAAGTCCACAAGGAGAGAAAGGGCAACACAGTGTATAAATTACAGGTAAATCAATCATTATAAACTTTAATGAAAACATAATGATCAGTCCTAACATAATGATCACTAGAGCCTAGAGCTCTGTCTTTCATACACAGTTCAGAAAGGAGGCGGTTACATCCACAAGAACCTGAGCATTTTTATGTCAGAAAGTTGTGTATTAAACAAAGTGCAACACTGTGTTCTCTTGTGCTGAAAACTATTTCTCTTCCATTTCTAGTAGTCTTCCTTTTAATAGATTTCCCCTGCTGATTAATTTTTCATTGCGGTAGGTTACACAGATGTCAAATTGAGGAAATTAGCATTCTGTTATGATCTGTATGCAGACTCCAGGACATGAAACTTAAACTCAAAAAAACTCAGCTTTATTGCTGGCACGAGTCAATACAAAACCAAACTGGAAAACCCTATGAAAAGAACACACAGGCATGAGGGAGATCGCGAAGCTGAACAGACAAAAACAAAGGGTTTAAATACACAGAGAATGATGAGGGAACAGGAAACTGATGGTGAACACAGCTGGGACCAATTACACACAACGAGACAGAGAATGGAAAGCTAAACATAACGCATGAGACGAGGCACCTTCAAAGTAAAAGAAGCAAAACAAAACATGGTGCACACAAACAGGAGACTACAAAAGTAAAACAGGAAGTAGTGGGAACACAAACACATAGATGCAGACAGACACACAGAGACATGACTGGGGAAACATCGATAAACATGACAGGCAGGGGGAAGAGAATGAAACACGAGGGAAGCAAGACACAAGAACTCGCAACAAAGATAAACAGACACACAGAGGGCAAAAACACAAGAGGGACTCTAATAATCAAAAAGCTAAAAAGAACAACCTTGGCACTATAGAATAAATCCTTAGCATAACAAAGTGGACTTAAATATAAATCGGAATACAAAATGAAACACACGAAACTCGTGACACGTTCCCAACTTTAAATTGTTAAAGTCACAATGCTGTGCACAAAAACCATACATGCATTAGTTGGCCTTTAAATATTTTAGGTTTCTATGAGGGTATGTTACAGTATAGTAATTTATGTGTTTCCATATGATAAAACAGAATGAAAGCACTTTTACTTGACAGAAATTTTAAACATCTTCTCAAAGTAGGCATATAGGCACTGTGCTGTGGAAAAGAAAGGAAACAGAAGTTGTTGTTACTGTGATTCCATCACAGATAAAAGGGTGTTCACCACAGTGAGGTGAAACCACTGGAACCTCATCAATCACTTCATGCTCTACAGCTAAATTTTGCAGTACCCTTTCCAAAGTCAGTAAGGTTTTGGTGGAAGTGAAAAACATGTTGATGACTGAGTCTTTAAAAAGTGGAGAAGGTTTTTTTATACAGCCATCACAGAGTGGATGTGACTGAATGACTTAACCTTTTTTTTTCCACATATGTGAAAAAGATTTTGATCGTTGTGCTGTATATTGCACAGGTGACTCTGTGTTTTCAAAAATACCGTAAATGTAGTATAGTAAATAAATAAAAATGTTCCATTAGAGCAGCAGTGCTTCCCAAATATGTAGGCCAGGGTCCATTGGTGGACTGGGAAAGTACTGCGGGTGGGCCTCAGTAATAAAAATTGAAAATCAAAAAGTAATTGGTGGTGGTTATTTTGTGATATTGCTTAATAGTCTAATTTACATTTACTGCTTTTGTATGTGAAGGATGCCACACCGAGGATGTGGACAAGTATCAAAATTACAATTCGAACAACGATGAAGGCAACAGTACAGCAATGTGAAGCAACTTCTATACAAATACTGCAAGCCTCAGGTTTGTGAACTATTATAGCAGAAAGAAAGCACTTGTATATCAATATGTCCTAGCTCCTAACTTAAAGATATTTCTAATAGTGTTTGAGACAGAGAACAATTGTGCCATGTGTTCTACTCGAAAACCACCGATTCCAGGGCCTTCAATCATCAAATGGGTAAGACTTATTTATAATTGAGGGATTTATTGTAGAAAGTCTATTTTGTATACTTGCCTTTATTATTATTTTTCGTATTGATGTAAGTGAGCAAAAGGGAAAATTCACCCTTAGCTTGCATGTAATTTTTTTTTTTTTTTGGCTTTTGAATATTTGATAAGGAACACAGTGTCCAACACCTACTAACGGCAGATTAATCAATATAGTAATATAAAATGAGGTGATAAGATACTTGTTTTTGTTTTTTTGAACATCCAGTGTGACAGCTATTCCAGGTGGTTTCACACACAGTGCCTCCAGATGAACACAGAGCAGTTTTGGAAAGCAGAGGCTGGAGAATGGGACCGCTCTCTGTGTGAAGATGAATGTATGTTGTCAAGACAACAAATGGGTTTTCTAACATTTTCTTTATCATTTTGAAGTCTTTGTGTCCTTGTGAATAATGTATATAGTGTTGAATAATTTCATTTAACTTTAAGTGTTTTTATCAGAAAGTGACAAATAATATTTATTTATTTATTTATTTATTTTTGACTATTTTAAGTGGATTTTTGATATAGAAGCAGAATGACAGAATGTTAAAAGTTACGTTTAGCTGCTCTGGGCTGGGAATTGGGTTCTCCGGCTGTTCAAAGCCATGGAACTTTAGACCTGTCATGCAAATAAGCTAAACACTATGACATTGAGTCAATAAATATCATAAAAGAACATGAACATGATGTCCTGGGACTTTGACCCTGCATTTTCAGTTTTAGGACGTTTCCGTTCTAACTTAAACTTATGACTTGTTCTTTTGGAGTTTTAGATGTGGATTATATTTGGGCTGTCTCTAGTCTTTTCACTATAATATTGTTTCATTGTGCTTCTAAGTGTCCCTTTTTTTCCCACTCAGTTCATATGTCTTAGTCCTAGTCTATGTTTGTTACTTCCTGTTTTATTTATGTTGTCAATTTTATTATTTGATATGTTGTATATGTTGTGTGTGTTGTGTTTAGTTTTGCTTTTCCTTGTCTCGTTAGTAAGATTCTGTTCAGCTGTGTTCCCTGGTGTTTCTCATGTCCCTAATAACCTGGCGTATATATGTTGTTGAGTTTTTGTTTTTTGATCATGTTATTCCTCCTGGGTGTTTTCACACTAACAGTATGATTTCCCTGTTAAGTGGAAGGCTTGATTCCCCCCCCCCCCCCCTTGTATTGTTGCTCATGGTATTTTGTATGTTGTTGTGGTTTAATAAAATCACCGTTTGGATTATTCCCTGATGTGCCCGAGTTCTGCTCTTGAGTGCAACTGTGAAAGGCACACAGCAAGCCTTGACACATAATTGTTCTTTAAATTTCGATGAATATTGCAGCGGATAGAGATGAAACTTGGCCCAGATGTAGACTCGTTGGAGGAGGATTGTGTCAAAAGTTTGACGTCCCCCCCTCATCCCTCCTTTTTTTTTTTTTTTTTTTTTTTTTTTTTTTTTTTTTACCTCTTTGTCATAAACTAGAATGTTTAAGGTAGAAATATAATTGAATAACGAGGTTTGTTTATTTTCACAGTAGTGTGCGGAAGTATGGAGGGGAATTTTTTTTATTTTATTTGCTTTTTCTTTCTCTTTTTGCCTCTGTCGGTGACTCTAGCTTGGTTTCACGGGGCCCAGTTTCCTTTTTCCTATGGATCACAAGATCAGCTTATTTGGGGAGGGAAGGGGGGTATTAGGTAGTTCTGGCCAAACAAAGTTTTCTGAAGCATTTATAGAGCGCTTTGAGTGCTCAGAAGAGTAGAAAAGCGCTATATAAGAACCAGTCCATTTACCATTGTATTTTGTGTTTTTTTTTTTTTTTGTTTTTTTTTTTGTTTTTTTAAAAAAGGTTCATTACTCTCTTTTCAATACAGTCCTCTCTGGTGACCATTGGTGGCAAAGAATATGAATGGTTTTTTTTTTTTTCTTGGGGGAACTGTGATTTCTTGATGTTGGTAAATACAATAGACAAAAAATACATAATAATAACGTACAACACATTTTGGAGTATGCCTCTGCTGTGAGGTCCTGACTCCAGGTACTTTAATCACTGGACAGCTGGACAACTATGTTTATAAATAATATTATATTAGGCCATTTTCTTATACATATTTTTGAACCTGGAATTGATTTTGAATTGGAAAGGGAAAATGCTTATGAACTTGTAAAGTAAAAACATGATGCATTTAAAGTTATTATGTTGGGGTTCTATTTAAGAGAATTTGTTCCACTGTGCGATGGCCGAGTCTGTTTCTTTTCTGGGAGATAATTTCTCCTGCCTTAGAGAAAATAATCTCACATCGAACAGAAGAGGCTGGAGTGCACAGAAAGTGCAATGCAAGTTGGTAGAGATGCAGGTATACGATCTTCCTGGGTCCCACAGACGCACCTAAAAATAATAAGCAAATTGCTGCAAATTTTGTAGAGTAACATTTTAAGATTATTTTAAAAAATAAAATATTTTTTATTATATTAAATTTAGAACAGCCAACAAAACAAAACAATCTGGAGCACCCAGTCCAAAAACAAGGGCATAAGAGTCCAAAAACATAACTGGGTCTCCGTGAACGTGCTGTCTTGACAGGCGGTACTGAACGTGGATTTGGGGACGCAGGCCGTGCTTGACGGGCTCGGCTGAGCCTCCGGCTGGCATGGAAGCCCTAGGCGGCTGTGTGGACTCCCCCGAACCACCAGCAGAGACAGCTGGTGACTGAGAGAGCTCACCAGAGACTCCAGCTGAAACATGAACAGGTTCAGACGCCTGCTGAGCACCAACGGCTCCCACCCGAGAGACTGGGTGTCTTGGTGTCCTGACTGGCCTCGCCCTGAGAACTGGCATGGGTGCAGGGACAGACCGGACACCAGCCACTCTCACCCGAGGTATCGATACAGGTGCAAGAGATGGCTGATTCATGGCTGCTTTGACCCTAGGAGCCGAAACTGGCACAGGCAGATGACCACTGCCTCCCGCCCAGGGATCAGACGTGGGTGCGAGGTCAAGTGGTCCGCCCTGGAGCAGGAGTAGAGTCCAGAACATTAACTTCTTGAGGTGCTGATATGGGAGCAACACTTGAAACAGTCTTTGAATTTCCTGAGTCTTTGACATGGTCCATGTTTTCCTCAGATGCTCCCTCTAAACAGTTAAACACAGTTCTTTCAGTCTCACAGCATGACTCTGACAGTGTCAGACTTGAAATTAATCAGTTCAGCCTCATGAAAAACACTCATATCAGTGTTTATGGGCACGTTACTTAAATTTTCAAATTTAAATCTGACTTTTTTGACCCTATGCGACCCATATTCGATCATGGTATGACAGTTTGAACAGCACTAATCTGATATTTTCAAATCCGACCCAGGTCACTTTTGTATGTGGTACTGAATCCGATACATATCTGATGTTTCAGAAAGCGACTGCTGTCTAAATGGTCATGTCGCATTAAATCCGTCTTTTATGTCACTGACACAAGACAGACGCCAATTATCAGCGCCGGAGAAGCGCCCAAGAAGACATCGTGAACGCTTCCTGGCCATCCAGTGAAACTGTTGGGAAGACAGCGTTGGAGAAACGTGAACATTTTATTTGTACTGTATAATCTGCAGATTCTGACAGAAATCTGCAACTATCCTTTGAAGCACCGCTCCTCTCTAAAACAGCAATAAGGATAATTATTAGGCCATATATAAATAACTTTATAACTTAAAGCAAAATTGGGAAATGTAAAGTCCGAAAAAAGTCTTTATATTAAGGGCCATCAGTCAAACAATACTGTTTGGTCTGGGTCTAAACAGAGCGGGTTGTGTGTGACGTCTTCTTTGCGCATACGGGCCGCTTTGAGGGTTCACACTAGAGCGCGTTTGCTGTCACATTTTATTTGTAGTGTGAACAACCAGACAAAAAAATCGGATTTGATCAAAAAATTGGAATTGAGCATTAAGACCTGCAGTGTGAACGTAGCCTTACTTATACAAGGGTTAGCCACAACATAAGAGTCCCTGGAATCGGTCACAGTGAGTTCATAATTTGACCCTGGATTGAAAAACAAACAGTTTGATAAACAGACTCAATGGAAGAACAGTCTTCAGCAAGATCAACACACAGAGACGCTAAGTAATCGTGCAGGCGAATAAGACAGTGTGTGGAAGGCGTCCCTTATGTCTTAATAATAGCCCTTGTGCTCGTGGGATTGCTGCTGGCTGCCCCACTTACAGTCATTTTGTTCCTGAGTGCCATGGCAGGAGTATTCTCAGTCTTTGATATTTTATTGACATGAACAGTTTTTTCATATTGTTAGCTGCCATTAGCTGAGGTTAGTTCATAGACTGCCTTCAGAACTGCACAGGATTATTTGCAGCTAGCAGGTTGTTAATGCTATCCATCAAGTCTAACAGTCTGTGGTCTATGAATTAACCTCAGCTAATGTCAGCTAACAATTGTAGCTCGGTGGCTAGTAGCCTTCAGTAATAGCAATAAGTCACACAGCAATAGGACATTGAAGATACTGAAATTGCACACAACTTATGTAGCTACCACTAACTGGCCAACATTAGTTTTAAAAAAAAAAAAAAAAAAAAAGTCTTTTGACGCTGAGAGCAGCTTGGTTCCTGGTAAAGTTTGCATTGAATGGAACACCAACATTAACAGGACGCTTACATTAGAGCCTCTTATTTCTTGTTTTGGTTGGGTTTCCAGCAATGTGTGGAATTACCAAAATTAGGAGGGGATAGCGAGAGGATAGCTTAACATATGAAACAGGAAAAGCCATGTAATCCATTTATTTCAACAAAGTATTCTAATTATTACCTTTTTACAGTAACTGTAACAGAATACAGTTACGCATATTTTGTATTTTAAATACATAATAAAGGTACATGTATTCTATTATTCCTGAGCACTGAGGGTCGCCAAATGTATTTTCTATAACTGGGCATGTCATGCCTGTTTTCTATGGGAGTGATAACATGCTTATTTCAATTCTTCTTCCCACCTAGACTCTTGGTCTGTTTTAACTTCTTCACTTTGGAGCTTGGTTGTCTGTGACAAAAAGAAATTACAAACAGAGATTAAGAATAACCCAATTATTTATAATACAGTTAGGGTTTGAAGGGAGATGTGTAAAAGGTTGGGTAGAGAAGATTGCACTTAATTTTTGACTCCTTTATTAAGAAACTGAGACTTTGTTCCAGGAATGCCTAGCAGTCTTTTTGACATGTGGCATAACAATGAGCTAAGGATAATTTGGGGCTTGTATCAAAACAACACACTGATGAACTTTCGGCAATTGCAGTCACATTTTAATATTCCTACAGAACTTTTTTTTTTTTTTTTTTTTTTGGCTTTCTCCAGGTTCCTAAATTTGTTCATCCCAAAATTTCACAATCTGCAGAAACAGCTATATGATAATTTGGAGACAGTTTTTTATTAAGTGAAAAGACAGAACTCATTTTATATCTGCATTTTATTCATTATTGTATGCTCATAGTAGCAGTACATTGAGTGCTGTTTAAAAATGGGAGAGAGATCTGAATAATCAATATACTGATGAGGATTGGAAAGGAGCCATTAACATAACTAGATCTAGTTTTACTTGCAACCACTTGGGAGAAACCCAATACAAAATTTTGCACCGCCTATATATAGCGTCTAATGTTTTGCATAAGATTACACCTCATGTTTTTCACTGTGTTGCATTGTTCTGGTAACATTGACAATAAAGATCTATCGATCTATCTATCCTGTCTTAGGAGGAAATGAGGATTTATTCCTCAGTGTTTGGTCTCCTTTGCTTATTTATTTGCCAGATGATTTCTCCCAACTGTTGAGAGGGGCCGGTTGTCTTTAGGGTGCCTCCAGGTAAGTAGGAAGTGAGCACAAAGGATGGGAGTTCACTTTTGTAGCTTCTTTTTTAAATCTGTGGGTGAACAGATGGTAAATACTGAGAGGGGGGGGGGGTTCATAGTTTTTTTTTCTTTTCTTTCTCTCCTCTTTTCCCCAGATATGTAAATGTATGTAATAACTTTAAATGCATGTGATTCTGGTTGTTTTTTTGTTTTGTTTTCGTTTTTTGTGCTGATAATTAATTAATTTTTGAATATGATGCTACCAGGCTGTCCCAATGCAATGTGTGTGCGCGTGTAAGTGTGAGTGTGTGCGCAGGTGTATGTGTGTATGGCAAGCCATATGGCAAGCCATTAGTGCCAAATATCGCCCCTTTTCTAACCCGTTTGGTTAAGAAATGGCATAAAAAATGCCGTTTAATTAAAAAGCCAAAAAAATGGCGTTATCGTCTGTCTTTTTACGTCACTCGGCAGAAAACGCCGTTCAAAGACACATAAAAACTGTGTTTTTTACGGCGTTCTGTGTCAGCTGTAAAGGCGTTTAAAACTGCGTTTTATTGAAATTATGCAGGGCACTCCCCATGGTTCCCTCATCCAATTACTTTCAACTCATTTCACCCAATCAAAGAAGAGGAAGTGCAGACCACACTAATGCATCACTAATTCACCTTGCTGCTAAGTGATTGCCTATTCAGTACCAGTGCTTGTCACAGTATTGACTTGTATTATAATCCCACTATGCATTTTGATGTGTTTAAAGCATGATCAAGAAAACAAATGACAGAATGCTTTTTCTGAAACCTTAACTGTGTTACCTGTTATAGCAGCTCTGCTCATTTCTGAGCTTCTTTCTTATTTTCCTCTTTACTTCTCTTAACCTTTAACTTGTGTCTTAACAATCAGATTCTGCCATCATGCATTACCACTTCGTGCTATATGTTGACTTTTCTCTTCTTTTGTCTCCACTTTTTTCACCTGTATTTGGACACTCGGTGCATGGCTCCTTTGTATACGTTAGGGATCAGCTGTTAGCGCTGCGCCCTGCAGCTGCGCTACCGGCAGACAGACCCTACATCCCCAGTGAGGGAAGAGACGGGGTTGATGTCTCCCGAGAAGGACACCTTACACACCATCTCTCCTTCCTGTAATTACTGTAAATATTAGATCGCTCCCTGATATGATTGAGGAGCTAATGACGCTAACCCGGTCACAGTGGCAGTACCCCGGCACTGCCCGGTAATCCCTCTGTGAGTAGGCTGCCCGGCTTCCAGCTGCTGCGGGCGGACAAGACGAGAGACAGCGGTGAGAGGAAAGGAGGGGGACTGGCAGTGTTTGTTAAAGACAGTTGTGGTATCCCTGGGCACATCGCTGTGAAAGAACAACTCTGCAACACAGACATTGAGCTATTAGCCGTTAGCATCCGTGGAGGCAGCCTGTGACTCTCTGTGGTCCACAGACTGCAAACGCAATCTCCGAGAGCTCTTCTTCTAATATCAGGGGACTTTAATCATGTCTCGCTGGACTCCACACTGCCCACCTTCACCCAGTATGTGACCTGCCCCACCGTAGGCAATAAAACATTGTACTAAATGTATGCCATTGAAAAAGTGGCATACAGTTCATCACCTCTCCCTGCCCAGGGAAGATCTGATCGTAACCTAGAGCGCCTTGTCCCTGTGTGCAGCCCTTAGTGTGCAGGGAGCCACCAATCACCCACGCAGTGCAGAGATGGTCCGCGGAGGGCATATAAATAAATAATAAAAGCAAATAAATGACAGTATGCTTTTTCTGAAACAAACTGAGACCTTAACTTTTACCAAAATACCGTTTTACTCAGTTTAAATTGATACCACTGTATAATAGCCTTCAAATTTAATAATGTTAATAGTATCTCAGGAATATTTTTGCCCTTTCAACATGCATTAAAAAAATAGATATGCAGTTTTGAATCAGATCTGTATGTACGTTTTCTGAAAAGTGATGTAAATAAGTAATCTCAAGAACATGAAATAATAGTTTCCCATGTAAATTGGAGATGTCCTTGTCAATGTCATCAGAGTACTCTGGATGTCTTACACAAATTTGAAACATAAAACCAGAGAGTGGCACATGACAGCATTGAACATAACATAACTAGTTTACCTGTATGACATGAAGTTATAAAAAAAAGAATCCATGTAACTTGGTTATGGCTTCTTTCTGATAACTGTAGATACCAATTGGCTGCATTACCTTGACAAAAGTATAAGATACTGACCCCACTGATACGATGTGGTGGAGGAGTACAAATACCTGGACACCCACATACATACATTTGCTGAACTGGAAGATCAAAACAGAGGCTGTACACAAGAAGTGGATGGGCAGGCTGTTTTTTGTGAGCAAGCTTGTGTGTGCATCAAAATGTTAATGACAGATGTTCTGTTAGTTCAGGTGAGTGCAGTGCACTTTGATGTGTTCTTCTTGGATCAGGAGAGCAAGCTCTGTGATTGGCTGCACTTCGGAAGCTGTGGTGGAGAGAAAGTGAGTGAACAAACTGCCATGCATCATTCCTCTCAATCCACCTCACCAGGTACTTCTCTACAAGTGTGACTCAGGTCTGTTGCCCCAAAGGATACAGGAAATGCACTGATTTCCATGACAGAATCATGTCTGTTTAATGCTCCATGATGATAACTTTCCTATGAGCGTTTGAAGATCACTGACATTATGGCTTTTAGCCTCATTGTTTCCGCAAAGAGATTTCTCCAGTCACTGAATCTTTTGATAAAATATATTTTTATGCCTCTAGAGAATGGAATATTTTAAGATTTTACACTTGGGAACATTATTCTGAAAGCACAATTTGTTAATGGAGTTTTTTTGCAGATTGATCAACCTCTGCCCAGATTTCCTCCAGAGCAACTCTGCTTCTCTAAGATGCTCTTTTAATATCTAATCATGTAACTGACCTGTTACTTTTAAAATATCCCTGCAGCTGTTTCTTTTTAGTACCACTTTTTTCCAGCCTTCTCTTGCCCCATCCCAACTGTTTTGAAACATATTGCTGCCATCAAATTAAAATGGACTTATTTTTAACAACGTTGTCTCGGTGTAAACATTTGACATTTGCAAATCACTGCTTGCTCTTTTTTATTCACATTTTACACCGGAGTCCAGTATTTTCAGAACTATGTTTGTAAAAAGCATAATCTGTACAAAGCAAAACATAATCTGCTCACTAATGTTAACACTTTTTTTCTGCTGTGAACTGTCACAACATCAAACACATGCTAAACCACTTTGTTAGGATGCCTGGGTCGTTGACCCAGGGTTTTGAGTTTATTATATTATTTTTCATTTCTAGTCTTTGGTTTCTTAGAGTTCTGTCTTATGGTTTATGCCTCGGTGTAATCCTTAGTTGCTATATCCCCGTGTCCAGTCAGTGTCTGTGTCTGTGTCTGCCCTGGTCCCACGTCTCTGTTCCCTCTGTTGTAGTGCCTGCCTGTGAGTCTGTGTTATGTTTCCTGTTTTACTTTGAAAGTCCGTGTCTCATGTAAATGCATCTGGTTTTGCTTCCTTTGTCTCGTTAGGCCTGATTTGCCCCAACTGTGTTTCCCTCCTGTTACCTATTCCCTGATTGCTCCCTTTGTGTATTTAAGCCCTGTGTTTCTCTGTGTCTGTGTTGTGATCTACCCTTATCGTGCTGTGTGTTCTGTTTGTGTAAAGGTTACCTTGGAGTCTTAGTTTTGTTACCCTTTTGAGTTCAGCATTAAAGCTGTTTTGAGTTCATGTTCCACCTCCGAGTGTCTGCACATTGGGTCCTCCTACTACCACTCCTGCCTGCACACAGCCTTCACATAACACACTTTATATCTACTACACTATACTGAGCCACTTCAAGACCTACTATACAGTTTTTTTTAATTATTTACTCTCAATGCTATATAGTTGTATTTATCAATATCAACAGCTGTAACTTTTAGATTAATCAAGTTGACTTTATCGAGATTGTTTCAGTTGTAAACTTTCAACTTCACAACTTCCATCTTACACACTTTAAAAATCACTCAACATTTTTTGTCAGTGTCACACAGCTTGTTCTTGTATCTCCACTACTCAATGGTACATAGTAAACGCGTATTATAACTTTTCACATTATGTATCCAGTCACCTAGATATTTTGAAGTCTTTCCACTTGCTGCTATTATGTTTCAGTCATTAATTGAACTGTCTCAGTGATATGTGGAGTCCAGAAAAGATATTAAGCCAGTGATGAGTTCAATACCATGACTCCCTCTGGTGCCACTTAGTGGATTAAATAGTTCTACCACTTGCTCCATCATCGGTCCGTCCAGAGTAAATTCAATGTCTGGCACAGTAATCCTCTCAGGCCAGTCGACCAGCAATCCCAGCTAATCTGTACCATGAGCACCACCAGAATCAGTACCTAAGCCCTGAGCAGCAGTCATCTCACTCTCAGTGGCTGTCACACTACCATCAGCTGTCCCACCAATAGTCCCATCAGCAGCAGCTGCTCTAGTCTGAAAGATGTCCTGCATGGCAGTTGAGGCTCGGCCCTGTTGCTGGAGGCTGCCTCAGACAAAAATCTGTAATGGGCTCAAGTGTCTCTCTCTGTCCGCAAGCCATGATTGTTCCACTGTTGAGTGAAGTCTTTCAAATCTCTGTTGATCCTTGGGAGATAGATGTAATGGAGAGCCCAAAGGTGCATTTCATTGTCAATGTCAATGATGCCTTCCTCCTCCAAGCGGTGAAATAAATCACAGTAGACATTGGTCATTCCTTGCCACAGATCACCCCAGAGCCTCTCAATTCTCTGATTATGGGTACTCCTTCCTTTTAGGGCACTTCCACGATCAAAGCCTCTGAAAATGTTCATCATCAGGCAGACAGCATTGTTTTCCCCTCCTCTGTCTGTCCGGACCCTCGAGGGTACACCATAGGATACCACGGCTCTGATGAAACTTGATAAAACGGTACTGCTACGGTTGTTGTTTGAGACATGGAAGACCACAAGACGACTGTATCCATCAATAGCCCCATGAATGACTATCCTCCACCTAAAACCGTGGTCCATAAGAAGAAAAATATTATTTCTGCTTTGTTATTGAAACAATGGAAAACACACACTCTTAATTAATTTACATGGCACTATTGCATGTCAAGTTTGAATTTTTCTCTGTATGTTGCTTGCGCTGTCTGTTCTCTCATCTTCTCCTTTAAACATAACCAGTTGTGTTAGAGGACTGCCCATCCCAGGGCCTGGCTCTATTGGACGTATCTTACTGTTCAACAATTATATTTGATGTAATGCTGAATTTCACTTTGGTGAAAATAGGTGTTCAACAAATCAGTGTGTTTGGTTACCTTATCAGCTTGTGATTTCCATCAATGTGCCACAATGAGTTTGGACCTGCAACCGTATATGTTCTTCATTCTGGTGTCCGCAAAACTGCTCTAAGGGCAGCTGCTCCAGGATTTATCTGTAACATGCTTGCTCGAACCCTCCTTCGCTGTACACATAGTCCACGTACTCGCAGGGAGGCTCTGACAGCCTCAGGACCAATTTGTTCATTGCCAGCGACAATGTCCTGCACATGTTCATCAGTCAGTTCCGCATACATTGATGCACGGGTGAAATGATACTGTCTGAAATCAGGCAAAAAAACATGAGTAATGTATCACTACAATAACAACACACTTCATTACTTGACTAGTGGTGCACATTCAAATATACTAATTTTTACAATTTCACAATACCATTTAATTTGAATAAACTGTGTGTGTGTGTGTGTGTGTGTGTGTGTGTGTGTGTGTGTGTGTGTGTGTGTGTGTCACAAAGAACTGAAAGTCACACTGGTTTCAAAAGTCACTGACAGCAGACGTCTTCGAATTGTACGAAGTAAAACATTCAAAATATCAGCCATCTGAGATGCAGTGAATCCACATGACTTCAGGAATGAAAGCTGTTCCCGAGTGATAAGGAAAAGGGATCTACCTCTGTTGAAAACCACTGGTGCCTGGTATCCAAAACAGCCGGAAAATATATGTTTGGTGTATTTGGAAAATAGGTTAAGACAGAGTCAAGGAATGTGTGTGCTTACCTTGTTGGCCATGCTGAGTAGACAGTTCGACCTCCTGAATCAATTCAGCCAAGTCACACAGAAGTTGATCTGCTGCAGTTACATTGATCAGTCTTCCTCTTGCCCACCGAAGGCTTCTCTGCATTGTCTCCAACCTCAAAGATATCAAAAAATTACTTCTTAATTCATGGTATATTTTCAGGCCATATCCCCCTTAAACATTTTATGCAAGTTTAAATGTTAAATGTTTTCGATCATGCTTTGATCATACCTCCTTAACGTTAACTGTAGCACATCTGGCCCAACATCGTCCATCAGCAGCCGCCGTGTACAGTCATTAAGACTGTTCTTGCACCTTGAGATGAAAATCCTCCAGGCCATACTTTGTAATGGGTCTGGTTGAGTCACAACTATTTTTCCACAGTGCCTGCTCTACTCGGGGTGCTGGCTGCTCTACTTCATCGCTCCTCTGAGGATCACCACCTTAGACAAATCAAGCCAGCTGTATTTAAGACCACCGTTCACAACCAGTCTTTGCCATATTATCTGTTAACATATGTTAGTTATTGGCCTCACGTTGCTGTAGTACTTACCTCTCTGTTCATGTCTTCTTAGTTACTTCCTGGACAACCTTTCACACTCGCAATAGCCTCACTCCCCTGGACGCGGATCTCCACTTGCTCCTCAACAGCTGATAACCTCTCACTCTTTTTTTAATTTTTTTTTATTTATTTTTATTTTTTATATCCATTCGTGCATTACTCCACCTGCAAACAAGTAAGACTGTTCAGACTGCCTATTTGGATCTTTTCTGAACTTCTTCCAAGACCCTCCTGACTCTGCTCTCCCTCTGTTGCAGTACCTGTAGAGGCTATGCCTACACTTGAAGCCACTGAAGTGTTTGATGGCAGGGGTGAGGCAATGTAACTGTTATGAATTAAACTTGTAACAGCCCAACTCAAGCTATACTTGTACGGCTAAGATTGTTTTTTTTGTATTCATCAGTTTTATTTGCTTGTCTTTGACCAATGTCATTTATCATAACAGCACAGAGTTTACAAACTGTTTGCTTGTTCTGACCAAAAACACCTGGCTTGAGTTACGTTTCTCTTAAATAAATTTCCATAAACACACCATACGTAAAAACACAAAAGGTGACCTGTAGCGGCACACGTAAGGTAACAACACAAAAATGGTTCCCACAGTGCTGTTCCACCATCAACTCTCACACCACTGTTTCACTTGCCAAGCTCCGGCGGCCACGGATCATGTTACTGTTCCCTCTAATATGAACTACCGTAGTCCATGTTCATAGCATTTTGCTCCTAGTTGTAGAACTCAAAGTTAACATTAACGCATTCTAGCCTTGTTTTTAATTTTACCTTTTGCATCACATACACATACTTGTCTGGTTTTTTTCTATTTTATTACTATATTTATATTTCTATTGTACAGCACTTTGGTCTATCAGGTGTGTTTTTAAAGTGCTATATAAATAAATGATGATGGAAAGAACGTTTTCTGTTAACTTCACTCTGAGCCTGTGCCCGAATCTGCTCCTGAGTACACTTCATGTTTCTCGTTGTTTAAGGAAGAGAGTTCGATTATAGTCTTAGTCATTTACAGTGATACGATAGTTGTAGGACATACCCTGCTTGCTGGTGTTTTTTTGTAGACAAACTTGGACTGTATTAGAAATCTATACATTACTGTGATCCTACAAAGACAAAAATTTAAATTATTATTTTCAACAGGTTTATATATTTAAAATTCCATGTTAGTCTTCTGAAAATTGTGACTGAGCACTTTTGGAAACACTCGGTCATCACTGTAATTATTGAGACTGTGAACATTTACAGAATACATCTGAAATAAATATCAGATTCTAACAGATTATATTTCTGTTAATAGTTTTTGATTCTACTCTTCATACATATTCCTATCTTTAATAACAGTATGTCAACTATTTCAACCAATATTTTCATATTTCAAATACACACCCAGGTTAAAAATTTGAATCTCCACATCTTTTACTGTGCATATCTGAAAAATCAGTTTTGATAATGTTACAATTCCATTGTCAAATGTTCCCATCTATGTTATTCATCTTTTTTTATTTTAAATGCTGTCCTTAGTTTTTATTTTATTTTTCAACTTATTAACAAAATGAACATGGTCTACATTGTTTTGTTCACTTGAATAAAACTACATTTTTGTATCGTACTCGGGGTTCTTGAAGACCACGCTGTCTTTTAACTTTATTCTTTATTTTCTGCGTATACTGTTCTTTATTCATTTCTTTACTCTTTGAAGCTGTTCTCCTGCCATTCTGTGTTCCTAGTGCAAAGTCTGCATTTCTGTGTCCTATCTTTAGTTGGTTACTGCTTTATATTGTTGACTTCTAGTCTTTTGTGCACTTGCTTTTGCTTCCACTGGTCATACTTGTTTGATTCAATTCACCTGTGTCTTGTTTCTCCCAGCTGTGTCCTCTCTCCCTAATCAACGTGCGCAAGTATTTAAGCTCTCAGCTTTCCTCAGCTCTTTACTCTTTGTTCTGTTTCAAGTTGTACACTTTGTTTGTCTACCTTGTGGCTTCCTGTGCGTTAGTTTTGTAGTGATGGCCAAATGAAGCTTTCTGAAGCATTGAAGCTTGTATTGAAAAACGGTTCATTACTCGAAGCTTTTCAACACAGTCCTCTCTGGTGACATCTGGTGGCCAAAAATATGAAGAGCCGCTTGAATCCACAAAATAAAACCAACTGCTTCATTAAGATTGCTCACTACAGAGTGGAGTTTTGTCTGATATTGGGCCGCCGTTGTGTTGCGTTGAACGTGTGTTCTTTGGTGGTTAAAAATGTGGTTTATTTGGTTAATAAATAATTTTGACCAGTAAACTCTCCTTGTTTAAATATGCACCATTGTGTGGTCTTTCTTTGCTTGTGACTTCTTGATGTTGGTAAATACAACAATTGAAAAATACCACATTACATATAATATACATATGATAATGTACAACACATTATGGAGTATGCTTCTGCTGTGAGGTCCTACCTCCATGCACTTATGCAGTTAATCGCTAGACGGGTATTTTTATAAATAATATTATATTAGGGAAATTTTCCAAGACACATTTTTGACCTGCGGGTAGAATTGATTGTGAACTGGAAAGGGAAAATGCTTATGAACTTGCAAATTAAAAACATGATGCATTTAAGGTAAC
Organism: Simochromis diagramma; assembly: GCF_900408965.1. Classification (NCBI taxonomy): domain Eukaryota; kingdom Metazoa; phylum Chordata; class Actinopteri; order Cichliformes; family Cichlidae; genus Simochromis; species Simochromis diagramma. The sequence continues at coordinate 350,887 of NW_024386757.1, read as the reverse complement.
CCTTTTTCATTTTTATTTAAAAAGAGAATTTGTTCCACTGTGCGATGGCCGAACCTGTTCCTTTTCATGGCGATAATTTCTCCTGCCTTAAGGAAAATCCCTTCACATGGCACAGAGGAGGCTGGAGTGCAGAGAAACTGGTAGAGATGCAGGTATACAGTCTACCTGGGCCCCACAAACTATCAGCTAAAGAGAATAAATAAATTCAATTGCTGCACATTTGGCAGACTAACATTTTCAGATTAATTAAACAATAAAATATATATTTTTACAACATTACATGTAAAGAGTCAAGTGGAAGTCTTTCTAAAGTTATTTAATGATATTTATATTATGGAAGCAGATTTTTGACATTTTACCTTTTTTCCCGTTTTCAGATATAATAAACACGCACAGAACACAAAGCTGGAAAACCCAAAAATCAACTCAAAATTCTCCCACACAACAGAACCTCCTCTATTCCTCGCTGGCTTCAAATCTCTCAGTGGAATGATCAGTGGTTCGCTATCTGTCACCATCAAAACACTCCACAAATCCCGCAAATGATTCACTTCCTTGTAAACCATTGAATAGATACCGAAGCAGTTAGGTTCTAAATGAAGCTTCGGACGTCACTGATCATGTGACTCTGGCCAAACGAATCAAGCTTCGACACAGTGCTTCTGAAGCAGTGTGTTGATTTTTTTGACACACGCACCGGAGCTTCAGCTTCAAGCGGGCCATCACTATAGTTTTGGATTCTTGGAACTTTTTTTTTTTTTTTTTTTTTTTTTAATAGTCAATATTATTATCTGTCTTCACTGGATTTCCCGCACTCATATTTAAGGTCAGTTTTCAGTTCATGGAGTTTGTCTTTCAGTCTGCAGTGTCGGGTTTACAGACTGCTTAACAGTCTCATTTGGCTCTTTGTATACCCCACTGTATTACTAAATCCTGGTATTGTAGATACAATTATGCATGCGTTTAAAAAGGCATATGCGTGCTTATCAGGATGGACATCAAAAGCTGAAAATTCTGAACATCTGTCACGATCTAATTCAGATGAGTTTACTGAAATTACAACTCTGTGTTGCACTATGACTTCATGGGTTGAGTCTGTTAATCCTGCTTACTGGAAAACGGCTCTTGGGATAATTACTTGGCTGTAGAGTTAAATGACTAAATTTCTCCCATTGAACATGAAAGAAATCTCCGTCCCGGGTCATCCATGGATCGGGTTTTCCTCCGAGGCGTGGGCACCTATAAGCAGAGTTTTGTCTTTACCCTATAAGATTCAAAATTATTCAAAGTAACACTCAGGTATGCCGTTCAGCAGGTTCGTTACGACGTCGGGAGTAGCTTGGGAGAACAAGGAAACACAGACTGCTTCAGGTTGCCTTCCCAAACCAACTCAAAGGTTTATTCATCATACAACAGTTTATATAGAGGAAAAAGGTTCGTGTGTCAGCAGATTCTCAGTTCAAACCGGTACAGACCAAATAAGGAAGCGTCTTCCTGCCCTCTGAGCAAAGAAGTATCCTTTGTATAGTTTATCAGTTCAGAATCAGAATCAGAATCAGAAAGGGGTTTATTGCCAAATGTTGAGCAGGTTTACAACATTAGGAAATTGCTGCGGTGCTTCAGTGCAAACATAGTGTCATAAATAGCACTTAAATAGACATGAAAAAATAAAAGTAGGAATAAGAATTAAAAGTGCTACGTAGAAAGATATGTGCATGAGATATACATGAGATATATACATGAGAATAAGAATTAAGAGTGCTATGTAGATAGATATATACATGAGTGCAGGTGGTGATCAGTGCCAAACATGGAATGATGCAGTGACACAGCGTAGGGTCATGTGTTAGTGGCGGGGACAGTCATATGGTTATTGTTCATGTGTCCAACAGCAGAGGGGAAGAAACTGTTCTTATGGCGAGAGGTTCTGGTGCGAATGGACCGGAGCCTTCTGCCTGAGGGGAGCAGGTCAAACAGACTGTGTCCAGGGTGAGAAGGGTCAGCTGAGATCCGAGCTGCACGCCGCAATGTCCTGGAGGTGTACAGGTCCTGCAAAGATGGGAGTCTGCAGCCAATCACCTTCTCAGCAGAGCGCACAACACGCTGCAGTCTCTGTTTGTCCCTGATAGTGGCTCCAGCGTACCACACGGTGATGGAGGAGGTGAGGATGGACTCGATGATTGCAGTGTAGAACTGCATCATCGTCCGTGTTGGCAGGTTGAATTTCTTCAGCTGCCTCAGGAAGTACATCCTCTGCTGGGCTTTCTTGATGACGGAGGTGATGGTGGGCTCCCACTTCAGGTCCTGGGTGATGGTGGTACCCAGGAAGCGGAATGAGTCCACAGAGGTGATGGGGGTGTCAGTCAGGATGATGGGGGGGAGTGGGGCTGTGTGCTTCCTGAAGTCCACAATAATCTCCACTGTCTTCTGGGCATTCAGCACCAGGTTGTTGTGGCTGCACCAGGACACCAGACGTTCAACCTCCCTCCTGTAGGCAGACTCATCCCCGTCCGAGATGAGCCCAATAACGGTGGTGTCATCTGCAAACTTGATTAGCTTGACAGACTGGTGGGTGGAGGTGCAGCAGTTGGTGTACAGGGAGAAGAGCAGAGGAGAAAGAACACAGCCCTGAGGGGAGCCGGTGCTGATGGTCCGGGAGTCCGAGACATTCTTTCCCAGCCTCACATGCTGCTTCCTGTCCGTCAGGAAGTCAGTGATCCACCGGCAGATGGGATCAGGCACATTCATCTGGGAAAGCTTGCCTCGGAGATGGTCTGGAAGGATGGTGTTGAAGGCAGAGCTGAAGTCCACAAACAGGATCCTGGCGTAGGTTCCTGGGGAGTCCAGATGCTGCAGGATGAAGTGTAGGGCCATGTTGATGGCGTCGTCTACAGACCTGTTGGCTCTATATGCAAACTGCAGGGGGTCCAGGAGGGGGGCCGTGAGGGTCTTGAGATGGGAGAGAACTAGGCGCTCAAAAGACTTCATGACCACAGATGTCAGAGCCACGGGTCTGTAGTCATTTAGTCCAGTGATCCTAGGTTTCTTGGGGACAGGGATTATGGTAGAGGACTTGAAGCAGGCAGGCACATGACATGCCTGCAGTGAGGAGTTGAAAATGCCAGAAAACACTGGGGCCAGCTCGTTTGCACAGTGTCTGAGGGTGGCAGGAGACACACCGTCTGGGCCGGGAGCTTTTCGAGCATTCAGACTCTTAAACTGCTTCCTCACATCTGCTTCATGAATATGAAGAGTTGTGGTGGGAGGAGGTGGTGTGAAATCCTCTTTTGTGTGGGGTGAGGAGGGGGGTGTTGTAGGTGAACAGTTTGAAGGTGGTGATGGCTCTATGGAGGGGGGAGAGGTGGGGGAATTAGTGTCCAAAGTGCCTCTATTGTTGGGGCCGTTGGAGGTGTGAAGGCTGCCTGATGGCTCGTCAAAACGGCAGTAGAAGTCGTTAAGGGTGTTGGCTAAGAGCAAGTCATCAGTGGAGTGGGGGGTTTTAGGCTTGTAGTTGGTGATATTCCTAAAACCTTTCCACACAGAGGCCGAGTCATTCTCTGAGATCTGCTGCTGCATCTTCTCAGAGTGCTGTTGTTTAGCAATGTCCACTTCTTTAGTGAACTTGTACTTGGCCTCTCTGTAGCAGTCCCTGTCTCCGCTTCTGAACGCCTTTCTCTTTTCCAGCCACAGCTTTTTGAGTTTAGGAGTAAACCAGGGTTTGTCATTGTTATAACTCACCCTGGTGCGTGATGGCACAATGCTGTCCTCACAGAAGTGGATATAGGAGGTGACAGTGTCCGTAAACTCGTCCAAGCTGTTAGAAGCAGCCTTCATTGTGTCCCAGTCTGTGGTCTCCAAACACGTGCGAAGCTCCTCCACAGCCTCGTTGCTCCACAGTTTTTTAGTCCTCACGACAGGTTTGGAGAGCTTCAGCCTCTGTCTGTACGCGGGGATTAGGTGGATCATGACGTGGTCAGAAAGTCCGAGTGAAGCGCGGGGCACCGCGCGATAGGCCCCGCTGATCGTGCTGTAACAGTGGTCTAATGTCCTCTCCTCTCTGGTCGGGCATTTAATATACTGCTTGTATTTGGGAAGCTCATGGCTCAGATTGGCTTTGTTAAAGTCCCCAAGAACAATGATGAGAGAGTCCGGGAATGTCCGCTCCATGTGGAGAATCTGCTCCGCGAGTGCGCACTGAGCTGCCTGCGCATCTGCGTCTGGCGGGATGTAAACAGCGGCCAGGATGAATGAAGCAAACTCCCGCGGAGAATAAAACGGTTTGCAGTGGATAAAAAGATATTCCAGAGAGGAAGAGCAGTGCTGAGCAATCACTGTCACATCTGTGCACCAGCCACTATTGATGTAGAACCAGAGACCTCCACCTTTGGACTTACCGGAGAGAGCGGCCTGCCGGTCCGCGCGCAGCAGATGGAAGCCCTCCAGCTTGAGCGCGCAGTCTGGGATGTTCTCACTGAGCCACGACTCCGTAAAACATAAGACACAGGAGGAGGCAAAGTCTCTGTTCATGCTTCTCATCAGGGCCAGTTCGTCAATCTTATTCCCGAGTGAGCGTACATTAGAATGGAAGGTCCCAGGAAGAGCAGTACGCAGTCCGCGTCTCCTCAAACGCACGAGTGCGCCGGCTCGCTTCCCTCTCTTTCGGCGTCTCGCTTTTCCTGGTCAGAGTCAGCAGTAAATCTGCCGCAGATGCGACAAATATTGGAAATAAATCCACAGGCGTTGTAGTCCTGTAGTTAAGGAGCTCTTCTCTGGTGTAAGAGTATCCAGAGGAGTGCCCAAACACAGAAGAAATGCACAAAAGCAAAACAAAAGTAATGCACTGAAGCACCAGGGCATCCATACGCGGCGCCATCTTGGTTAATGTAGTTCAGCTACAATTTATGATCATCCCAGCAAAATACACTCCTAGACATAGAATACAGAGTTCTTTCATTAGTGAATTCTGAAACAAACCACCTGGCCTTTAACAAACCCTTTTCTAAGAGATAAAGAAGGGAGGATGGGAGTAAGGAAGTGATCTCTGTGGTATTTTCGACCTTGAGGTACCAGCCTGTGATTCTTACACTTTAATTCTTGGGTCACAGAGAAAGAGAAAAACAACTAGTAAATGGGCCTTATTGAGTAACAGTTTTCCTGTATAATATCACTATAAAACAATATCCTGTAAATGCTACCATGGTATCAAAATATCACAACAGTTCTCTCCTTTTATCATAAAATGATAACATAGTATAAAGACAGAATGTAATAACATAATCTAAAGACAAATCATAAACGTAAAACAAATCATAAATGTAACTGGTCCTTCGAGCAAGCTTAATATCAAAAATTCTGAGAGCGTATACATGGTATCACACAACAGACAATAATCATCAAAAACAAAATAATACATGCTGCAACGGTTACAAAGGCTACAATTAGTTCCTTCCATTTTCCAAACGTGTCCTGTAGCCACTTGTCTAGCCACTGACCGTGACCTGCATTGGCTCTTAGTTCTATCTGCAATGCTTCAAGTCTATTCATAGCTTGTGTGAATGAACCGTTAGGGGCAGTATTATTGGGAATAAAAGTACAGCATAAATCTCTAAACATCGCGCAAACACCTCCCTTCTCAGCTAACAGCATGTCTAAGGCCATTCTATTTTGCATGGTCATTAAAGAGGTAGCAGACATCTGTTCTCCTAGGGCTTTAAGGGCCGTATTGGTCAGATTGGTATGTCTTTGCTGATGGTAATAAACATAATTGATCCAGGCTACATTTTTGTTTACCTGTATCCATGGTAGTATTGAGGCAAACCCTGCTGATATTTCTCCTTGTGCCTTTAATTCCTTTGGTATCCCGCGTGGAACTCCTATAGCATCTATGTAAACGTTATGTGAGTAAGCGGAGCGTTTTGTACGTCTGCTGGATACAGGCAGATCAGAGGTTTGTTGTATTAGTAGTTCTTGGGCTAAAGTTACTAGACCACAGGTACCGGTCCAATTAACAGGTAAGGCTAATCTGAGAGTATTATTGCACAACCAATAACCGTTAGGGATTGCTCTAGTTAGGCGCGTGACCATGTGTGATTTAACTAACTCCCCCCAGTCAGTATCATTTAATACACCCTCTGGGGGAACAATGATCGATTCTCCGCTCGAACTTGAACTGTGTGTGTGTTCCTCCAGATATGGTAAAACTTCAGCCACAGAGACAGCTAGCCATGTCTCATTACAGCGTGCACCTGGGGAGTCAGAGAAGAATGTATAGTTATCCTTTGTATAATCTATGTGGGTGTCTGGGCCAGTTAACTTTAGTCTGCGCAGACATATCATACTAGTATTAAAATGGAAAGGGATCTGTCCTAGGGGTAGTGAGGGCTTTAACCTATTCTTGGGGCGTTTCATTGGGGCGCAGGTCCCTGCGGTGTCATTAGATAACTTCAATAATTCGCCTAATGGAGTCTCAGGGTTAGTTGGTGTGTGTGTGTGTGTGTGTGTGTGGGTCTCTAAGTAGGCAGTCGAGAGGGCTCAGAGTCAACTGTAAAGTGTCTTTAAGGAGAGCATTATCTCCGCCGATTTTCTCTAGTCCCTCAGTGAGGGGGAAACCGGATATGGGGTATCCTACTATAACCTGTTCTGGATTACCCTTTGAACAGACATAACAGTTACTGTTTCCTAAATCACGAGCAGCTGTTCTAGCATTTTCATACCAGGAGTTAACTCCTGCTCTAGGGGGTGCATAAAATGGTTTATTAGTGGCGTCTATGTTGCCATTTACTGATTGTGAGGAGCGTATTAAGTAGGTGTCTCGCAAAATAGAGCATGAGGTATTGTCAGCAAAATATGACCTGCAGAAATGTGTACATGGTTGCAGTCTACAATACAAAATAGCAAAGAAAAATCCTAAGGTTAATGCGATAGATATGATAAATAACCTAAATATATAAGAAAAACAGTTCTTCAGTTGTCTCCTGGCCTGGTCCCAGGTTCGAGAGACATAGAATAAACGTCGTATGATGACAATGGGCATTTCATTTTCTCCATTATCAGGATGGAATGAGTCTATCTTTATCAAGTTAGACATCATGTGGTACTCTCGGCTTTCTGTTCCTACTGGATGTTCGAGTACCTTGTTGTTGTTCAGGTAAAGCATCAAAGAGCTCTCTGAGTCTTGGCTCTTTCAGGCGTTGTGTGTTAATCAGTGATTGCGTGTGTGTAGGTGTATTGGATCTGGGCGCTGGCTCACCTGAGTCGTCATCTACCTGTGTGTGTTTATTTGTTCTGGTTCCCGGCGCTGGCTCGCCTGAGTCGTCATCTACTTGATCCGACACCTGAGGTGGTCTGGTTGGGCTGGTCTTAACCCTGCTGGCATGAATCCACTGAGGTTGTCCGTCTGTGAGGATGCTGGTTCTCGTCACTGCAAGCACAGTCTGGGGGCTGGAAAACGCGGCCTCCCCGAGTGTCCTTGGTTTTAGCGACTTCACCAACACCGCGTCTCCTGGTCTCCACTGGTGAGTTGGAACTGTGGAGGGGAGAGGCTGAGAGAGACAAACTTTCTGATAGTTATTATTCAGTGTTTCTACCAGGTTGTGAACATAGTAACAATGCAGTGTCTATGTCCCCTTCCAATAGCGGTGCCCCTCTGGAGGCTGACCATGGTGTTGGAAATGGTCTTCCCATGATTATTTCAAATGGAGATAATTTGGTTGCTGCGGATGGAGTCATAATGTATGAAATGGAAAATCTGGTTGTGATAAATGCTGATGTTTTGCTTTTGGTCTCCCTACATTAGTTCGTGCACTTGTTAGACAGGTTGCTAATATGCTTTTTACTGCATGTGATGTTTTCTCAATTACAAATCTTGATTTTATTGCCCCCATTACCCCTCTTTGTCCGACATGACTCACACCGTGAAAATGTCGGACAAGGACTGGCAGCAGGGAAGATGGGAGGGCAATCAAACCCTCAAGATTTTTGTATAGGCCATCTCTGTCATCTAAGGTACAGTCATTATCCTCCCAATAGGTGTAATCAGATGCAGAGGCCTGCTCTTGTATAAATTTTAAATCAACATTTGTTTCTAAATAGTCTGAGAGTGTAACAAGTGGCAGCTGTAGGGGCACAGATAATACTTCCTGTGGAGGTGGGAGCTGTGACGCAGCTGCAGCCTTGGCAGTCACGTCTGCAAGAGCATTACCTGCTGCTTCGTCTGTGTCAGCTGTACTGTGTCCTTTCGTTTTAACGACTGCAACGGCCGATGGTAGCTGTATAGCCTGCAAAAGTCTTTGAACAAGATCAGAATTAGCGATCGGTTTTCCGTCAGCCGATCTAAATCCTCTTTGTCTCCACAATGTGCCAAAGTCATGTACGACGCCAAACGCATAACGGCTGTCCGTGTAAATTGTCACACGCTTATCCACATGTAGCTCACAGGCGCGTATTAAAGCCATGAGCTCTGCTTTTTGTGCTGAGTGAAATGGTAATGAGTGAGCCTCTAGTATGATGTCAGGCAATGTCACCACTGAATAGCCACAAAGAAATGAGTTATCATTCGGCCTTGAACAGGACCCTGTCCACATAAACCGTGGCTGAGTCTGAGATTGGTGTTTGCTCTAAATCTGGACGTGGTGCTGTGGATTCCTGTATACGTGTCATGCAGTCATGAACGTCAAGCCCGTCTGAGCCATCCTGTCGGTCAGAGGAACACAGCATACGGATCAATAAATGTGCTGGCGAATTGGGTGTGCTGCTCGCTTTTATAGTGAGATTTGCTGTGGAGGTCAGTGTAGCTTCATAACCTGAGCGACGTTGTGCGGTCATATGTTGTGTAGTTATGTTTGCTAGAATGGTCGTGACCTGGTGATTGGTGTGTAGAATAGTGTCATGCGAGAGTGTGAGCTTCTCGCAGTCCCTTATCATGATAGAGCAAGCTGCTACTGCCCTCAGGCAGGCCAGCATCCCCTGAACAACCACAGGCAGCACCTTTGAATAGAAGGCTACTGGACGGTAGCCACTGCCATGCTCTTGGGTCAGTACACCTGTACAGGTTGTGCCGTTCTCTGTGACGTACAGATGGAATGGTAAGTGGTAGTCAGGCAGACCCAAACAAGGGGCGGAAGTCAGCGCTCCCTTTAATGCATTGAAAGAGGCAGTCATTTCTGTGGACCACAGTATTCGAGGAGGCTTGTCTTTTTTACAACAGTCACGCAGAATGTGGTCATGAAAAGAACAGTCTGGTATCCACTGTCTGCAATAGTTCACCATGCCTAGGAAGGACAACATTTCCTTCTGTGTAGTGGGCCGAGGGACGGAGGTCACAGCTTTGACCCTGTCTGCAGTCATGGAACGTTTTCCGTGAGACAGTGTGAATCCCAAATATTGAACAGAAGTCTGACAGTACTGCATTTTCTTTGCCGATGCTTTGTGGCCAGTCTGTTGGAGGTGCTGGAGAAGCATGTGTGTAGCAGTTTGACATAGTTCCTCACTCGGAGCACAGAGGAGGAGGTCATCCACGTACAGCCCTCCGGAGGAGTGAAGCTATCCAGGGTAGCACGGACCACCATTGAGAAAGCAGCAGGGCTATCTACCATGCCTTGGGGCAGACGAGTCCAGGTGTACTGCTTATTTCTATGTGTAAATGCAAATATCGGCTGTGTGTCTTCATGCACAGGCACTGAGAAAAAAAGCGGAGCACAGGTCCACCACGGTAAAATGTGTAGCTGTGGATGGAATGGATGTCAATATGCTGGGAACGTCTGGGACGAGAGGTGGCAGAGGCATAATGACTGCATTAATTTGCCTTAAGTCTTGTGTGAAACGCCATACGCCAGGTTTGTTAGGCTTTGGCACAGGATTGACAGGAGTGTTATATGGAGATACTGTGGGCTTTATTACTCCTGTAGTCAATAAATCTCCTATGATGACATCTAGGGCTGCGGCTTTTTCGGCGGAAATGGGATATTGCTTGACATATACTGGCTTGTTGTGTTTCAGCTGTGCGTGATAAGGTGTACAGTCAATAAATCCTACATCATTCTCACCTTTTGACCATAATGTCATATTCTAGTATTCAGCTGGCAACGTAACTGCAGAAATAGTACAGTGGATAGGGTAGGTTAGATCTATGTGTCGACATGGTGTAGTTATGTCATAACCTATGTCTGAGTTATATGACAAAACCACTGTTTGACCTTCACTGGTGTGAGCAGTTATCATGTTGTTGAACAGTATGAGAGAGACAAAAGTGTGGCTCCCAGTCATGGGATTACCTGGTAGTGGCGTCTGTACACGTGTTTGGCACTTGTGTGTGACATGGAGTACCGGACAAAAAGATGTTGAGTTCATTCTCTGCTGAGGCGTCCAGCTGACACAGAGGCTGTTCCTTCTCCATGATGTCGGTGCATAGGGCAGAAAAAACATAAGCTGTTATCAGTGTCAGCAAACATTTCACCCTTTGTGTTAAATGAAATACACAAATTCATTTTTGCTCTGGGTGTCTGCGGCTGCTGGAAAACGGAGCTAAATTTGTTGTTGCCAGTTACCTTGACTGGAAGAGCTCTGCTGCCGCCTAGTGGCAGGAGCTTGTCCTGCATTTTGTGGTTGAGGCGCGCGTGCTCTATTGGAAGCTGCAAATTTGCATTCCCTAAACCAATGTCCTATCTTTCCACAGCAAAAACACACATCTCTACTCTTATCTTTCCGTCCTCTGAAACCTCCCTGCTGTGCTGGGGCAGGTGGTACTCTTGCATACATTAGTTTCTCACTTTATTCTGGATCTGCAACATCAAAATTCAGCATCATTTTAACATAGACTTTATATTTTATTTTTTTCGGTTTTACAGTTAATTTAGATTTTTTCTCTGACCTGTCTGAGGTCTTTGAATTATTCTGACCCATGTTCAGTGACTTCCAGAGGGGTTTACACGCTTGAAGGATTTATGTTAGTATTTTTGCTGTGGCACAGCTGAGGTTACTTTCAATTTATTGCTAGCAATTTTATCTTTTCTTTTGTTTTTGGTGAGCAACTTCTCACTTAACGAGCAACTTCTCGCAAAACAACAGGCAACTTCCTGTGTCTCTCTGCTTTTAATTTACTTTATTCGGGGACTAAGGAAGATTCGTCAGTGTATCCCATTTATCTGGGCCACTAAGGAAAGCTTCGTCAGCATATTCCGTTTCTTTGTTCGGGGACTAAGGAAGATTCGTCAGTGTATCCCATTTATCTGGGCCACTAAGGAAAACTTCGTCAGCATATCCCGTTTCTTTGTGGGTCACTGAGAAAGGTATAATACAGTCTTATAAAAATAGAAAAGACACGTATTTACCTTTGTCAGCGGATCCCACTTCTGACACCAAGTTGAAAGAAATCTCCGTCCCGGGTCATCCGTGGATCGGGTTTTCCTCCGAGGCGTGGGCACCTATAAGCAGAGTTTTGTCTTTACCCTATAAGATTCAAAATTATTCAAAGTAACACTCAGGTATGCCGTTCAGCAGGTTAGTTACGACGTCGGGAGTAGCTTGGGAGAACAAGGAAACACAGACTGCTTCAGGTTGCCTTCCCAAACCAACTCAAAGGTTTATTCATCATACAACAGTTTATATAGAGGAAAAAGGTTCGTGTGTCAGCAGATTCAGTTCAAACCGGTACAGACCAAATAAGGAAGCGTCTTCCTGCCCTCTGAGCAAAGAAGTATCCTTTGTATAGTTTATCAGTTCAGCTACAATTTATGATCATCCCAGCAAAATACACTCCTAGACATAGAATACAGAGTTCTTTCATTAGTGAATTCTGAAACAAACCACCTGGCCTTTAACAAACCCTTTTCTAAGAGATAAAGAAGGGAGGATGGGAGTAAGGAAGTGATCTCTGTGGTATTTTCGACCTTGAGGTACCAGCCTGTGATTCTTACACATTAATTCTTGGGTCACAGAGAAAGAGAAAAACAACTAGTAAATGGGCCTTATTGAGTAACAGTTTTCCTGTATAATATCACTATAAAACAATATCCTGTAAATGCTACCATGGTATCAAAATATCACAACAGAACATAATGTATTATATGCAGCACTTACGCACAACCATACCGGAAAATCAATGCGCAATTACTTGGCTCTAATATTAGAGCCAAATAATTGCGCATTGATTTTTCCGGTGAGCATGTAAAGTAAAGTCACGTGGGCATGCTGTGTGAGCAATCGAACTGAGTCTAAAGTTTTCGTGTGCGAACTGAAGCGGGTGCTTTCCAATCATCAAAAGTAACAAAGTCATTGAACACATTTATACAGTTACCTTTACGTTTACCAATCATATATCACAGAGTTACTTTTTTTTTTAGTACTATGCAAAAAAGCAACCACAGAGCGACGGTCTGGGTCAATGGTGGCCGAGGCGACGGCAAGGAACCCTCAACGCGTTAGGCTAGCTTTGTAACGGAATATAACAAAAGTATGAAACGAAAATGTGTTCTTTGTTGCTGGACTGTGTTCGCAGTGCAATTTATTTGTTGCCGGACTATAAGATGAAAGTAGACACAATTCCGGGCTTACACATTTTGTCCGAAACTGTATATTAACGAGTTGTTTTTTTTTTTTGTTTTTTTTTTTTTACTGTACTGGAAATAACGAATAGAAGAATTCATTCTTACCTTATACTAATCGTGGTGCAGGCCAGTGCAGTGCATGAACTTGTATGCCTTCTCCGTGAATTCCGCTGAGAGTAAATGTAATGTTCCGCTCTACTGTACAAGACAAATAGTTATGTCTATAACTTCTGTTCTCTGAAGGAGAGGAACGAGGTACAACACATAAGTATGGGATATCACGCCCTCGCGTGTCCTGGCTGAAGAAACCTTTATTCACGCCTTTAAGGCAGATGACGTGTGATGACACGTGCACGGCCCCGCCTGCACATATAGCCGCTGTCATCACAGTCATCCCTCAGTTCGATAGCCGCTCTTCACCGAGCCAAACTGCTCAGTGGGGCCACCTTGTGTTGTACCTCGTTCCTCTCCTTCAGGGAACAGAAGTTATAGACATAACTATTCGTTCTCTTTCAGTCGATTCACTCGGTACAACACATAAGTATGGGACATATATACACGCCCCATGTGGTATATTGTAATAAGCAGCAGCTATTACTACCTCCCACCAGTAGGTGGTACTGTGGTATTGTATGTGATTGAAAGGGAGCTGAGTAAAAAGACCCGACCTCCACCATAGCCTCGTCTCAGTCCTCTGTGCTTGATCTAAAGTTGACTTTGACCGCAACCCACGTTAAACCAGCAGTTGGAACAACGCTGCATAAAGTTACAACATGGTGTCAGAAGTTGGCGAGACCGTGTGAACAGGGACCGCGACGTGAGTAAGCTAGCCGTAGATTAGCTAACGGTAGACGTTGCTAATGGCATGGAGCAATTCAGGCCACCATCGCCGCTACTGCTCACCAGCAATTTATCTGAGACCTGGCGCAGGTGGGAACAAAGATTCAGACTATATATGACTGCTACGGGTGCGCTGGAGAAAGATGAAAAGGTTAAAACAGCCATTCTTCTCCACACTATCGGCGAGGAGGCACTTGAAGTGTACAACACACTCACAGTAACCCCGGCCGGAGACGCGCTAGCAATGGAGGACATTCTGAAAGCGTTTAAGGACTACTGTAGTCCACAAAAGAACATTGTTTTTGAGCGCCATAAGTTCTGGTCATACCCAATGTCAACAGGTGTAACAGTGGACAGATATATCACAGAACTCCGTCAGAAAAGTAAAAGTTGTGAGTTTGGGGTCAATGAGGACGACATGATCAGGGACAAATTGGTGTTCAGCATAAATGACACAAGATTAAAAGAGAGATTACTTCGTGACAACGACCTCACACTGCGCAAAACGATAGAAATATGCAGATCAGCAGAAGTGGCCAAGTCACAGATTCAGGCTATGCAGTCAACAACTGCAGCCCAAGATACGTCAGTGGACGCATTAAGAAAAATAACAGGACACATTAAATCAGGACACAGTAAAAACAAAACGAGCAACGACAAGCAAATGGTTTGTTACAAATGCGGCAACAAACACGCGCTCCGACAGTGTCCAGCCTCTGGGGCAACATGCCACAAGTGTGGGAAAAATAACCACTTCTCAAAAGTATGCAGAGCAGGCGCAGAGAAAAGTAGAAACTAGAAGAAAACAAAAACTATTAATAACATTGAGACTGATGGGGATTCACTGTACATTGGCGTGGTGTGCAGTGACAAGCACAAAACTGAAAGTTGGCATGAAAGTGTAACAATCGGAGACGTATCAGTCACCTTCAAGCTAGACACAGGTGCGGACGCAAATGTGCTCCCCAGATCAGTTTATAACAAGTTACCAGGGATGCCTCGGTTACAGCCCACAAAGACTGTACTCATAGCTTTTGGTGGAGCCCGCATACGTGCAGATGGTGTGGTGTCTCTTGAGTGTGAAGCACGGAAGCACAAGGCTGTGTTTGACTTTCTTGTATCAGGCCATGCAGATAAACCGATCCTAGGTGGACAAGCTTGTGAAGAGCTGCATCTGGTGAAACGAGTTGAGACCCTTGCCATAACATCCACTAAAACGAAACTAGCCAAACCACCTTCTACCAGGGAAGAGCTTGTGGAGATGTATGCTGATGTGTTCACAGGCTTAGGTGAGTTCCCTGGAGTTCACCACATACACACTGACCCAAACGCAACACCTGTGATTCATGCATGCAGGAACGTGCCTCTCTCCATAATGGACCCGCTGAAGAAGACGCTACAGGACTTACAAAACAGAGATGTCATAATACCTGTCAATGAGCCTACAGATTGGGTCAACAGTCTTGTCGCCACACAGAAGAAGAACGGAACACTAAGGGTGTGTTTGGACCCTTGTGATCTGAACCAAGCAGTTAAACCCCAGCACTACTCCATCCCCGCACACGAGGACGTTCGCAGCAAGCTAGCAGGAAAATCCATCTTCACCATATTGGATGAAAAAGATGGATACTGGCAGATCAAGCTGGACGAGCCGTCATCAAAGCTTTGTACCTTTAACACACCTTGGGGCCGGTATCGCTTCCTCCGGCTCCCATTCGGGATCAAATCCGCCAGCGAGGTTTTTTCAACAAAAGAATTGTGAGACTTTTGGCAACATTCCTGGTGTATTTATCATTGCGGATGATATGATAATTGCAGCTACATCAGAGCACGAACACGATGAAATCCTGCAGAAGGTCATGGAGAAAGCAAGAGCAGCTAACGTGAAGTTTAACAAGGACAAAATTCAGTTCAAAGTTGACACAGTGAAATACATGGGCCATATTATCACAGCAGCAGGGCAGAAAGCAGATGTTTCAAAGATCAAAGCTATTGTCGACATGCCGACTCCAGAAGACAAACAAAGCCTTCAGCGTCTGCTGGGAATGACGAAGTTTTTGGCACAGTACATTCAAAATGAAGCATCACTCACAGCACCTTTAAGACAGCTACTCAAAAAGGACACAGCGTGGCAGTGGCAGCCACACCACACAGCAGCGTTACAGATGCTCAAGGCGACGCTCACACAAGCACCAGTGTTGAGATTTTATGACCACAAGAAACCATTAACATTGCAGGCCGATTCTTCAAAAGATGGGCTGGGTGCATGCCTATTACAAGAAGGGCAACCTGTGTGCTATGCGTCACGAGCACTCACAGACACAGAAAAAAGGTATGCACAAATAGAAAAAGAGTTGTTAGCCATTGTGTTTGCCACTAAACGATTCCACCAGTATGTCTATGGAAGACCAGTGACCGTGCAGTCTGATCATAAACCCCTGGAGGCGATAATGCGTAAGCCGCTATGCAAGGCACCAGCAAGGTTACAAGGAATGCTGCTGCAACTACAGAGATATGATCTCACCGTCACATACACCCCCGGCAGAGATATGTTCATAGCCGATGCACTTTCACGTGCCACAACCACCAGTGACAATGAAAATGTGAGTGAAAACACAAATGATGAAAGAGTTGTGTATGCTCTGGAGGCCACAGCAGCATTGAGTGAGAAAACACTGAGTGACCTGAGAACGGCAGTTGCAGCAGACAGCGTGCTACTATGGGCTCAAAATGTGGTCATAAATATTTTGTACTTGTAAAAAAGATTTGTGTGTGCGTAAAAAAGATTTGTGTGTGGACTTGTAACTTGCAGGGTTTTTTTTTTCCAAGTACGGATTTTTGACCCTATTTTTCTTCCCTTCATCTGATTGGTCAATGTCATGTCAATCACAAATGTAACAATCCAATCAGAGAACAGATGGGTTTGGCTGTTGGAGGGGCGCTTTTTTTGAACTGCAGGTCCTTGAAGGGTGATACCGTTTGAAGCTGGAGGATCGCTATATAAATATCCGATAGCAGCTAGGTCCCCTAACTTTCAGTAGCTGTTGAAAGGATAAAGTTGTGGTATATCAGTGGTTAGAAATAACATTATTACTTTAGGATTAGTTTAACACAAAGTCAGGGCTGACCCAGGACCATTGCTGTGAGTCACAGTGCGCAGCATAAAAGTCCTTTCACATCGGATGCAGGATACGCTGCTAATGCTAACTAAAAGCAAAGGATCCAGAATTTGTTATGCTGGCTGCTGGGCTCTGTGGGCTTTTGCAGCAGCTCTACCTGTACTAGATGCACCTGCTCCTTGTCTTTTCTATCTCTGACTTTATGTCCTCTACAAGAGTTTGTTTTTTTTGCTAGTCCTTCAAATGTTCAATAAAAACATGTATGCTAATTCATAACGAAGAAAGCTTTGTAATGAAGACTGTCATTTCCAAAACACTGCCCGCCCCCACCCCGCGGTCCGCAGCGCTGTTGAAAAGGCTGTGGAAGTCCCTGTATTAAACACGTAGACCTGTGACATTAAAATCACCAAACTCGGACGACCACAGACTGTTTTCCTTCATGGTGATGAAGGAAAACGCTGGGTTGGCATGTAAAAGGGCATTTATTCCCTTCAAAGACCTGCAGTTCAAAAAAAGCGCCCCTCGACAGCCAAACCCATCTGTTCTCTGATTGGATTGTTACATTTGTGATTGACATGACATTGACCAATCAGATGAAGGGAAGAAAAATAGGGTCAAAAATCCGTACTTGTAACTTGCAGGGTTTTTTTTTTCTAAGTCCACACACAAATCTTTTTTACACATACAAATCTTTTTTACGCACACACAAATCTTTTTTACAAGTACAAAATATTTATGACCACATTTTGAGCCCATATGCTACAAGCTGTGCGTGGAAGACACTTCAACGGATGGCCAGCTAAAAGGAAGAGTTTAGACAGAACACTCCACAGCTACTGGCCTATGAGACACAATATCAGTATCCACGATGACATTATTATGATAGGGGACAAGATTGTAATACCCCAAAGCTTCAGACAAGTGATCCTGGAGAAGTTGCATTTCGCTCACCAAGGTGTACAGCGCACAAAAGCCAGAGCAAGAAGAGTACTGTACTGGCCTGGCATGTCACACGATATAGAGACTATGCTTGAAAAGTGTGAACAATGCCATCAAATGCAGCCAAAGAACCAGGCTGAGCCGCTTATTCCACATCAGATTCCAGAGCTGCCATGGATGAAAATCGGAGCAGACATCTTCGAACTGAACGGTCAGCCATATCTTTTGTTAGTTGACTATTTATCCAAATACCCAGAAGTTCTTAACCTACCTGACAAAACGGCACACTCTGTGATTCAGAAGATGAAATCAGTCTTTGCAAGACACGGGATTCCCAAAGAGATAGTGAGCGATCATGTTCCATTTGCCAGCTACGAGATGAGATCGTTTGCAGCATCTTGGGAGATAAAGCTAACTTTTTCCAGTCCCGGTTTTCCTTCTTCAAATGGAATGGCGGAGCGAGCCATAAAGACTGTTAAACATGCACTTAAAAAAGCAATACGAACTGGAACAGATCCACATCTAGTGCTGTTATCTCTGAGGAACACTCCAGTCACAGGACTGAATGTGTCACCTGCACAAATGTTGATGGGAAGGGTTCTCCGCAACACGCTGCCATGCGCCAGTGCTGTGTTGAGACAGTCAACCCCACAGAACATTCACGATAAAGTGCGTGGACTGCAGTCAAAGCGGAAATACCACTTTGATCAGCATGCAAGACCACTGCCTGTTTTGACCTCAGGCGATACTGTGCACATGCAAACACGGCGCGGTTGGGAGCCAGCTGTTGTAGCTCATTGGCGAGAGGAACCACGCTCCTACACTGTGCAAACACCAGAGGGTGAGGTGCTCAGGAGGAACAGGAGACATCTGAGGAAAATACACCCAAGTCTGTTTAAGGACACATCCATGGACCCAGATGAACTGTCTGTTCACGCCCAAGAGCCAGTTGTGCCACCAGCAAGTGACACCCCACAACACTCTCGTCCTGCAAGTATGGACAATACACCCACATGCTACATACGCAGTGGCCGAGCAATAATACGCCCTGCCAGGTATAGAGACTAAGTGATTGGGAAACTTAAAGTCACTCTATCCTGTACCTGAGTTGTTCTGTACAAGTTAGATAACTGTCTTGTTGGAAAAGAGAGAAAATATGTCATGTTTCATATGTTCATTTTGACATGTCTCATCCAATTTGTCATGTGTTCATCTGTTTCAAAACACTGCACTGATATGTATTTGCATTGTTCAAGTGATAGGCAATCTAAGGTGTGCTTTACTTAATGTCTCAAGAATATAATATTGTTAATGTTCCTACGATTTAAAAGGTGCATTTATGTTACTACCTCTTAACTCCAATATTTTGTATCTTTATCTCGGAAAAGAGGGATGTGGTATATTGTAATAAGCAGCAGCTATTACTACCTCCCACCAGTAGGTGGTACTGTGGTATTGTATGTGATTGAAAGGGAGCTGAGTAAAAAGACCCGACCTCCACCATAGCCTCGTCTCAGTCCTCTGTGCTTGATCTAAAGTTGACTTTGACCGCAACCCACGTTAAACCAGCAGTTGGAACAACGCTGCATAAAGTTACAACACCCCACAGAGCAGCCCCCGAACCGGAATCGGACCACCACATCCTTAGTGAGTGGTAGACCCAGCAGAAAGGACAGCATGAGCCACCGAAGGGGCTGTAACGTCCAACCGATAAAACCGCATAAACGTGTGCGGTGATGCCCAACTAGCTGCTGCACAAATATCAGCTACAGGCACCCCTTTAAAAAGAGCCCATGAGGTTGCCATCCCCCTGGTGGAATGAGCTCTCACCCCGTGGGGCAAAGCAAGACCTCTGGTGCCGTATGCCAGTGAGATAGCTTCTATAATCCAGTGGGACAGCCTCTATTTGGACAGAGCTCTACCTCTATTTGGATTAGCGAAGCAGACAAACAGCTGGTCACATAAACGCACATTCTGAGTGCGCTCAATGTAGGTGGGTAGCACACGCACTGGACAAAGAGAATGCATCCTCCTCTGCTCCTCAGATGCAAAAGCTCAGCAACTCAAACTCCATTGAGCTATAAGACGCAGGCATGATCTTGGGGAAATAGGCAGCATTTGGACGCAATACGACCTTGTGGCCATCAGGAGAGAACTGTGTCCAGGAGGGATGCACAGACAGCGCATGAAGGTCACCCACTCGCTTTGCCAAAGCCACAGCGAGAAGTAATGCAGTCTTATATGAAAGAAATTTCATATCCAGACTCAATGGGTTCAAACGGGGGGCTACAAAGGGCCTCCAGCACCAAAGACAAGTCCAGTGTCCCTGCTTGGAACTTAAGCACGGGCCTCAGCTGTCGAACCCCTTTCAGAAAACATATGGCGAGGGGGATGTGCACCTGGTGTCACCCTGTCAAACCCAATATGACAAGCAGATATAGCTGCTAAATAAACCTTAATTGCCGAAAATGAAAGGCCCGGCCCCAGGTTCAGGTGGCCCGGGACATGGGTGGCTCTTAGAGACAGAAAATGAACACTGCACCATTGATTGATTGATTGATTGGTAATTTATTTCAACATGTGAACAATATACAGTGGGGCAAAAAAGTATTTAGTCAGCCACCGATTGTGCAAGTTCCCCCACTTAAAATGATGACAGAGGTCAGTAATTTGCACCAGAGGTACACTTCAACTGTGAGAGACAGAATGTGAAAAAAAAAATCCATGAATCCACATGGTAGGATTTGTAAAGAATTTATTCGTAAATTAGGGTGGAAAATAAGTATTTGGTCAATAACAAAAATACAACTCAATACTTCGTAACATAACCTTTGTTGGCAATAACAGAGGTCAAACGTTTACTATAGGTCTTTACCAGGTTTGCACACACAGTAGCTGGTATTTTGGCCCATTCCTCCATGCAGATCTTCTCGAGAGCAGTGATGTTTTGGGGCTGTCGCCGAGCAACACGGACTTTCAACTCCCGCCACAGATTTTCTATGGGGTTGAGGTCTGGAGACTGGCTAGGCCACTCCAGGACTTTCAAATGCTTCTTACGGAGCCACTCCTTTGTTGCCCGGGCGGTGTGTTTGGATCATTGTCATGTTGGAAGACCCAGCCTCGTTTCATCTTCAAAGTTCTCACTGATGGAAGGAGGTTTTGCTCAAAATCTCACGATACATGGCCCCATTCATTCTGTCCTTAACACGGATCAGTCGTCCTGTCCCCTTGGCAGAAAAACACCCCCATAGCATGATGTTTCCACCCCCATGCTTCACAGTAGGTATGGTGTTCTTGGGATGCAACTCAGTATTCTTCTTCCTCCAAACACGACGAGTTGAGTTTATACCAAAAAGTTCTACTTTGGTTTCATCTGACCACATGACATTCTCCCAATCCTCTGCTGTATCATCCATGTGCTCTCTGGCAAACTTCAGACGGGCCTGGACATGCACTGGCTTCAGCAGCGGAACACGTCTGGCACTGCGGGATTTGATTCCCTGCCGTTGTAGTGTGTTACTGATGGTGACCTTTGTTACTTTGGTCCCAGCTCTCTGCAGGTCATTCACCAGGTCCCCCCGTGTGGTTCTGGGATCTTTGCTCACCGTTCTCATGATCATTTTGACCCCACGGGATGAGATCTTGCGTGGAGCCCCAGATCGAGGGAGATTATCAGTGGTCTTGTATGTCTTCCATTTTCTGATGATTGCTCCCACAGTTGATTTTTTCACACCAAGCTGCTTGCCTATTGTAGATTCACTCTTCCCAGTCTGGTGCAGGTCTACAATACTTTTCCTGGTGTCCTTCGAAAGCTCTTTGGTCTTGGCCATGGCGGAGTTTGGAGTCTGACTGTTTGAGGCTGTGGACAGGTGTCTTTTATACAGATGATGAGTTCAAACAGGTGCCATTCATACAGGTAACGAGTGGGGGACAGAAAAGCTTCTTACAGAAGACGTTACAGGTCTGTGAGAGCCAGAGATTTTCCTTGTTTGAGGTGACCAAATACTTATTTTCCACCCTAATTTACGAATAAATTCTTTACAAATCCTACCATGTGAATTCATGGATTTTTTTTTCACATTCTGTCTCTCACAGTTGAAGTGTACCTCTGGTGCAAATTACTGACCTCTGTCATCATTTTAAGTGGGGGAACTTGCACAATCGGTGGCTGACTAAATACTTTTTTGCCCCACTGTACAAGTACATTTAGAAAAGAAATAAGAGAGAAAAAAAATACTATACAAATTACATACAAAAAAACATTCTGATTAATTTACATGTTGAAAGGGAGTGGGAAGAAGTATACACTTATTTAATCCCACCCCTTTGCCATAAATTATCAGTGAATATTTAGTCAGCTTCCTTACTGATATAATTTGTAATAAAAATAGTGAACAGATTTCTGATATACTATATACTATAATATCACATCATGAATTTTTTGTTTGTTTGTTTGTTTTTAAATAGAGACATTCACTTAATTTAAATATTTTCCTTTTCTTTATAGATCGAGAAGATCATATTTTTATAACTCTTTTTGAACAGTTTTATGTTTGGACATTGCTTTAATTCCATATTCATAACAGCAGAGAGCGAGACAGCTTCAACAGGGGAAGAGAGCATGTTCCACCCTGCCTGTTTATGTAAGACACCACTGCCCAGATAGCAAGGAAACATTGAAACAATGTTGAGTCAATATCAGGCGATGTCATTGAATCAACGTTGAAGTGTGACGTTGACCTAACGTCACTCCTGCACCCTTTTTTAACGTTGAAACAACATCAGGTTTTGATGTTGAATCGATGTTGAAACCTGACATTGATTCAACGTTATATTTTCTAATACTGTTGACATTGAAACAATGTCAGATTCTGATATTGAAACACTGTTGAGCTATGGTGTTGATTTTCCACCTCTTTCGCACAGTTGCTTTTTATTAAAACAACAATTAAATCATGACTGGAAATCTACCATCTACCTTTCTTTATAGGTATTTTAACCAATACTAAACTACTGCATGTTTCCATCAATACTTAAACCACCTAAACACATAATTGTACTTATTCCTCAAATTGGACACCCTTTATAAAAATTAAAAACAAAATCAAATGTCTCACAATGTATCATGTCAATATTAATATCCTAAAATAAGAAAGCATTGCATGTGATGTAACAGAGAAAAAAAATAAACAAATCATGCGAATTCCTGAGGTCAGCAGGAGGTCCTGAGGTCGACACCTGAGGTCGACACCAACTCTCTGCCATCTATAATCCAGTTTTGAGATCCCTTCCCAGACGCCTTAACGCCCACTCGCATCCTGGGCCAGCTGACCTCAGGAATTCGCATGATAAGGTGGGGCCAGGTTTCACAATGAGCTCACCCGAAACTCTGGCTGATTGGGACCCACGCCCAGTTTCACACCTTGGCTCAGGCGATTAGAGGATCATCAGGGGGTCCTTTTGTCCCTCTGTGGGGGGTTACTCCCACTAGGTTTATATCTGGGAGTCTCCACCATTTGACCTTAGAACTGAAGAAGCTTCTCGGATGAGAGGTGAAACGTCTTCAAGCAACTTAAAGAAGTCCAGACGCTTTTCTTTGCAAGCTCCTTTGACTACATTAAATAATGCAATTTCCACTGTTGCATTATTCAAATGCAACAGTGGAAATAACAAATAGAAGAAAATTCATTCACTCTTACCTTATACCAGGGGTCTGCAACCTTTAACACTGAAAGAGCCATTTGGACCCGGTTTCCACGCAAAAGAAAACACTGGGAGCCGCAAATACTTTTTGACATCTAAAATAAAGATAACACTGTATATATTGTTTTTTACCTTTATGCTTTGTGTGAACAACTAAGGTATGTTGCTTATGAAATCCTTGAAGTGCTACAGAGAAAATTACATTTTATTTATGCAATTAACACATTTTGAACTCTTAAAGAAATATAACAAAAGGAAAGACACCCAGCTGAACTAAAATTATCCCTGTAGCAAACAAAAACTGTTATATCGCCTTTGGGCTTTTGGAGCCTTGACCTGACTTTTAAAAAATAACTGGGAAAAAAAGCACTATGCTGCTGAAAAATGAAAAATAGATATTTGTTAAATTCTGCCTAAATATGTATTTTACCTGGTTAATGTGTGTGGCGGGGCGTGGTCTGCAGCGCCGCTGCAGGGGAGGCGACGCACCTGAGCGGCACCCGCAATTACGCCTCGCTGGCTTTACGTCTGTGCTATCTATGCTGTTGTGTTGGCGTGTGTCGGGCTGTGAGCTGAAAAGCTACAGCCGGCTGTATGCGTACAGCTACCGTGTGTGAAAAGTGGTCAATAAAGAGATGCTGAAAAGCTTGTTCGTGCAAACATCGTCGGGTCTGCCGTGGTATGTTTACAATGGGACTTCTGGTCCCGAACCTCTGCGCACAGCGTCTGCAAATCGGGGCTTTCATCTTTACGCAGGACTGTAAGCTGTCATCTGTGAGGCGTGAGCGGTGTTTGTTTTTAACATAGTTCATGGTGGAGAATAGCTGCTGACATAATGTGGACCCGAAGATCCATAATTGGCCTACCTGGGGTTGAAAGTCTCGATAAATGCATGGCGTTTCGACGGGTATACCGGCTTCCGCGGGTGTGACGCTTTTTTTTGAGCGATGAAAAAATAATAGAATATAATTTTATTTTTATATTTCAATATCACAATAATCTTCCAATTTAGATCTACAAGTTAAAAAAGAACTAACATAAATAAACACTTCAGCTAAATACTTCTAATTTATTTTACCAAACCACGCGGAGCCGCACCATATGGACTAAAGAGCCGCAGGTTGCCAACCCCTGCCTTATACTAATCGTGGTGCAGGCCAGTGTAGTGCATGAACTGATGCCTTCTCCGGTCAATTCAGCTGAGAGTAAATCTAATGTCCCGCTCTACTGTACAAGACAATGGTTACCTGAAGGGATGTACCACTGTGAGAGGGGTGCTGCGGAATAGTCAAAGTGATCGCTGCTTTAATTTCCCGGTCAACTATACATAAATTGCACGTCGACACGATTTTTTTTAAAGCTGGTTAACTAGACCAAAGTCATTGATAACAAAAAAACAATAAATCTACTTTCTCCGGTACTTTATACCCGCTCAGTTGCAATGCAATTTAATGCTCAACTACAAATCGATGGCTTTTTGATGGTGACCGGCGCCGAATGATGGTCAACTATAAATAGACGTTTTCTCGACGTTGTTGTTGTTGTCACCTGGTCGACTACAAATAGATCAAATATCAATGACAAAAAAACAACGGTAAATCAACATCATTTCAACGTCCCTATAGTAAGACCACAGTATTTCAATGTTGTTACAAGAGTGGCATTTCAACCCTGACCATAACGACGGATCGGATGAAAAATCAACATCAATTCAATGTCGTCTTGCTATCTGGGTAAAGCAAAGAGCTTGAAGCAGAGGAAGAGAGTTGTCTTTGTAGAATGTGTGCCAGGTCTATTGAGTTAAGGAAAAAAAGCCAGATCAAAATATGTTCACAATTGTCTACTGACAGTGAAGATGTAAAATGACATAAGGGAATGCAACATATTTCTCTTCTTGTGGTTTCCAAAAAACAATTTTTAAAGAGGCTATACACATGACATTTTTCTACTTAATTTACTTGTGTGTGCCATCCAGTCCAGAGGGAAATACCTCATAATCAGAATCGTGTTTATTGGCCACTCGGCTGGTGCGTTCAAGGCGCTATCCGGGTGGCAGAAAAAACGGCGTTCTGTCGGGACAAATAATTTAAATAATTAATTTAAATAATTAAACGGCGTTTTTTTACGCCATTTCTTAACCAAACGGTTTAGAAAAGGGGCGATATTTGGCACTAATGGCTTGTCATACATACGATCGGGAATTAAAGAGAACAGGCGCTGCCGTAAAGGTGACTGTAGAAGCGCAAGAAATTTGACCGCGGTTTGTCACCCTAGCAATTTGTAGGCTGACTGAAAGCACGAGACTTCTCACGTTATTTGCACATTTTTGTTGAATAATTTCGTTACCGTGCCAGGAACGGTTTCAGCCCAGCCGAAGAACTACCATGAGGCGCATGCGGGTGTCGGAGGAAGAGATTACTGGGTGCACTTCCACTCATGGTTAACCCAAAACGGCCTCGTTTACTGGAAGTATGCATATATGACAGCTTTGCTGCTGGAGACTGTCGCGTCTCGAACGTCTTGCTTTTATTTTCCTTTGTCATCTTAGTGAGCTTAAGTGATTTTCCCTACTCTGATATAAAAAGACCTTTATTAAAAAATGCGATGCAGAAGTGATTTTGAAGATGGATCCAATCATTTCTAATTTAAAGATGGAATCTAATAAAACAGGTAAGGAGCTTTGGAAATACATGATAGCCAAGTAAGGAGCTGGTTCCGTTTCATCTGCAGTGCTGTGTCCTTGTTAAATCCTTTAACATATCGAGTATACGGCACGGTTGGTTCCGTTGTTACCGAGCTAGAAGTCATCCGTGGCTTTTATTTTTTAGCACAGACATCTGATGCCACAGCATAGTCCATTTAGTAATATTCTTCAAATATTTGATCGTATGTTGTAAAATACATGTAAACACGCTTTATAGTTTATCTTTAAATGACCGTTATATTAAACAATTCTCATGGTAAATTTTTGAAGTAGCCTGAATAACAAGCGTTATTACTGTAAATAATTTAGTCATATTGTGAAAACAAAGAGTTCTTAAGGTATCAGATAAATATAATATACATCACATCGGGGCTCTACTCTGGGCCAAGAGTCAAACTTTTAGAAGTTGTGAAAGAAAATTAAGATTACCCACAAACTGAATATGGACAGGATTTACTACAGTAGCTGAAAAATCCACTGGAAAAGGCACAAATGAGACTGTTTCGCCTCTGGTTCGCTCTGTTTGTGCGCACGCTCACGCAGCACTCGGCAGAGATCCCGCCCCCCAGCTAAACACCCGATCAATGTTAGTATGAAAATAAGCCGGCGTCGGGTTACTCAGTAGGCAGGGCAGAGCAAACTGAAGCAGCATATCTCTGTCGTCCAAATCACAGCGACTCGTGAGATAAATAACAAGTAAAATATATATCTATATTTGTACAATCAGTGGGAGACACTTCCACTGCTGTTCTGGTAGAGAAGTGTTTCTCTCTGTGAGCCTGTCTGCTGCACAGAGCCGACTGGAGGACCCCGACACAAAGCCCCGCCCAGCTTTCAACTGTGCACTCAACAGATTCATATTCTGATGTAATCAAAGCGATTTTAGTAAAGCTTATTCACTTTCCACCCCAGCTTCCAGCAGCTCACAAAGGGAAAGTTAATGCTGTGTGATAGGTCCTGTCATCTCACCATGTTACAAAAAAGAAAGAGGAATTTGGTGATCTTGGCCCATGACAAGTTCATAGCAAATATCTTGATTATGGATGAATCTGAGAAAGGACAGTGGAGCTGTGCTGTGCTCTGTGCACAGCTGTGGTGTGTTTGGATATTTTTGGACATCTCAGCGCTGAAGTTTCCAGGTCAGCTCTGAGTTCAGTCTTCATTTGGCATCTCAAAGAAGTTGACAAAGGTGGAAAATGTCTTACTCTTTTAGCACACGCTCTTAAGTCTCTGAAAACCCTGGAAGATTACGGCGTAGGGTTAAAAGGAGTTTTGGGTTGCGTCGTAAGTTACAAGATAGATTTCCCAAGGAGCATATATGGTAAATGGTAATGATTCTTATATAGCTACTACTCTCCCCGGAGCACTCAAAGCGCTCTATACAACATACCACATTCACTGTCTTCAGTGCTTCCTAACTAACATTCACACACATTTATACTCCGATGGATGCAATGGAGAGCAACTTGGGGTTAGTATCTTGCCCAAGTGGCGTGCAGACTGGGGGAGCCATAGATTGAATCACTAGCCTTCTGATCAGTAGATGATCTGCTCTACCTCCTGAGCTACAGCCATCCATGCATTATACACAATCTTGTCACTGCGGTCTTTATGTAAATGCATACAGTACTTTTTTCCTTTTTTTTTTTTTTTTTTAAATGCTAAAACCCTTTCTTGAAGGGAATTTTTTTTTTACAGTTCTCAATAAATATAGGTTGGTGTTGTTTTAACAATGATTTCTATTTAGTTGTTATTTGATTCTTCCCATATTTTTTCTTTAACCTTCTATATCTTTCCCTAGATGACTCCAGTTCCAGTACCACCCATCTGTATTCCCAGCCACTCTTGCAGCAGCACTTGGGCCAGGATAATGGCATTCCTACTGTCCATGTAAGGCCATTTGTTTCATCCTCACATAAAACCACTTTTAAAATGCCAGCTTCAAGCCACAGCACAAATTACTCATACTGGTCTTCTCAGCAGCATGTGCCAGCCACATCTCATCTGGACCCACAAAGTTGTCTAGACACAAAGGACCATCAGTCTATCCGGAGGTGCTCCTCGCTTTCCAACTTATCATTAGGAACTGATACGTGCAATACTAGCACAGCAGGATATCGGTACAACCCAAATGCACAAGGATCCCTAGATAGAGTTCTACAGCATAGGCATAGAAGGGTACCTCAAGTTTCAGATGTCGACTTATATTTACCGCTACTTTCTCCCACAGCCTGCAGTAGCTTACTCCAGCACTCGCCAGGTGCCAGCACGGGTTACCAGTACAACAATTGCAGGCTATCCACTGGTTTGGAGGCAGATATGTCCCTTTTCTCACCTCTGTCTTCACCAGTGAAACAATACATGGACTACAGTATTTATCAACCCATCTCATACAACCAAATGGACTCTCCACTGGGTCATCAGACTAATAGAACCTCCCCAGTTCAACTTGAAGCACGCACTCAGATGTGGCTGACTGAGCACATGGAGCACAGGCTCAAAGGAAAGTGTGGAGGTGAACTTGGTCATAACAGTGATACTGGAACAGAGGGCTGTGGTGGAGATGAGCAGTCACTATGGCAACAGCGACATCAATGTGATCCAGGGCTTAAACAGGTGAGTGGGGTTTTACAGCTATCATATAAAAGTAAAAATAAACATAGAAACGAGGAAAGTGAAAAAGTATGGAAATAAAAAGACCACGACTTGATCCTGTGTAGGTAAATATGCTCATAGATTTAAAAACACTCATCCTTTCTCAAAGTTTTTGTTTTACCATACAATAAAAACTGTTTTGAAATGACTGTTGTGAACTGGCATAAAATAATACCAAATTAAATTCAGATGATTGGATATAAAATTCACCATGTTTGACAAAAAACAAACTCAAAAACCACAGTCAGCACAAACACCTCATACCAGTAATTATTTTTGCAGGCACTGGACATCTTGCAATCATTGTATTATAGTATTCTAGAGTTACAGTGGTGTGAAAAAGTGTTTGTCTCCGGTCTGCCAAAACATCCCGAAGCAGAATGTCCAGCCATCTGTTTGTGACCTCAAGCGTATTTGGGTATTTGGGTTCTGTAGCAGGACAATGATAGAAAACACATCAGCAAGCCCACTTCTGAATGGCTTAAAAACCACCAAAATGAAGTCAAAGTCTGACTGAGATGCTGTGGCATGAGCTTAAATAGGCGATTCATGTTCAATAACCCTTCATTGTGAATGAATTCCTGCAAAGATGAGTGGGCAAAAATTCCTCCACAGCGCTGTAAAAGACTCATTGCCAGTTATCGAAAAAGACTTGATTGCAGTTGTTGCTGCTAATAGTGGCCCAACAAGTTAGGATTAGTTTAGGGGTGATTTCACTTTTTCACACAGGGCCATGTAGGTTTAGATTTTTTTTTCCCCATTAATAATAAACTTCTTCATTTAGAAACTGCATTTTGTGCTTATTTGTTTTGTCTTTGTCTAATATTTAAATTTGTTTGATGATCTGAAACATTTAAGTGTGACAAACATACAGAAGTTAGGAAATCAGGAAAAGTGTATTTTTTTCACATCACTGTAAATATAACGCCATCTGTCCAACAGGGAAAAGCAAATCTACACAAGAATGCACAAAAAATAATAAAAATGTTGCAATGACCCAGTTCAAGTCTGGAACTGGGTCATTGCAACATGACGACTGAAATGCTCTGTCACGACCCTAAGAGAACTACATGCTGCTGAATCATGAGGTGTACTTCGTTTTTCACTGGGCAGTCCTGTGAAAACTTTCTCTACTTCATGATTATAACTGACTTCAACTAAGGCTTTTACATTATGTCATGATTTCGCTGTGTGCATAAATTAGATTTTGTCTTCTCTATATTTGTGTGTTACCAGATGCTGAGAGGGACCTCCCTGCCTGTCAACAATCTGGTTAAGGTAAAAGAGGATCTACTGAGACAAAGAGAGCAACAGATAAATAGGTACTGCAAGCCAAATAGACAGATATTTTAGTTGCCCTATATGGATGTATGTGTATATGTGTGTGTGTGTGTGTGTGTGTGTGTGTGTGTGTTTGCATGCAGATGCATGCATATATACATTTAGCGTAGGGGTAACACTACCCACTTTCAGGTTGGGGGTCTGACTCCCGACCAGAGCGTCTGTCTCCAGTAAGGATCCCCAGACCAGATCCCCTCATGCCTACCTTGGATAGGGATATGAGCAAGAAAGAGATAATTGAAGCCATACCGGCTCGAATGTTGTCTAGATAACCAAGGTTGGCATGAGGTGTTGAGGAACCAGGACACACTGATGAGAAGTGGGCTACTAGAACAAGAAGGCATAAATTGTAAATGGCCTATTTTTGTATAGCGCTTTACTAGTCCCTAAGGACCCCAAAGCGCTTCACACATCCAGTCATCCACCCATTCACACACACATTCACACACTGGTGATGGCAAGCTACATTGTAGCCACATTCACCCTGGGGCGCACTGACAGAGGCATAAGTCAACAAGGGATGAAAACAGGGAGCTGTTGGAATTATACTATGCAAATAACCCCGGCGGAGGAGGTTACATGAAGAGGATGTGGAACCTATGGGATCGTTGATACCCAACATCCAGACTGACAACGAAACAACTCAGTGTTTCGTTGTCAGTTTCGTCATTTTGCTCAGTGTTCCAACATTCGGAAGAAGCGATTGTACCCTCTGAAGGTGTACTCGAAGATGTGAATGCAGCATTACTGATAATCCCTAGTGCAACCATCACTGAATCTAATCATCTGATCTACACGACGGCAGCAGTGATGCTTGGCTGTAAGGTGAACAGCCTCAAGGAGCACTAGCCTCCATGTAGAAGGACACTAGAGGCCAAACTCAAGGCACTGAAAAGGGAAGTTAACCAAAAATCAGAGTTACAGCTAGGTTAAGTGCAGCAAGCTGTCCATACCTGAGCCCTTAAAGCTGCCAAGAAAAGACCCACAGCCTGTACTCAGTGTACTCTTTGAAAAATATAAGAACAGTCCACCAAGACTAGAGAAGGACCAATACCTATACTTATCTCAAACTAAATATGTGAAAGTTATTGTGGAACAAGCTGCGATCAGTTGCAACTGTGTATATTGTTATTCACCCAGGCTTACACTTGTTGATTTGACTTGTTTTGTTTTCCTGCTTTCACTCCATTAGCATTGGAAATATAAAACTTGTGTTAGTTTACAGAGTTTTAAGTAAAAAGTGAAGATGGTGGTAGCAAATAAGGAGTTGTGTATTTGATAAGAGAAGAACAACAAATAAAAACACCAGCTACAACTACCGCTTTGTGGCAGAGAATCATGGCCTTAGATGTGGATATTGTGATTCCTGTGCCTGCTGTTTGAGATTTGACTACAAACCACACCAGTGCATCCTGAAGGTTGTCAAAGGAGCTTGCAAAGAAAAGCGTCTGGACTTCTTTAAGTTGCTTGAAGACGTTTCACCTCTCATCCAAGAAGCTTCTTCAGTTCTAAGGTCAAGGACTCCCCACCATTTGACCTTAGAACTGAAGAAGCTTCTTGGATGAGAGGTGAAACGTCTTCAAGCAACTTAAAGAAGTCCAGACGCTTTTCTTTACAAGCTCCTTTGACTACGATGACCTGGATGACTGAGAACCTTCACAGACATCCTGAAGGTTACAAAAGCAAAATTCTAACCTTTTACATGTACAACTTTGATGTTGTTTTTTATTTTTTATTGGAAAAGTCTTGTTACTTTGAAGTATAAAAAGGCTTCCGAAAAATCCTAAAAACACACAACAATACTATGGTACACTGAAGTGTTCCAAACATTGGTGCTTCTCTTTGTCACTACTTTCACTCTTCATCTGGCATGTTTGGGTATCTTTTGCCGATCCAAATTGTTCACCCTGTCAGTTCTCGAATAAACTTTATTTTAGTCATTTATTTATTGCATATGGAAAAAACAATACAGGTGGGAATCTTTGTAAGTAGGAACGAATTCTGTCTTTCAGACAAAAGCTACAGATCTTGCTACTACATGCGCGGATCAGAGATAATGAACAGAAAATACATCAGGTCTTAAAGAGCCAGAGAAGGTTGTTTGATGACTCTCACACCCGAAACATCCAGGTAATAAATGAACATTCATATCCAAATTTAATAACCACATAAAACATTTTTATAATTAAAGTTATAGCACAAGTTCTGGTCATCTTTAAGGACTCAACAATGAGAACTTCACGCAAGCAGCCACCTGATCAGTTGTCCTGTGATGAAGAACTTGTTAAGAAATTAGCTGTGGCTGAACTTGACACAATCCATTTCAGCAAAGTCTTCAAGCAAATTACTCAGAAATATTCAGAGGATATCAGAAAACTGGAGGAAAGGGTACAGTAATAATTAATATATATAACATTTTTTACTCTTTAAAGTGTACTTTACTCTTGAAAGTATAGTAACGTAAACATATGTTTGAATATGTATTTTCTTCATCCACAGATAAAAACGAGGGATCGTTACATCTGTAGTCTAAAAAAGAAGTTTCAGCGAGAGAACAACCAAAACCAAGAAAACCAGCAACGCATAGAGACACTGGAGAAATACCTTTCTGACCTGCCAACATTAGATGAAGTACAGGTCCAGGCCAACAGGGTAAACACATATATGAGCATACATACACATACACCATGAGGTGAGTCAGGTTGATCAGTCAGAGACATTTTTCATCCTAGAGACTTGGAAACTCTAAGCAAGTGGCATTTCATATGGGACAGGGACTCCTTTGTCCTCTGAGCGTAGTGCAAATGGGTTTCTGCAGGACAGTTTTACAATATAATCCCTGAGTTTGTTTTATCCTGTTTGTTTTCACCATATACTCCTCTTTCCTTCTGCTCTCGACCCCTAGACTGGGTACAGTCTAAATATGTCCCTAAAACAAGGTAAAATTTGTTGAGGTAGGCTAAGCCTACATTTAAGCTCTGTTTTTATTCAACATTACCTTCTCTGGGCAGTAAACAATTAATGTGCTGCATCACTTTTAAAGGAACAAGCAATGTGTAAAATTGTGTACACATTGCTTGTGTAACCCAGACTACTCCTAAAGATGGTCCACCAGCAGTGGACCTTTTGAACATGATAACTGGAGAAAAATGTCACCTAGGATTTTCAAATTAAAACCCAGGTGTATCTACTAAAACTCTTGGATGAGTTTGAATATAAGTGAAGGTCAATTACCAAAAATGTATTTTCATACAGTCTTTCCATTTCAACCTTGTTCATCAATGACTTTATTTTTTATTTGCCTGATGATATTAGATACTTTGTTTGCTCTCATTTAAATTAAACAATTTCTTGGAATTCCAATTCCACTATATTTAGAAGCCATTCCAGACTTTTCCCAAAACAATATAAGGTGATGTCATCAAGAAATAAATTATATTTTAACAATTTAGACATTTGTATGTTATTTATATAGAGTAGAAACAGATTAAGGTCCCGGATTTAAAATTGTGAGACCCCATTTAGTCAGAGAGAGGATTAGGTTTTGTTCGTACTGCTCTACTATCTCACTGTGCATATTTCTATTTTCAGCAGGAGGAGGCACAGCAGAAATGCAAGAAACTGGAGAAAATAGTGTCTCACCTAAAAAAGAGCCTAGAGGAAGGATGTACTTTGATGAAGGACAAAGACATCGAGATGAAGATGCAGGCAAAGAGAGAGAAAGAATTGATTGCATCTGTACATAGGTATATTTATGTGTATATGATACGTTTGTGTGCAAATAAGGTACGTCGTTTCTCACAGATTTGTGAGGACTGTACTAAAATCAGAAAATATACAGTGCCTGATTTAAAATTGGTTCTTCAAGGTCATTTTCTCACTGCTGATATTTTTAGACAGCTCCCTGGATGTCGTCTTATTATTAGCTGTACTTGTGAATGTCTAAAGGATGATAGATAGCTCCTGATTCATCACCATAGTGCAAAAATAATTCGTCTTTAATTTAGGAAAGATTCATATCTTAGCCTAGGTCATCAGCAGTTGAAATGAGTTAAACAATTATTAAATTCAATTTTCCTTGCCTCTTTAAAGCGCTTCTTCAACAGAGCAAGGCATGTCCAAAATAGCATTATTAAACGTACGAGTTTTCTTTAGAGAGCATTATTAGATCAGTTTTGATAAAATAAGACAAGGGTTTGAGGTTACACTTTGGTTTAGACTTGAAGAAAAGATTTGTTGAATTTTGGGGCATTGAAAATAAAACTTTGGATCAAAAGAAAAGAATCCAAAGTTCTTTTTAATAGTTTAAAAAATATGTTTTCATGGGGGGGTTAATGGTCTGTCCTCATCTGCACTTTGACACAGAAGTTGATATTTGTTGTTTTACACTAATATTTGTAATAAGGTTGCAGCATATATGCAAGCAATCACAGTGGATAGTCTAAGGAGCATTCTAGAAGTATGTAAGCAAGCGTGGTGCAATCAGTCTTCATTTGCTCAAAAGACAATGTTGTAGAAGACGGAGCCGAATTGAAATTGGGTACACATTTTTACCCCTTAGTCGTAAAGCGCTGTTAGAGTATCGCTGTCACCCTATCAAGGTCAGAAGTCAAGTTTTCTGAAAATCTTGGGAATGCCATATCTCAAGAAGGAACTCACATAGGAATTTCACATTCAGCCTCTAGTGATGCATCTAGTAAAAATTTCAGAAGAGTTTAAATCCCAGTGAGCTTGAACTGAAAGTAAAGGTCAGATGGCAAATTTTCAGAAAACTGTCTGGGGCTTTCACATTTATACCATAGGTGAATCTGCTAGAAGGTCAGGGCGGTACCACTTGGAGCCACCTGTATTTGTAATTTTTATGGGTACAGTTCCAGAAGATTATGATCACATATGGTACATGCGCACTGGCAGATCTGAAGTATTTCCTGTCGTTAACTACACAGTTCACGTGCATTAACTGTAAACACACATCTTTATTTACTGTAAAGATGACACAAGTGATACTAAATGATCTATTTATGATATTCTTTTCATTTCATTCATGTCTCTGTTTTGTTCATGTCTTATTCTGGTAAAGTCTACAGCAAAAGGTGCAGCAGTGTTTGGATGATGGGGTGAGGCTACCTATGCAAGACTTGAAGCGGCTTGAGGTGGAAAACCATCAGCTTATTAAGCAGCAAGATCACAGCAGCAAGGTAGCATTCTAAACACATGTATGCACATACACAAAACCCATGAAGAAGCCATTCACGTGTTGTGTCTGATCACCTCCAGCTGTTTAAGCATCAACGAGAACAGATTGAAAGACTGACCTCACAACTCATGGTAGGTTGTTATAAATCTACACCCTCACTGTACAATTCTTGTATATGCTGTATTTCTTTACATCTGATAATCAGGAGGACCACAGATGATCAGCAACACATGAGAATGAATTAAAATCACTCAGCAAAAGAGCTACTTTGTTTGAAAAATGTCACCTGAAGAAACTTGTAATGAAGAAAATTTGTGTTTTGTTTTTTGTTTTTTTTTAATCCTCAGCTGTGAAAGGCTGATGCAGTGTTGTGGTCATCCTGCAAAACAGACACTGACCTCGACCTCACCCTACCAAAGCATTATCTGCAAACTTAGAAAACTGTATTGAGAAAAAAAAATTTTCATTAAAGAAAATAATAATAATAATACCAGGCTAACTTCCTGCTGTTATTATTTGAGAACAGTTCCAAGCTTCAGTATAAGTGAGATTACATAACAGAAAGTTTTCCTGCTCAGGTATCAGTCATAAAATTTGAGATCCAAGTCTTTACTGTTTGATTTATTGCCAAAATCAGCTATGGTACCTCTCAACCTGAAATTCACTTAATAATCGAGGGATGTGATAAATGGTTAGAGAGGCAAAGTTGAAATCATTTGGACATGCACAGTGGATGGATAGTGGATATACTGGGCAGTTGTGAATGAAGGCATCAGACAGGAGAAGACCTCATAGGCTCTTGGATCTAGTGAGATGGAGCTCATCCACTGTGACAAAGACTAAACACATTGAAAGAAGAAGACGATCAATGACTGTATATTATTTTTCTGTAGAAAACATAAGCTCATCTGTCACATTCTTTGTTTTGCTAGTCTACCAGCACAACACTGCAGAAGAAAAGAGGCCTTTCTCGTCAGCAATATTCTTACCTTCCAGAAAAGGGAAAAAGCCTGAATACACCCAGTACAGCCTTCCTTCAGGTATCTGTGGTGGAAGTATTAGCTTAATTCTTCTGCCTGTCTAATTGATTTTTGGTTAGTCATTGATAGGTGCTGAATCTCCTCTGCCCCAAACCTTTAGCCACAACTCAGATCATCACATGAGAGGAAAATTAAGCATATCATTTACTGAAATTACTTTAATTTTAGTCTTCAGATCATTTACTTATTAAACTTGATTCTCTACCAACAGCTTTATTTTTGAGATTAAGTTCTTTCCAACTATCAATGATATATGAACAGTGGTGGTGTTGTTACTCAAAGTAATAATCCATTATTATACATTTCTCATTACTGTTTTAAAAAGTGTGGCAGTGTGTTACTTAATTACTCCCTGTAAAAACACTATTCAATTCAATTCAATTTTATTTATATAGCGCCAAATCACAACAAAAGTCGCCTCAAGGCGCTTTATATTGTACAGTAGATCGTACAATAATAGATACAGAGAAAAACCCAACAATCATATGACCCCCTATGAGCAAGCACTTTGGCAACAGTGGGAAGGAAAAACTCCCTTTTAACAGGAAGAAACCTCCAGCAGAACCAGGTTCAGGGAGGGGCGGGGCCATCTGCTGCAACCGGTTGGAGTGAGAGAAGGAAGACAGGATAAAAAACATGCTGTGGAAGAGAGACAGAGATTAATAACAAGTATGATTCAATGGTCTATTAACACATAGTGAGTGAGAAAGGTGACTGGAAAGGAAAAACTCAATGCATCATGGGAATCCCCGGCAGCCTACGTCTTTGCAGCATAACTAAGGGAGGATTCAGGGTCACCTGGTCCAGCCCTAACTATATGCTTTAGTAAAAAGGAAAGTTTTAAGCCTAATCTTGAAAGTAGAGATAGTGTCTGTCTCCCGAATCCAAACTGGAAGCTGGTTCCACAGAAGAGGGGCCTGAAAACTGAAGGCTCTCCTTCCCATTCTACTTTTAAATACTCTAGGAACAACAAGTAAGCCTGCAGTGTGAGAGCGAAGTGCTCTAATAGGGTGATATGGTACTACAAGGTTATTAAGATAAGATGGGGCCTGATTATTTAAAACCTTGTATGTGAGGAGCAGGATGGTGAATTGAATTGAATTTGTTTTATTACTTTTGCATTACTCCATAACATGGCCTAAAATGCATTGTAATACAATTACTACTTAAAGTGGACAAGAAGCGCCACATGTGTTAAGGCTTATTTGAACCATGGAAACCTACTAAAGAAAACTGTCATAGATTTAACTCTGTTGAGCTTTTTAATTAAATTCTTCAAATTCTGTTAATCATTCACGGAGGGGATATTCGTCTCCGCCTATGTGCCGAACGACAGTTCAGAGTACCTGGCTGCCTTTGAGTCCCTAGGTGGGGTGCTTGAGGGTGCTGCTCCTGGGGACTCTCTCATTACTGGGAGACTTCAACACTCATGTGGGCAGTGACAGTGAGACCTGGACGGCCGTGGCTGGAAGAAGCGGCCTGCCAGATCTGAAATCGAGCAGTGTTTTGTTATTGGACTTCTGTGCAAACCACAGTAACAAAAACCTTGTTCAAACATAAGGGTGTCCATAAGTGCTCATGGCACCAGGACACCCTAGGCCGCAGTTCATAAGATCAGTTTTGTAATTGTATCATCAGATCTGCAGAAGTATGTTCTGGACACTCGGGTGAAGCAAGGTGCTGAGCTGTCAGCTGATCAACACCTTGTAGTAAGTTGTATCAGGTGGCAGGAGAGGATGTTCGACAGACCTGGGGCACCTAAACAGATATTGAGGGTAAGCTGGGAACGCCTGGCAGAGGCCCCCACCTGTGGGGTTGTCAACAGGAGACTGTGGACATTGAGTTCGAATGGACCCTGTTCAGGACCTCCATTGCTGAAGCTGCTGCACTAAGCTGCGGCCGCAAGGTGGTTGGTGCCTGTCGTGGTGGCAACCCCCTAACCAGATGGTGGAGACCGGAGGTGAAGGAAACCATCAGGCTGAAGAAGTCCTATTGGGCTTGGTTAGCCTGTGGGACTTCAGAGGCAGCCTATAGGTACAGACAGGTCAAGTGGAACGTGGCTCAGGCATTAATTGAAGCAAAAATTCAGTTGTGGGAGGAGTTCGGAGAGGACATGGAGGAAGACTTTCTTCTTCAAAGACCTCCTTAATCCCACTAGGACATCTTCTGTAGAGGAAGCAGAGTCTGGGGACGAGGGGGATCACCGGTGTAAGGTCACTGAAGTTAAACAACTCCTTGTTGCTGTAGCTCAGGTGGTTGAGCAGGTCACTTTCTAATCGGAAGGTTTGTAGTTAAATCCCCTTCTACTCTCATCTGCATGTCAAATATCCTTAGGCACGATACTTAACCCCAAGTTGCTCTCCAGTGCATCCATCGGAGTATGAGTACGAGTGAATGTTATATGGAAAGCTCTTGGAGCATAGAAAAAATAGCTTGTACGAATGGGTGTGAATGGGCGAATGAGGCAAGTTGTGTAAAACACTTTGAGTGCTCAGAGTAGAAAAGCGCTATATAAGAACTAGTCGTCAAAGGAGCTTGCAAAGAAAAGCGTCTGGAAGTCCAGACGCTTTTCTTTGCAAGCTCCTTTGACTACGATGACCTGGATGACTGAGAACCTTCACAGACATAAGAACTAGTCCATTTACCATTCCTTGGTGGCAGGGCCCCTCGGGTGTTGTAGGGCTGTCAGGGGCGGTACCTCTGGATTGGCAGACCAGGTGGTGGTTCCCATCATCAAGAAGGGGGACCAGAGGGTCTGTTCCAACTATAGGGGGATCACACTCTTCAGCCTCCCCAGCAAAGTCTATGCCAGGGTGCCGGAAAAGAGAGTCTATCCGTTAGTCGAATACAGGAGGAACAATGCGGTTTTCGTCCTGGTTGCAGAACACTAGACCAGTTCTTTACCCTTTCAAGGATACTTGAGGGTTAATGGGAGTTTGCCCAACCAGTCTACATGCCTTTTGTGGACTTAGAGAAGACATTCGACATTCTTTCAAAGTGAGCCAGTGAGAACCCAATGAGAATCGCTATTGAAATCAGAATCGCTAAATTGGCATTAATTCCCATCCCTAGCTGTCAGTGTATGTTAAATAGGAGAAAAATAGCACTCATGCTAGACTGAATATAGAAAAAGTTGCAGTGATCCC
Source organism: Simochromis diagramma (assembly GCF_900408965.1). Taxonomy (NCBI): domain Eukaryota; kingdom Metazoa; phylum Chordata; class Actinopteri; order Cichliformes; family Cichlidae; genus Simochromis; species Simochromis diagramma. Next base: position 311,661 of record NW_024386757.1, on the reverse strand, counting down.
TGAGAAGTGGGTTTTCTGATACATGGGAACATGTTGTTCCAAGATATTTAAAAAATATTTTCTTTTTTCTTTTTTTTTTTTCCACTGACAAGCAGCAGGTGATGGACGAAGGGTTGCTGGTGTCTTCTTTAGCCCATGTGGAAATTCCAGAAGTGGACCAGCTGCTGAAAGAGATGTCCCTTTGTCTACTGGACCTCCAGGGTCTCTGCAGCATCTTGGCTCAGAGAGCGCAGGGGAAAGAGCCCAACCTGTCTTTGCTTCTAGGAATGACATGTATGTAGGCATACATTTTATACTTATTCTTTATGTATCACTTGTAACCTACTGTAGTTAGAGGGCGAACACAAATAGAGACATTTATGATTTTTTTGATACAAATAAGATTTGTAGCATTTGTAAAAAAAAATATATATTTTTTTTATTTTAGTCACCTAGTAATCAGTTAGCAGTTTTCTTTGTGTGCATGTAAAATTCCAGGAATAGGGCTCTCAAACTCATTTTCGGAGCTGTTGATTTAATTTTAAATCCCAGTCCAAGATTTCAGTTGTCAGCTGTCTGGAGCCAACAACAACGACAATAGCTGCTGATTATAAGCTAACATTATACCCACTAATGTCCTAAAAATCACAAGAGTTTATTTGATAACTGTCAGAGTTCAATAATGTCAGCTCAAATTCAAAGAAAGCTTTGGTAATGCCAGAAAGGAAGAGCTAACAACTACAAAAACAGTGCTTAGCGATACTGAGGTGATACTGTTGGTGTCATCTGACAGAAGTAAGTTTCACTGACTCATGGATCTGAATCAGACTCAAAATTTTACAGCCTCTTCCAGAGTAAAATACATGTGGATGGTTCTTACTTAACGTATTGACAGCTGAGGTAAAGTGAGGTTGTTAATGCGTATCACTTTAATGTTTACTAACTTAAAATAAATAAATGGTAATAAACAGCTGCAAAAACTATTTTATAATTATCTGATTAATTACACAGGTTTGCAACCAAAAATCTGCATAGGGTTTTTTGACTGTTTCTTGTAGATTTTTACTCACTGAAACCAGGAAAAATGTTTTTAAAATTCCATCACGTCAGGTTTTCTTGCAAAACTCACATTTTTAAGTTGAATTAAGCATACAATTTCCCTTTTTAAACTGAAATCTGGTATTCTATACTTGAGTTAAAAAAAAACATATCCACTAATGATTTCTTACATGAATTTAATATATATTCTAAGAGCGAAAGCGTGTTCAGAGAAGCATCAAAGAGAAGAAGAGTAAACATGTAGTGTTAAATATATATCATGAAGCAATTTTTTTTCTTTGTTCTGTTATATGAAAAATTATGCATAGTTGTAATAAATATTCATTTTTTTCATTGTTGCTGTGCTTTTTTAATATAAACTCGTCATGTTTTGCAAAAAAACTCACTGTTTTTTGCAAAACATGAGGAGATGGAGATCATTTTTTGATTCAACACCCTAAAAACATAAAATTTACCAAAAGTATCCCATGCTACGGAAGTACGGAAGAGGATTAAGAAGATAGTATGTCTTTTTTTTTTAATTCTTTTCCAGAATTCTTTTTAAAAAGTCAGAATTCTGAGATTAAAGTCAGAGGGTTTTTTTTCTCATGATTCTCAGAATTCTGGAAACGAAGAAAAAAAAGTGGCCTTAATCCTCTTCCGTACTACACAGCTGATTTTCTTTCTGTTTTTCTTTTTTCTGGAGACCTGTGTTATCAGAAACCTTTGAACTTCAACAACATATCTCAGGGCATTGAAATATCTTTTTTTTTTCTATCAAACACAAAATCATTATTTATAACTTGGATGAACAAAACTAGCTGTGACCCAACTTTTTTTTTTTCTTAGTGTTCCCCACACACAGATTTTAAGATTTACGTATATAAACAGATGCTAGCCCCAGACTACAACATCATCCTTCTGAACTTTTTAGGTTATTTATGAAAGATTGTCTTCCTCACATCTGACCTACCCCACAAAAAGATTATAAATCTGTGGAAACCACTCAGAGCTGTGTTTGACTCATCATGAAATCAAACTTCTTCACCTTCTGTTTGCACAAGTGGTTTTCTTGCAGTAGACGTAAATCCACATATGATGTCCCTATGTTTAACATTTTGTGCCTGATTTCCAAATCCACAGATATTCCAGCTAACAAATGTATTTGTTAACATGACTAATAGGAAAGTTAGAAATGATTATGCATAAAAGTGGATAGTCATTTCTAACTTTTCTTTCCCCCGATAGAGAAGAAATGTAACAATAAACATGTTTAAACATATAAAATAAGATAAGTTCTCACTTGCTGGACCATCAGCTGTCTGTTGATGCCACTGGATGGGACCTCACTGTGGCAAACTTCAGAGCAATACACCAGTAAGGACCACAGGTAGCTTACAGTTGAATTCATTTCAATTCAATTTTATTTATAAAGCACCAAATCACAACAACAGTCGCCTCAAGGTTTTTTATATTGTAAGGTAGACCTTACAATAATACATACAGAGGAAAACCCAACAATGATATGATTCTTATGTCTGCATGCAGCAGGGACCTACCAAGCACAATAACTCGCACTGGTAATATGTTAGTAGGAGTCACAGCCAACTCACATGAAGAAAGCACCAATCGTGTAACTCATGGCTCTGTGAGCAACACGCAAGGCTGTCTGCATTGGCTGGAGAGAACTCACTCGCCATCCTCTTCCATTAGGCGCCATAGGAAGGTTGCATCAAGCATGTGACCTCATGAACCAGCGAGCAAGCATCACACCCAACTTACAGCTGAGTTTTCTTTTTTTTGTTTTACAAAGCACTGAGTGTTTAACCCGTGACATCGTGAGCAACACATTGTTCTAAACTCACTCGCCAGGCAGCCAGTGCATCACAAATTTTGGGCCATTCACTCTAGCTAGCGGTCAGCACAGCCTGGGCGGAGTCCTATTTAAAAGGGCCTTGACACAGCAAGGTCCCACCCAGCACGTAAACCATGAGCAATACGCAGGCAAGGGGTCACAGCCAGAAAGTCAACATATGCTTCCCATTAAACAGGCAGGTGGACTAAATACTGTAACCCAACTCAGTCGTAATACTGATGCAGACTCCCAACACTCTGCACAGCTGTGGGCGTGACCAGTCAAGCATAAGTGTCTTAAAGAAGTTTCCATGTGCCCTGATGCCCTAATCATGGAGTCATACCCCGAGTGTAGCGACAGTCTCAATGCAATAGGGCACAGTTGCACTGCATGAGAGACATGTGTATGGTGCCTTCTGCCCTAATCATTTTCTTTTCAAGGCACTGCTTCACATTTCTTCATGCAGTCATAATCTGGCTCACTAAATATTGTCCTTGACTTTTTCATAACATTTTCTCCTTTGTTTTCTCTGTTCAGCGCTGACCTTTTCAGCAGAGGAGAGTGACTGCAAAGTGGTGGCAGTGGAAGACAAGTTAAGGTTAAAGCTACTGGAAGTTGGCCAGCTGAGGAAAGACATCGATGCGCTGAGGAAAAGCATCTCAGACTGCTACGATCAGTTTATGGGTGACTGCATTTCTCAGTGACTTCCTTTCACATTCTGTACTTCGCAGAGAAAGAATGCAAAATGATACTTGTATGATTGCTGTGTACAAGTAACTGACATCTCCCTTTGGAGCTGAGTGGACAGCACGCTCACATATATATGGGACAACCCCAAACTTCCTGTCAAAAAGTATCCAGGTGGAGCATGTGAATGAACAAGGACAATGTTTGTTAATGTTTTCCTAAACTGTTTAATAAGCTTTTAAAAAATCAGTTTTGAGGATCCGCTAATTTGGAAAGAAAGCTGCTTGGAAAGACACTGGGATCCCAAAGGCGCATCTGTATAGTTTCTCCAGCAGTCAGCTAATCGTGTTGCTGCTGCTGGATGCAACTTGTATTTTAATACATGGCAGGAGCTCTCTGATGTCAGGTCAATAAAGAGAGATCGTACGAAGGAACTGAATGTAATTGAGTTATTATAAACACATGTGTTAAAGAGAGTATATACAAATATAAAGCAAGCTGCACACTGAGATAAAGTAAGGGGACAATATTTAAGTAAGTATATAACAGTAATTCTTGTATTGCACTTAAAGTATGAAAAGAAAATTATTGTCCCCCTGAAAGCACTGAGTAGGTGATCGGTTCCATTTGTTTGTCTGTTTGTTAGCAGTCTAGCATCTGATGATAGACACCAACAGCTCGAGCTGATTGAAAGCAAGAACAAAAAGGTGACATCAAATGTCCAAATCAGTAAAACTTTGTCACTCACAATTTTTAAAGATTGTTTTCAAACTTCCCAACAACATACGAGGCCTTTGGGGACATGAGTACCTAAGCTGGCTAAGCATTTGACCTTGATCTTCATTTACGGTCAAAGTTAACCCTGAAGAAACAAATGAGACCGTATGAGCAGTATATGGTATATATGAGGAGAGAACTGTACAACACACCTCTTATTTTTTTTTTTTTCAGTACAATGGCTTACAACATCACAACGATTCCATAATAGGTCTACATCATTATAATGTAATAAAAACATCATGAAACAGATTTAGTACGTGCTCTCTGAGTGATCTTGTTGAAATATATACTGCACTTGTGAATAAGGCAGATTATGGCAGGAAAGACGCAAATGTGAAAGCTTGTTGTGTGTGTATGTGTGTGATTAAACTGTCTGTTGATTGTTTCGATGTGCGGTCTTTATGAATCTCCATTTTCACAGCAGACAGTGATGCCCATGTGAGGATCTTCACTAGCACGGCCCTAGAAAATAGAAAAGTCACTTAGTGTCTCTTTGTTTGTTTTTTAATGAAAATATTAATCTATTACCATGGCTTCACAAAGAACTTACAAACGTGTTTGTTTCCTAGCATTAGCTTTCTTCTGTGTACAGGAAGCCTGTTTCACTCCTAATCTCTGATCTGTGAGTTTCACCCTGTGCCAACAGAGCCAATGCGGGTAAGTGGACTCGCCCAGACTGGCTGCTTTGGTGTTCAGGGCCTTGCCTGCCCTGATACGAAAAAACCTGAGAAGCCTTGCAGGTGAAATTGTATCAGTCACACCTGTTACACCTGCAGCACTTGTTATCTGGGATGTTTTTAGAGGCCTGGAGCCTGGGCCCCAAGGCTTACTTTAAAAGGCTAGAGTAACATGTACGAGCTGTTTGCATTAGAAAGAATAAAAAGTGAAAAGTTTATTAAGGCAATTTAGCAGGAGCAAAGAGTAATAATCCCAAAGAAAGTAATCGCATCACAACTGGGTCAGAAGATGCACTTATCCCTGTGTAAAAACCAGCTGGAAGTATGATCTAAATCAATATCTTTCTGAATGAACCATCCAACACTGCAAAAAAAAAGCAGATGAAAAGCCAAAAACTACAAAATCTCCACTGTATTTTCCACTGCGAACGTCTTAGATCCTGTCGTCTGAACTGTTGATCTCACAGGGGGGTGCGTAGATATGGGGGATAGAAACAACTAGAAGAGCACAATGTATCACCACTTGCTGCACCTGTAGGAGACAAAACAACTAAAGACAACAGACACAGCACCCACAACACAAAACTTTATACACAAATACGTGTGTGTGTGTGTGTGTGTGTGAGAGAGGTAGAGAGAGAGTGTGTCTTTGTGACAAATGTCATTCATAATGAGGGAAGCCTGAGGACACACATCCCAACAGGGGGACTGGACGTTACATCTTCTCAAACATTAGCCGCCTGATCATTTTTAATCACATAAATGGTAAATGGCCTGTATTTATATAGCGCTTTACTAGTCCTTAAGGACCCCAAAGCGCTTTACATATCCAGTCATCCACCCATTCACGCACACATTCACACACTGGTGATGGCAAGCAACATTGTAGCCACAGCCACCCTGGGGCGCACTGACAGAGGCGAGGCTGCCGACCACCACCAGTAGGCAACGGGTGAAGTGTCTTGCCCAAGGACACAACAACCGAGACTGTCCAAGCCGGGGATCGAACTGGCAACCTTCCGATTACAAGGCGAACTCCTAACTCTTGAGCCACATAAAAGGATCTCAGCTGTGATGACGGGGTGGGCTTCACTCTCTCTCGACCTCACGAGACACAACTGACACAACAAAGGAGACATCCAGTTAGCCTTGGTCCAGGTGCCAGCACTTCTATCTGCCCCTGAGCACTGGAGTGGTTAGACTGTAGGATTGCCTCAGTTAAACGTGAAGTTTGGGTTTCAAACAAGAAAAGAGAGGGGTGGAAATGAAACTTGTATCAAAGTCCACATGAAAGAAACTGCTCGACTTTCCTCCTATTAGTAGTTTCTAACAGAAAACAGTGTGTCTGTGTTTAGCTAACCTCTGCACACAAGTATAAATCACTGTTTCCCAAATCTGCCCACCTGCCACCACATCATGCCTCCGACTCAGGCTGTCCCACTCCCTCACACCCACACTCCTGACACCGATGAGCCCCGATATCTGTAGGTGAGTTATTTTATGTCAAAAAACTGTAGCAGGCCCCTCTGGGAAATGTATTTTCATTCTACACACTGTTTTGTATGCGGCTCAGGATGATCACGTACAGCATATTTATTGATGACTGTGTTATCCTGGATATTAACACAGTTGTGGGTGTCCAGGGAGAAATGTGAAGGGTTGAGAGTGCAGCCCCGTAGCCAGCTGGGAGTTTGGTCACATCCTCACCAACACCTTCAGTGTTTTACTCTTAAGTGGTTGTTTTCATATTGTTAGGAAGGAAGGAAGCAAGGAAGTCCAAAATACAGTTGCAGGTAGAATCAGCCAGTCAACTTTCCTTGTCTGACTGTATCAAAGGCAGAAGTGTAACCAGGAAGTGCATAGATTTCTGCTGCTGTCTAGATGTTGTATTTTGCAGTGGAGAGCCCTTGTACACGGATCCTTTGGAGCTTTAGATGAACTGTAGAGGGTTAAAAGTCTCAGGGACCACAGAGTTTATGTGTGAGAACTTCAGGGCCACCGGCTTGACGTGATTCCCAGATGATGATAAATACTTTGATGTGCGTAGGACTTCTGCATGTGTTAAAAACGGAATACTTGTCATCACATATTGCCACTACATTGTTCTGTTTGTTGACGTTTGCAGATCTTGGTTTATTTTTCGCACTTCTCTGAGCTTTGAACAGTAAATTTGACACTGAATTTGAGACGTCCACTCATAGGAGGGTTGGCGCGTGACTGTTTTCCACTTGTGAATATGCCTTCTCGCTGCAGAACGATGAGCTTCATATTGTTTAGAAATGGGCTTGCAACTGTAGCCAGATTAATGGGCAGTAACACTTACTTTTATTAGATTAATACTGATGTTACCCAGAGGGTAAAGCAGGTCATTACTTAATGGCAGTGGTTGGTAATTCAATCCCTGGGTGCTACATATCGTTGTTACATACTAACCCCACGCTGCTCTATGATGCATCCACTGGAGTGTGAATGTCAGATAAACTGGTTCTTGGGTGAACGAGTGAAGTATTAAGGGCTTTTCCACCATCTTTCCTCTGATTCTATTATTTACAGAACGGTTCTATTGGCGGAATGCATCCTATATATGCAAGAAGTTGAGCTGTACCTCAATAAAAACCACCGAATGAAGTGCAAACACTGCACTGCATTGTCATGGGAAGAAAATGTATAGGAGTATTTAAATAACCAATTCTTCTCTACTGCTCAGTCTGTTTTAAACAGATTCCTGGAACACAGAACACACACTGACAGCGTCCATTTAATCAAGAAAATTATGGTTTTTTGTTTTAGGTCATGGAACAGTAATATTTAATGTTTACATGATTCTGAAGTTTCAACATTTGAAGTACAGCTGCAGCAATAAAATCATTTTTATACATTTTCTGCAACATTGATCACTCATCTTATTGGCAAGTGTTGCATTTTATTACGACTCACCATCCTCCTCATTTGATAACATCTCTATAAGAACAGGGATCATTCAGTGCTTTTGATGCGAGCCTGCACTGTAGCAGAGAGCCTTACTTACAGAGCTCAGGGAGTCTGCAGCAGCAGTTTCCTCTTTATAAATACGGATAAATATACTCATTTATCTTTTACTATTTTAAGTATGAATGATCAAACATTTTTGTGATGTCTGTGGTTTTCCCGTTTACAGTTGTTTGAGTCTTTACTGCTGAAGAACACTTAATATATTATTATTATTATGTGTACACTGATTGTATTTGATTTGTCTTTTGCACACATTTTGTAAGCCTGCTAACGCGAGATGGGAAAATATGTTTTGGACTTTTTTTGAATGCTTTCAATTATGTCAAAGATAAAAACAAGACTGGAAGTAAAAATGTAAAAACAAGACAATAAAAATAAGAAAAGACTGACCTGAATGCACAACATAGCATTGAGAGTGTTTAGACAGTGTTGTTCATGGGGGTGGGATTAACTTACTTCTGTTTCTTTGGGCCATAATAATAATAATAATAATAATAATATTAACAGTAGTAAGAAATAAGAAGAATGTATTGAACTAAATATCTCTGCACAGTGGTGAGGCCTGTTGGTCAGGGGCTGAGATAAAAACAGTTTGCAAGTTTGTTGTATTTTATTACATTGTGAGGAACACCTCATAAAGTACATGTGGCACAACAGAAGCAATAATGAAATATAATGAACAGCAATAGACAAATCAACAGGGAACCCAAAGAATTGTATTCAATTACAAAGTGTTATTTTTGTAACATAGTCGTGTTAAAATATTCGGGTGGGATAATCGTATATAAAATTATTCTTTAACATCTCATTTGGATGAGCATGAACGGATTAGATCTGAGAAGTTTGGTAACAGATTCTTTGAGGAGTAACTATACAAAGTAAAGCAAAACAAGTGTCTCCACTAAACACCTCCACGATAACTTGGTGACATCCATCACCTGCATTATTATCCTGTATATCACCAAGTTTATCAGAGTCCAGCATCACTCCCTTCTGCACATACCTCCACTTTAAGAATATGGACTTTAAAACCCAAAAATCATTGTTGCATGACCAGAAAATTACATCACTCCAAGGAGAAAAGGGAAAACAGATGTTCCCCTTTTCACAGGATTGTCACTGAATTTCATTTCAGTTCTTTTCCTTTCCACATTCCAGCAGTTTCTAGGAAGAGCAGTCAGTTTCTGGTGGCTTTGAAGGGGTTTCCCCTGAAGGTGTCTCACTGGACATCCCAGTATCTCCAGACTCTGCTCCATTGCTCAGTGACAACTTCTCCAGTGCTAAAGGATGGACACAGAGACAATAAGCAAACTCATCCTCATCATCAATTAAAAGCAACCTGGACAACCAGCAGCAGATCTTCTCCTGTTCTCTATCCTTTTTTCAAACCACTTCAGAAAACTCATCTCTTCACCCTGGCCTTTGACACCTTGTGAGATGTTGCTTTTTAGCTCATTCTATGTTGTTTTTTAATATAGGGCTGTTTCAATTTGTATGTATTATGTGTAGTATGTGTATTATGTGTCTGGCTCTCTGTGCAGTTACATCCCATATCGTAGCTGAAGGGGGACTACAAGTCAAGTGGAAATGTGTTATCAGAATTTTTATATATAAAACAAAAGAAACTAAAACAACAACGATGATTTTTCTGAAAAACAGAAAACCCGCAAAATCCAATTTTCCAACATGCACCCTCTTCTTATAATTGGCTTCTACAAAGGTGAAGGCATAAACAGTGCACACCTTCACATATGGACAAAGTCTGTTAAAAGCTCTTTCATTGATCTGCAGATTTCTTCGTACCTTGAAGTGATGCTGAACGGTTGCTAGGTGGTGCTGTGATGCTGTCATCCAGTTCATCTAGGTAGAGTCTGTAGCGATGGCCGCTGTCATCCTCGTACTCCACATTCTCATCATCGCTGTCCACTTCAGGAGCCACATACACGACCTCGAACTCTATCTGTCCTCGCTGACATAGACACAAAGAATTAACCACAAACAACGATATGCAGGGAGCACGTGTATGTGCGTGCCAGTGTTACCTGCTGAGAGAGAATGGTGACAGCTTCCTTATGTTTGGCATCTCGCAAATTGATGCTGTTGACAGCAAGGATGGCATCTCCAACATGCAGCCCTCCACATCTGTCTGCGGGCTGACTGGGATGGATCTCTGAAATTAAAATGGGAACGCCATGCTCCTTCCCACCCTGAGAAAGTGAGGCCGAAGGAATGAAATGAGTTGAAAGCAGCTTTAATGCACTATGTCATAATGACACAGATGAACAGCACTATGTCATAATGACACAGATGAACAGCACTATGTCATAATGACACAGATGAACAGCACTATGTCATAATGACACAGATGAACAGCACTATGTCATAATGACACAGATGAACAGCACTATCAGACTGTGTTCTAATGGCGCTTCCATTTCTAAAAGCGATATCACGCAATTGGCTCTTTGAACTCTGGCTGTTACACAACAACTTGTTAATGATATGACACATTGCTCACTACAAAGGTGTATTTAAATTAAATTTCATTTATTTATATACACTGCCAAATCACAACAGAAATCACCTCAATGCTCTTTATATTGTAACCTTCATCCTACAATAATCAAACGACCGTCTGAACAAGCACTTGGTGACAGTGGGAAGTCAAACCTCCGGAGGTGAGAGTTGAAGATCTCCCAGACCGGGGCCTACACCACACATTCCCAGCTCATGTTTTGGTGCGGCAGGTCTGTCCACCATCCTCCCTCTCCACCTGACCCAACTCACCACTACATGGTGATCAGCTGACAGCTCCGCCCCCTCTTTATCAGTGTCCAGAACACCCGGCAGCAGATCCAATGATACAAAATCGATCATCGACCTAGGGTGTCCTGGTGCCACATGCACTTATGTGCATCCTTACATTTGTCTTCATTATGGACAAACTGTGATTTGCACAGAAATCTAGTAACAAAGAACTGGTCGTTTCAGATCACCCAGGCTGTTCCTCCCAAACATACCAGATCTCACTGTCATTGCCCACATGAGTGTTGAAGTCTCCCAGTAGGAAGTCACCGGATGAAGCACCCACTCAATGACACCAAGACTGCTTGGTACTCTGAACTATCATTCACTGCATAAAAGCAAATGACATTTAGGACCCGTTCCCCAACCCAAAGGCACAGTGAAGCATCCCTATTGTCCACCTGAAAAACCCCAACGTACTGGCAGCAAGCGCGTGATTACAAGAACCCACCCCTGCCTGCCGCCACCCACCAGAACCCAAGCCGTGCGTTGAGGTTAGCTTGTCTATATCTAGCTGATTTTTCTCAACCTCACACACTAGCTTAGACTCCTTCCTCACCAGAGAGGTCACATTCCATTTAAGTAGCCAGCCTTGTTAGCTGGGGATTAGACAACCACGGCCTCTGCCCCTGAGTGCTGCTCGAGACACCATTGCACCAAACCCCTACCGCGCTAGGTCCTATGGGCTAAGGCCTGGCTACCAGATGGTCTCCCTCCCTGTGACTAGCTACAGGGTGGGTCCTCGGTAGCCCTATCTCAGGGCAGGGTACACTGGTCTCTTGGTCTTCTTTTATCCATTGGGGTGGACTGAGTGGCTCGTCATCTGGCCCCAGGGCCACTTTGCACTGGACTCAATGCCTCTTTGGATGGGATCTTCCAAAGTCAAGTGTGAGTTGCTCAGAACATTTTTGGCTGAGGTCACAGACATTGTGAATAATCAACCACTGTTACCTGTGTTCAGTGAACCCACAGATACTTGGTCAAAGGAGCTTGCAAAGAAAAGCGTCTGGACTTCTATAAGTTGCTTGAAGACGTTTCAGCCAAGGTGTGAAACTGGGCGTGGGTCCCAGTCCCAGTTTCACACCTTGGCTCAGGCGATTAGAGGATCATCAGGGGGTCCTTTTGTCCCTCTGTGGGGGGATACTCCCACTAGGTTTATATCTGGGACTCTCCACCATTTGACCTTAGAACTGAAGAAGCTTCTCGGATGAGAGGTGAAACGTCTTCAAGCAACTTATAGAAGTCCAGACGCTTTTCTTTGCAAGCTCCTTTGACTACGATGACCTGGATGACTGAGAACCTTCACAGACATACCACAGATACTTGCACTCTCATTGAGGCTTCATTGCTTACTCAAAAAGTAAGTAGAAAGTAAGTCCATGTCCAGCTCCAGTTGGAAAGTTTGGACATACATACTTATTGAAACAGCCTTAGACAAAGTGGACATCTAACCAACTGAAGCTTAAACAAGGATGATAGTGCTTCTTAAAGACGAAAGAGAATGCAAGGTGCAAGTAAATGTCACCCCCAAAAAATTGGAGGAGATGGTCCTGCTCATTACCACTGATGACCGAAATATGCTTTGACCGCATCATCTTAGTAGATGAAAACCCCCTAGCTTCAGATGGGGAGTGAACAGAGAACAGAACCTCGATACTTAAGTAAGGTTTGATCCAAACATGACCAGCTGCTGATTAAAAAGATAAAATACTGAGACTGCTTACTGTAATGGAAATTCCTAGACCCTCATGATCCTCTTTGACCAGCACAACCTTTCGGATAGGGCCAACTCCCTGGGTTTTCTTCAGCATGTCTGGATCCTGTAATTACACACAAAAACAACTTTTGGACGCAGAACTAAAGGTACCAACAGCTTTCACTACTTTGTAGTTTTACACTCACATGTCCCACAGGAGAGGGAAGAGGTCTCTTTGGGTCACTTCGACCTCTACATGCTCGGATCACAGTTTTATGGCGGTGAAGGTGAATTTCTGCCTCCAGTTGATTCCAGAGCTTGTCATGTGCTGGCCCTTTCATGTCACGACCCAGTAACTGTATCTGCTGCACCCTGAAAGACAAACCAAGCAAAGATCTAATTACTGTCTGTATGTGCCATTTAATATCTTACTGAAATATGTAAAATATTTGACATCTGTGACATCACTGGTCATAGGTAAGTATAATGCATGGATCACACATTTCAATTCAATATTATTTATATAGCGCCAAATTACAACAGCAGTCGCCTCAAGGCACTTTATATTGTAAGGTAAAGATCCTACAACAATACACACAGAGAAACCCCCAACAATCAAATGTTCCCCTCTGAGCAAGTGCTTGGTGAGAGTGGGAAGGAAAAACGCCCTTTGGCTCCACACTGTATATAAATGCCACTTGTTTTGCACATATTCAACTCTGTATATTTTTATATATTTTATTATTATTATTATTATTATTATTATTATTTTTTTTACTATTTAATTTGTAAAATGTGTATACACACACACACACACACACACACACACACACACACACACACACACACACACAGGAAAATATTTAGTATACACATCCAGAAATGCATACACTATTATATATTGTACATATATTTATTAGTTTCAGGTTGGCCATTCTTGTATTTTGCTCGTTTGTGTTGTTGTGTTTGCACATCTCTGTTGCTTGTGGGGCTCGCACACAAGAATTTCACTCGCATGTGCTGTGCCAGTGTGCCTGCACATGTGATGTGACAATAAAAGTGATTTGATTTGATTTGATTTGATTTGAACAGGGTGACATTTCTGGCAGAACTAGGCTCTTGCTGGGACGGGCAGCTTGCTGGTTGGGGTTGAGAGAAAGAAAACAGGACCAAATAAAATTTAAAAAAAAAAAAAAAAAAAAAAAAAAAACCACACCGTGGAAAAGAACTAGATATTAATATTGACTAGTGATTAAACACAGAGTGGTGAGTAAGAACAATGAGTGAGATTGGTAACTAAAGAAGAAGCACTCAGTGCATAATGGAAAGCCTCAAGCTGCCTAGACGTATTGCAGCATAACTAATGCTGGGCTTACACTGTGCAATTTTTGAGCCGATTTTGAGTCGTGCGACCGTTTTGGCGATCGGCCCGATTTTGGCCTGCATCGTGTAGTATACGTGGGGTAACGAGAAGCGATTAACACCTCACGACCAGCTCCTGATCATCAATTGCGACCGTCGTGAGTGTGTCACTGCAGCTTCTCACACTGCGGACGCGCAAACACAAATGTCAGTGAAAAAGACGGCGCATCACGGCAGTGCAGCATGTGATCTGGACACAAGCGATGGAGGCACTTGTAGAACTTTGGAAAGCTCATCCGAGCCTTTTTGATGTGGCCTCACAAAATTATCACGACCACAACAACCGTGAAAATAGTCGGATCTACATTGCTGCTCAATCACAGCTGCCTGATTAATTTTTTTCATTAGCAATTTAGCAAAGTTGATGGTGGTGTGTGTGTCCGTGTGAGTGAAAGACAGAGAGGGAGAGCGAGCGACAGAATTTCTGTTATAACCTTCATTTTATGGACGCACAGTGTGAGCACTCAGGTCACATCAGAGCATCGGGCCGTATAGTGTGAGACCCTGCATCGTGACCTACGAACTTCTAACCCCTGCGAGTCAACCGTGCAGCTTGAGCAGAAGCTGAATAACGCCACTGAGAAAAAAAAAAATCGCACAGTGTGAGCCCAGCTTAAGGGAAGATTCAGGGTCACCTGATCCAGCCCTAACCCTAATTAGCTTTATCAACGAGGAAAGTTAGAAGCCTAATTTTAAAAGTGAAGAGAGTGTCTGTGTCCCAAATCTTGGAGCTGGTTCCACAGAAGACGGGCCGGGAAACTGAAGGATCTGCCTCTTATTATTGGTTTAGACACCATGTTTTTAAGTTTTTTTGGGGTCAAGTACAAAATCTCAGTTTATCTGAAATTAGAAGCAGGAAATTCATTCAGGTCTTTATGTCTTTAAAAGGTTCTTCCAATAAAGGCTCTGCCTTCCAACAATACTGCCTAAGGGAGGCATATCAAATGTAAACTTTATAGTTAAGCTTTCTGTCCCCATTTACACGAACAAATTGACTTAATAGAAAGATATGATTCAAACCACTGCAGCGGAGTGCCTTAATTCCTAGACTTTAAATAAACTAATCCTCTGCAGATGATTAGTTAGCTGTTTTACAATTACTCTTTAAAGGATTTTTGGTGAATGGGAGTTGAAGATTGGCTCGGCAAACGGTGTAAGTACTGCCACCTTAAAGGCCTGTCGTATGTAGCCCATTAACGGGGATAAACAGAGAGCAACACTCATCTACCCTTTGATGTTGCCTACTAATGAGAAGTGATTACTGTGCTACTGAAACAAGGTCCCCCAGAAGAGACCATTTCTCATTGAAATTTATTTTACACTAGATACTTCACTTTGGTTTTCAGCAACATAGGTACAAAGACTGATAGACATACGTATAATAATTTCTTGTATTTGTTTATTATACTTGTGTATACATGTTATAGTGTGTGCTTTCCTCTTGCACAGGTCCAAACTGATATTTTAATCTCAACAAAACTTTCACCATTATCATGTTCTCAACATGATTACAGACTACACTAAACCCCATCATTTCACTCTTCTCACATTAGTCGTCACTTCCACTGCATGTAGTCTGTGCCACGTGCCTTCATGTGCATGACTTCCTAATTATTATACTAATTGCTTATTAGAATCATCATCATCATCATCATCATTATTATCATTATTATTATTAGAAGTTACCATAATAGTCTTAGCAAACCTAAACTTTGCACTAAAAATAGTTTGAACTTTAACGTCTTACCTGCCAGCCAGTTCCTTGTCCAAGTATTTAGCAGCCAGTCTGGCGCCGTAGACTTCGGCCTGCAGTACTGCCATGTGCCTGCGAAGGGCCTCGTTTTCTTTCTTATATAGTCTGGTTTCTGCCTCCATTTTTGCCTCTGCTAATTTCTCCTTCTTACTGGCCTCGAGCTCCTGTTCCTAGAACAAACACATACATTGTAAGTACAAAATATTAACCTATTTTTTAAAATGAATATTATGAAAATGTAATGTTAAATTTGCAAAAATTAATCATGGTTAATTACAAATGTTATATGAGAAGGTTAAACTCTAATTTACATTCACATTAGTCTGTAATTTTATGTAATTTGCAGAAAAATAACCATGAGAAAACTAGGTACACGGGGATAAACCACAGCTGACAGGCTGATCCCAATCTCACTAATAAATAGAAGATTCTTAATGTGGCATTACATCGTTTCTTTGCATTTTTCAACAATTGTAAATTGAATCTATATCAAACTTTGGACTTGAGGGAGTATAGCACAGTGTTTGATAAGAGATTGCCTTATTGTTGAGGTTTTCAAACCTGTTGCTCATTGACAACTACTGTCCTCTGTTACCTTCCAGTTCAGGCACAATGCAGGCTGCGCTCTTTTGGATTTTTATTCCTGGCATGTGCTGGACCTGCTCGCCCAGTTTGGGGCTCACTGCAATGAGTTCTCCAGTTATCACTTGGTATCTATCACTACAGCCCACTTCCCCTGCTTATCCACCACTACTATGTCTGGCAGGATTTCTCAATATTATCCACTTCTTATATCCGCCAGTGGTACATACCATGGAGGAGCCACACTATCAGTTGTGGCTTGCTGATGAACTCATGGACCTTTGTGTTTTCATCCTGGACATTGGTTCTGGCACTCACTAGTCCTCAGCCACCTTCCATCCGCTTAGTATACAGTCTCAGGGTGCTGGACTTGGGGTAAGGCATCCTCCAAGTCTAGGTCACTAACGCATGATAAGACGCTTTCTTGTCTTGATGTCAGTGGCTTCTCTCTCTCTCTCAGGCCAGCTGATTATCCCAGCAGGGTATCTGACGACTGGCAGGTGCTGACTGCCTGGATCTTGATCTTGTACTCTCTGCATGTATTTGATGACTGCAGCTTTCCTAGCAGCCTCCCATTTGTCTGTGGAATTCCCAGGCACTTGTAGCTGTCCTCGATGTCTGCGACGTTGCCTTCTGGTAGTGGAATTCCCTCAGTTCTGACTACCTTCCCTCTCTTTGTTGCCATCCGACTACACTTCTCCAGTTCGACTAACACTCTGATGATGCTATAGATTCTAGTGATGTGGCTCAGTGAATCGATGTCTCGTTCACTCCTGGCACACACACTTCCATGTAGAGGAGGTGGCTGACAATTGCTCCATTCCGTAGTTTGTCTGGTCTGGCTAAGGGAGTTCAGGCCTATGCAGAACAGCAGTAGTGACAGAGCATCTTCTTGTTTAATCTTGTACTTGATAATGACTTTTGCTATTGGCTTGAAGTTGGCCAATAGTGTTGTTCGCCACATCCCCATTGAGTTCCTGACAAAGGCTCTTAGATCTTGTACAATTCTAGGCATTCCAGGACCCATGCGTGAGGCACTGAGTAGTAGGCTTTCTTGTAGTCAATCCAGGCAGTGCACAGGTTGGTCAGTCTGGTCTTACAGTCTATCTACCAGGAGCTGGTGTTTTGCCCATCTGTCCTTTCTTTTCCCTGCTCCATGTGGTGCTGAGGCAGGTTACTGACCAGCAGTTGAACGGGATTGGCCCGTTTTCAGTTAGCCATTCTGGGTTTGTTTGGTCCATTAGCAGCTGACTCATTTGTTAGTTTGCTAGATGCTCATGGAGCACAGTTAGCTTCTGTATGTTAGACTCCTGGTCCCCTCCCCAGTCGGACCAGGAGTGATATGTTCTCGTTAAATTTCTGGCTGTCTAAGTGGTGTCCAAAAAAGTTATTAAACTTAGAACAAGATCTTCCACTCCAGCTTATTAATGAGCCAAAGACCCAGACATGGTCTTAATTCATTCGAAAGCCTGATGGTTAGCCTTGTCCATGCAAGCTGGAAACCTCAAAAACAGTGTTATTTGTTGTTATCTATGGGCCTTACTCAGAGTTTCTATCTGACTTCTCAGATGTTTTGATTTGGTACTCAGCTCAGCTAAAATAATTAATGGGGGTGATTTTTGCATTGATGTAGATATTAAAAATGACAGCCTCAACAAGGCCAATTATTAGAAATAAGTGTCTTCTTTCAAAAAATAAAAGAACGCACTCAACACTTAGTCTTACTCTAGATCTTATTATGATATATGGCAAAGCAAATGAACATTAACAGTATTCCCTGAACACCATTTTTTGTCTGATCATTTCTTAAATTTACAACAGTGGATTACACAGCAGTAATGAATTGATTTCATGACACTTGTTTATAGTGTCACAGCTTCACTGCATAAAATGCTGGATACTGTAGCTGCTCTGAAAAAGAAAACCTCAAATCAGAAGTACTTGACTCCCTGGTATAACTCTCAAACATGCACCTTAAAGTAGATAATTCATGGTCGGGAGAAGAAATGACATCTCACTAATTTAGAAGATCATCATTTAGCCTGAAAAAACTGGTCTTTACACTATTAAAAACAGTAGTTAAACCATTTTAACTACTTTAAAGTAGTTAAAATTGCCCATCACAGTACAGAAACAGCTTTAGTGAAGGTTACAAATGATCTTCTTATGGCCTCTGACAGTGGACTCATCTCTGTGCTCGTCCTGCTAGACCTCAGTGCAGCATTCAATACAGTTGTCCATAATGTTTTATTACCGCTATTAGAACATGCTGCAGGTACTGAAAGTACTATGCTGCAGTATTGTGAATCTCATCTGTCTAATACACTCCAATTTCTTCATGTAAATGGAGAGACCTCTTCAAACACTAAGGTTAATTATGGAGTTCCACAGGGTTCAGTGCTAGGACCAATTCTTTTTATGTTTTACATGCTTCCCTTAGGCAGTATCATCAGAAGGCATAGCATATATTTTCACTGCTATGCAGATATCCAACTTTATCTATTCCTTAAGCCAGATAACACACACCAATTAGTTAAACTGTGGGAATGTTTTAAAGACAAAGACGTGGATGATATTAGACTCCATCAGAGTATTATTGTGTGCAAATGTTAGATAGAAAGCAGAAAAAAGAAAAAGGCTATATAAAAACAGTTCATTTACCATTCCATTTGTGCAATATTAATTAAAAACATACTGTCTCAGAGTGACACTGAAAAACTAGTTCATGGACAACTATAATTCATTATTATCAGGATGTAGGGATGGGTACCGGTATCCGGTTCTGACATAAACGGTAGTAACCAGACCAAAAAGCGGTGCTTTATTTCGGTGCTTTTTTTTTTTTCCTGAGCTGTGATACACTTTGGATTCTAGCCAACCATTTTACCTTTCCAAGGATAGTAGGTGGGCCCAGGTACGTATGTTCTTTTAGAGCAGAGCTACAGATTAAAAATGCCCAAGGCGAAGTGGTCAAAAGTCTGGCTGTACTTCACAGTAAAAGATGCAAACTCAGCAGCCTGCAACAAGTGCTTTAAGGTGATACTATGCAAAGGAGGTAACACATCGAAGCTGACAACGAACTTGGCGATGCATATCGTTTTTTTAAAAGCTGAGAAATGCACCGTATTTGATAGTTTGCTGCGAGACCTCACACCGAGCACATCTACTGCGGGTGTGGTGCCTGTTATCAGACCCGGAGTTAGCAACATCCCCCAAAAACCCGAAGAGGAGAGTCCAGGCCGCTAGCCCTGCCAGTGTAGCAGAAATGATGACGGATGATGATGGCAGCAGCAGCCGTTCTTCTCTGCGTGAGTAGCTTAATGTTGTTCGTGTGTAATTTACGTTTAGTAGGTTAACCACATTAATAAATTAATGCACGTAAGGTGAACTAGCAAACAGCGTTGTAGTTACATGCGGCTGTCTTCTTGTTTGATGGCAGATAATCCCTTCACCCTGGCCAAAAAGGCTAAAATGACCAAAGAAAAAGTGGAAAACAGCTAAACATGAGAGGTTTTTGGACAAAGTTTGTGTTCTCCATTCTTTAAGCACCGGTTCGAGCACCGTTTAAGCACCGGCACCGTTTCAAAAGTACCGGTTTGGCACCGGTATTGGATAAAACCTAAACGATACCCATCCCTATCAGGATGTTTTAAAAACTCGCTGGAAAGCTTTCAGCTCATCTAAAATGCTGCAGCAAGAGTACTGACAGGTACTAGACAGACAGCATATTTCTCTTACACTGGCTTTTCTTCAATCCAGGATCAAATTTAAAATCCTTCTCAACACATTAAAGATCTTGAATAATCAGGCCCCATCTTATAGTACTAACCTGATAGTACCACATGACCCCATTACAGCACTTCACTCTTAGACTGCAGGATTACTTGTGTCTCATAGGGTATTTAAAATTAGAACGTGAGGCAAAACCTTCATCTCCCACGCCTCTCGACTCGGCACCGTTTGCCATGGCTTTTTGGGTTTTCCATTAGGTCACAGTACCTGGTACCAGGTACTTTCTAAGTAGGTACTAAAATGTTATCATTGTCACACTGCATGCCACTGATTGGTTGGTCAGCAGCATCACTCAATGAGTCATGAAAGCATCTTGTTCACAAAAATTAAAACCACCATTTTTGAAACCTGGCAAGGGGGGTAAATGGCTATAAAAAAAAACAAAAAAAACAAAACAATGCCGTGGTCCCCAAGTCTGATGAAAAGCCACACACTGAGCAGCAGGTATGTTCTTGCCTCGATGTCCACCTTTGTTGTCCACGCCCAGATGTGTTGCTATGACGACAAGCACGCACACTGGGTTGTAATGGAAAACCAGGTGATCCAAGTTAGCTCGTGGTGATCTGTGGCAAGTCGATTAGTAGGTACTAATAGAAAAGGGGCTTTAAACTGAACAGATTTCAACTGGTTTATTCTCCTGGCTTCTATCTCTGGGTTACCTCGCCAAGCAGCTGCCCAAGGCTCTGAGTCTTTGCTTGACAGTTTCTAAGGCCTCAGGACAACTTGCAGCATTTCTTAGGTACCCCTTTTTGCAGTTCCAATAGTTGCCAAGTTTCCTCTGTGCTGCCTTGAGCTTGCCTTTCTCAGTGAAGAATACTGCTCCTTGTGGTTGTTCATCATGTAGCCAAGCATTTCAGTGATCACTGCTGCTGCTGCGGTGTAGATCAGCCGGCTGCTTTCAATAACAGTCGCATTAGGAATTGTCCATAATGCTGCTTTCACATCTTTTAGGAGAACTTCAGAGTTTATTTCAGGTAGTCGTAGTAATTGGACATGGAGGGTCCAGGTTTCCAGCGTAGCCATGATCCTCCATCTCCTCAGATCAGCTGCTCGCACCTCCAACGCATTCAACACACCAGCTGTTCTTGGGGCTTGGTGGGTGGGAATACCACAGGGACATACCACTTTAGGTGTCTACCCATGAGTGTCTATGATCAATCATGACAGTCTATGATTTCTACAATGGATGTGAGACAAATCCTACTGTGAAAGTGACTAAAGGTCAAGCTGCAGGCCTGATAACGTCCCTGTCTGTGTACTAAAAATGTGCCAATCGGCTAGTTGATGTTTTTACTTTATACGAGCAACTTTCACAAGAATGTGTTCCCACCTGTCTTAATACAGCCACTATTGTTACTATGTCACTAGATAACAATGCTGCTTATTGACTTGAGTATTTAACACATCTCCTAGCTAGAAGGGCACCTACACATAAAGTAGTTTGCTTACAGCTTTGAAACTCACAGTTGATCACTGATTGCAGGCTTTGGTTCTTTGGCTAACTCCGATTTAGTTAACACCCTATCATATGTAAATAAACAAAAGCTTGCATTTTTCATTGGTAGTTAAGAACAGTTTAACTCGAGCCACTTTGATTGCATTGTCAGCAGTTATTTTAAGCATTGTCTCTGACCCTGATTCCCACACTCTGCAAATGGATACTGAACTTCCTCATAAACAAGTGTCGAAAACGGCGCAGTCACACCACTTCTTTGACTTTAATGTTCGAAAGTCAAGCCCAACAACTGCATTTGCATTTTGAAGTATCCTTGGGCACATGATGCATGTAAAGAGTACAGTGTGTGTGTGATTGATATATATATATATATATATATATATATATATTTTTTTTTTTTTTTTTTTTTTTTAAGTGTAAATGGTTGAAATGAGGCATGTAGCTACATTTTCTGGGAAAGACACCATTACACCGACTTACCAGCTCTTCTAAGGTTGGTGTAGGCTTTAAAGGAAAATATACAGAAAAAGAAAAGAAAAAAAGTCTTTGATTAGAGAAATTGGTACAAAAAGCATTAGAAAGGTTACAAAGCATCAGATATACAGCAGCAGACACCAACCTTGTACAATTTCAACCAGAAATTTAGATTCATCCCTCCATAAAATCTGTTTTATTTTTAGTCTAATTCTTGTATAATTTATCAGCATTTTCTCCAGCCAGCCTGCCTGAGATCATTTCTGAAAAGGCTTCAGTAAATAGTAGATGTATAAACTTAAGGATATGCATTTCTCACAGGTTAGTTTTAATCTGTTTAATTACTACTGTATGGGGGGCATGTGCAGTTTTTATTTAAGTTAAATATAATGTTTCTTTTACATCTAGTTTTAGTTTTTAATTGACTATAATAACCTTGCTCTGAACCAGGTCAACATCCGATCTGTGACCCCTTCAGCCCTGCATTTCTCCAACTACAGTCCTAAACCATTTATACTTTGTGTACATTTTTTTTAACATAAAGGGGCTAAAATAAGTATTGAACAATTTTATAAGTTAAGATATTTTTGATGGTGCCACTAACATGAAACTCTCACCAGATGTTGGTAAAAACCCATCCAGTCATCATATGCAAAGAAATCAAACCATAAATGACGTTATGTGTAATAATGAGAAATGACAGAGGGAAATAGTATTGAACACACTTACTGAAATGTATTTAATACTTGGTCCAAAAAGCTTTGTTGGTGACAGCTTCAAGACACCTCCCGTATGGAGAAATTGCATTTCTGTGATTTTGGCTCCGTGGGCCACTTCCATTAACTGTGAGCTTTAGGTTTTTTTTCCTTATAGATTTTCAATTGGATTCAGGTCAGCTGATTGGACCAGACCATTCTAACAGATTTATTTTCTTTCACTGAAACCACTTGACAGTTTCCTTTGGGGTGTGTTTTGGATCATTGACTTGCCTCCAGCCTTAGATGGCAGCAGATTTTTTCAGTCAGGAATGTCTACATTTTTCCACTCATCCTTCCTTCAATTATATGAAGCGTGCCAGTGTTTTATGCTGATAAACAGCCCTACATCATGATGTTTCCACCTCCAAACTTCACTCTGGCTATGGTGTTTTTGCGGCAGTGCCTTTTGACCTCCAAGCATGGTGCATATTACTTTTAAGACTAAGCAACATGGCTGCTCCAGCCTGCACGCCAAATACCCTTGGGAAAGATACTAACCCCAAGTTGCTTGCCGATGCATCCATAAAAAGTACTTACTTAGAAAAAAACATAGAACAAAGTGTTTATATGAACGGTCAAATGAGGCAAGTCGTATAGAGCACTTTGAGTGCTCAGTTAAAGTGGAAAAGTGTTATTATAAACAGTCCGACTGCTCTGCCCTCTGTAGTCATTTAGACATTTGAGCATCTGGTACTATCCCATCTCCTGGATCCCTGCAGTTTGCAATAGGTCCGTAGTCAATGCAGTTAACATGGCACTGCACTTCATCCTCCAGCATCTGGACTCTGCAGGAACTTATATCAGGCTAGTTTGTGGACTTGAGTTCCACTTTTAATGCCGTCCTCCCAGCTCTACTACAAGACAACTCTCACAGCCAAATGTTCCCGCTTACACCTGCAGAAGGATCACCGAATTACTGTCTAGGCAGGCATGTCTCACTTTCAACGCATCAGCACCTGTTCTCCTCAGGGCTCTGTACTTTTTCCTCGGCTCTTCTCCCTGTACACCAACATTTGAACCTCTTATTGCCAATCTGTCAAACTCCTTAAGTTTGCAAATGACACCATACTCATCGGGCTCATCTCGGGTGGAGATGAATCTGCCTATAGGAGGGAGATGTCTACTGACCTGATGCAGTGACAACTTCCTTGGAACCATCACCTCCCAGGACCTAAAGTTTGAGCTAAACATCAGCTCACTAACCAAGAAGGCACAGCAGAGGATGTACTTCCTGCATCGGTGGAAAAAAATACAAGCTGCCAAAGTCAATGGCGATGCAGTTTTACTCTTCCATCATTTAATCTATCCTCACTTCCTCCATCACCATCTGGTACGCTACTGCCACTACCAAGCACAAAGGCAGACTGCAGCGTATCATCCGCTGCACTGAAGAGGTGACTGGCTGCAATCCCCCTTCCCTACAAGACCTGTACACCCTCCAGGACACTGAATCAGGCAAACAAGATTGCTGCATGATGCTGTGGTCAATCACAACCAACACCTCACGCCACAAGGACAGTTTCTTTCCCCTGCTATGTTGGATTACTTAACAACACCCCTTCAATCCGCTTACTGCTCAGTTAACATGCTGCAGTAACAAATTTACTTACTCAGGTTTTATTACACACATGTTTTGTCTACATTGCACCCTTTAGATCTAGAGCATATTCTATTTCTGTACAATTAGTTTTGCACCATGACACCATTTTTGCTCTCTTTAGTGTCACTTGGGAAATAGTTTTTAAAATGCCAAATTTTCACAGGGAGGTTAATAATTCTAGTCTTGGCATGTCCCAACAGGAGGAGGCCCTGGGGCAGACCCAGGACAGGCTGGAGAGATTATATCTCTCAGCTGGCTAACGTTAGCCTCTGTGATAACTGATACTTGTTGAAGGGTGTTATAGTCTAGCGTCACTTAGCAGATGTTAATTGTCTCAGAGCCCAAAGGCAACTGTTAGCAGGCTCAAGTCATCTAAGAGACTCCATCAGCTTTGAAAGCACAGTAAAGACTATGACAAGAGCTATGCAGTCTGTAAAATCTGTACCGCCAGAGTCAAATACTCGGGTAACACAACAAATTTACAAGTATAGACACAATAGCGACGTAGGGTCAAATTCTAATTTTAAAACGAAATGAGGTGTTTAACGGACAATTAAAGAAGTTAACTTTTCGAAACTACCAGCAACTTCAACTCGTGCAACAAAAAAAGATAGCGCAGTCAGTACTTGTTTTTATTTGCAAAGACATGCGCCCTCTGAGTGCTGTGGAGAATAAATAATTTTGTAATATGATTAAAACACTGGAGCCCTGTTGCACTGTTCCCTCCCGACAACACTTCACGGACATACTCTGCCAAAGTTGTATCAAGAAGGCAAAGCGACAGTGCTGGACTCTCTCAGCTCAGCACAGACAGTTGCTTTGACATGCGACCCTTGGACTTCGAGAGCCACTGAATGGTAGGCCACTGTTACAGCACATCACAAAACTGATCAGTGGAACAGTCAGTCACACAGGTGAACAAATTCCCCTTTTCAGGTTGCACAAAAAGTGTTCGATTGCTGGACACTGCAGAGCTGTACTTTCTTTTATTAGCACTTCATTTTATTAGCACTTTATATTGTCAGTGTTTACTCAGATGAATTCTTCATGCAATTTCATTTTTGATTTATATTTGTTTGTGTTAAGGTAACATAAAAAAGTGCTTCGTTTTGATGCTGCAGAGAGCATTTTTTGGATTAGTATTTTAAAAGTACTCAATAAGTACGTCAACATTTCATTGTTTACTTTTTTCATGTTAAAGAAATAGTCGATATATCAGTAAAGCTGTTTTGTTTGTTTATTTGACATGGCTTCTGATAAGGCAGATGTTAATTTTTCTCCATTCATTTTGAACTTAAAGAGAGAGTGTTTTGTTTCCTCCAGTGAAATGTATCCCTCTATTTTAGTTGAGATAGCTCATGCCAAGCATTTAACAGTTTGGACTGTTTACCGTGAATTTTCCTACACTTAAATTCAGTCTTAATAAACACAAATAGTGTCTGGCTTTTAGTATCGCAATCTATCGTATGGTCTCCCCTGTATTGTGATACATATTGTATCGCTAGATTCTTGCCAATACACACCCCTAATGGAGATGTTTATTTCTGTTTTCCAGCAGAACTTGGCACCTGTCCACAGCACTGAAACTACTACAGTATGCTTACAGTGTTGTTATTCTGCTTGCCGGGGAGTGTTATTGTTGATTAAGACATTAGAAAGACAGAAAAACAGTAAGAAGACCTGGAGTAGAAAGACGAAAGGAGTAAACAGGAATGAAATTTCTCTTGAAATTGTAATGTTACCTCAAAGGAACATACGTGTCTTGGTCTGAGTACAAGAATGACATTGACTTTTTTAATTACAGGTGCATCACTAAGTTGTACACTGTAATGCTATGTCAGCAAGCATGTCTGATACACGTACCTAACGTCTTAGACTGAAAACAGAAGACTAGGTTGTCAGTGACAGTGTATTACTCAATGATTGTATAATAAATATGTCATCTTCACTCACTGCAGCCAATCAGTAACTCTGTTACTATTGTTAAATGATTACAAAGGCTGATTGACTGTATTACAGCCGTTCTCCCTACCAGTTTATCTTTGATGCTATCCGACTCCTCAGCTTGGCCTTGCTTGACATGAAGCTGCAGTTGGAGAGCATGAAGCTGCAGGAGCAAGTCGTGGACCTCCCTTTCTGCCACCACCCGTGCAGCTTTAGCTTCGGTCAACTCTGAGCGCAAGTCCACCAGCTGAGCCTAGAGTGAAAGGAAACAACAGAGGGATGGGGCACAGGAAGCAGATGTGTTAGGTGGTTTAAAGGGGCATGGGTCTCAGATCACAGCATCACTGTTTTCGTAGTTTGCAAAACCCAAATCTTACAGTACATACTTTTTTTTTTTCTTTGTAATTTATGAGTATTAATTATTAGTTACTGTGCGGAAACATTACGATCCCATAAATTTAGCACAACAATGTATTCATGTGGTATTCTAAAGGTCTTTAAAGAAAATAACATATTACATATCCAAGGCTCTAGAGTGCAATCAATTTGGTTGCAAATGCAGGCTAATTTCTCAATAGTGCGACTAAAAAAAAAATCCCTGCGACCAGCTGTTCGAGTAAAAAAAAAATAAAAAAAAAAAAAATAAAAAAAAAAATAAAAAACTCTGAAAGTCTCTGTGGCCAACAGCAGACAACATTATGCCCATATCATAAAGGTGCTGCTTAGAGTAGCTGAATGTGCTGCTGAAGCCCCGCAGCACCGACTCTGTGCTGCTGCTACCTTTTGCACTGGTGCACCTAAGAAAAAAAGTTAGGTGCACCAGTGCAACCATGGCAAAAAGTTAGTCTAGAGCCCTGATGTATTTGTTTATTAAAAGCTCTTTATCAAAAGATCTGCAGATCTGTCATTTAGTACTTGAATTACAGAGGCAGAAAAGATGAAACACTGTTTCACACAAGCCAAGTCTGCCTGACCTTCAGGACATTAATTCATGGACAGACATTCTGTAGCAAAAACAGGGAGAACATGCCAACTCCAGACAGAAAAGGCGGTGACCTTCCTGCGCCTTCTGCTGTAATAGACGCACGTTGAGTAGGGGTGAGTTTCAATAATCAATTTTCTGATTAAAATTGATTTTGGCTTGAATAAAGCAATTCATAAAAATCCTGAATTGCTTTTTAAATATAAATGTATTTTGCCAGAAACGCCCGAATCTCAGGTTAAAGCTCACAAAACTATTTCAACAACCTCCAAACAGCTAAAACAGTAAATGAGTGCAGGTAAACGTATTCCGCACAAACATGTAAACACAAAGCGCAGACCTGACGCATCAAAATCAGTGAGATGTCAGCTTTCTCACCTGAAAGCCAACACCTCACAGATTCTGCTGCGTCTGGTCGACGCTCTGTGTTTACGTCTTTTTTTGTGCTGGGTTCTGAAGCTGCTGTTTCATCACTCTCCAACCGAAACTGACTGAATCA
Source organism: Simochromis diagramma (assembly GCF_900408965.1). NCBI lineage: Eukaryota > Metazoa > Chordata > Actinopteri > Cichliformes > Cichlidae > Simochromis > Simochromis diagramma. Next base: position 283,891 of record NW_024386757.1, on the reverse strand, counting down.
GCAGCAAAAGAAGATCAAAACTAAGCTTTACATTCCGCTTCACTTAAACATAGTCATGAATTCCCTCTTACTTTTGCTGTTTTTCCTTCCACCACGATAAAAATTAAATAAATAAAAAAAAAAAAAATAAAAAAAATCACACTTTTAAAAAATGCTTTTTAAAATTATGACAAATTGCAAAATGCCTCTGTGACTTTGCTATGCTTCACGAGCAGGTTTTCTTCCGTTTTTGTTCTACTGCTGAATATTTTTAAGGTTAACTGATATAAAAAGCCAGGCCAGGAAAATCTCCTTCATGTTTTTCTGTGTTTTATCCTCAGTTACTTTGACACAAAGGCATCTGCTGTGATGCTTACACCTCTGATGACGTCTCAAAAGTGTCAGTACTGATAGATAAGATAACTCTTTATTATCATTGCACAGTCATACATAGTACAGTAGTACAATGAAATTGGAAAACTGTCCTACGTCGGCACTACATATAACACAACACGACACGATATGACACATCACAATGCAACACAAACAACACAACACAGTATATTAACTTAGTATAAAAAAAAGAAGAATAAGTGTATGTGTATTGCACACTGTTATTGTTGCACATTATGATCAGAATTATAATATTTCTGAGGAAAAATTTCCCCGATTCAAATCTAATTGAAATCGTGGATCGAATCGAATCGGGACCTTGTGAATCAGAATCGAATCAATTCTAGAAATCAGTGATGTTACCCAGCCCTATTGCTGAGCTAACAAAACTGTACAATCACAACATTTTTGACAAAACACAAGTTATGTTTAGTCATTTTTCTCAGTGCATCTGTCCTGACCCCTCCTTGATCCACTTCTGTTCCACCACTGGAAAACATTTAGAAACAAGGTTCAAAGTCTAGGACAGAGGGTTGCTCCATCTGATAGATGGATGGCACAGTGTATATGCATTGTTTAACAGGTTTAACAGCTGGCAGGGCAGGTTCATGCGGATGTCACTCACACCTGTATCACCTATTTAAACATTGTTACACACCGATATAGCCCATACTGACAATATTCACAGATGGCAAAGCTTCTTTGGACATGACAACACACCCTAATTACACAGCAAACATTGCTGAGGAAATGCCAAGGAGTTCAGGTGCTGACTTAGTCTTTAAAGCCCCTCTCATTCAAAAGAAGCCTGGGGCCTGCCGACTTACAGACCGAGTCTGACAACTTTGTGGAAACGTACGGAAGCTTTGAACGGCCTAAACAATAATATGTGTTGGAGCGGATTAGCCTGTTGCTTTAGGTTTGTATTGTTCAAAAATGTCTCAGGCTTTTAATCATGTCTTTATAGTGAGAGCCTTTTTGATTTGTCAAATTAGTAATGACAGGTCGTGTTCTTGAAACAAAAACACACTAATTATTATAATAATATTAATAAGAGAGACACAATACGGATAAGTGAATGACAGTGATGGTGTTTTTAGTTTTATGTTAACATTTACAGAAAAAAATGAAGGGCACTCCAGAAAACAAACGAGACATTACACCACACAATCCTGATTACATCTAAAGAAAAGATAATCATTGTCACTTTAAGGCCATGACGTAATAATCGAAAAATGCTGAAATTCATGTATTTATTTAAAAAAACGTTAGCGCTACATAATTATAAAGGATATTTAATAAAGCGGTCAAAGACACCTGAGAACATGTTCTGTATCTAGAAGACAAATGAATGTGAAGTATGCTAACACCTATGTTGGTTTCAATGACCAAACGAAGGCTGCTGTGGATACTATAACCCATGTGATCACAGTTTACAGGTCGGTGCCACAGATGGATAGAAACTCTGAGAAGCACAGGGAGGACACCAAAACACAGGAGTGACTGAAGCCCTGAAAACACCAGCGCTGCTCTGTGGCATTAATCACTCTGTTGAATCTTGAGTGGAGTCGGCGTGATCATTTCATTAACAGGAAACCCGATTCCTAATATTAACCGCTCTTCTTAGACGAAATACTAACCTCTAGTTTATGGTTGAGCTGGAAGACAGTCTGAGTTTTATGACAGAGCTGAGCGAAACAAGAGCTGAGGCTGGTCATCTTCTGCCGACCCTCATACGTTATATCCACTTGATCTGGATCTATTTCTCCAAGCAACAGATCCACATCCACGAAAGCCTTATCAAATTCCTTCTCCAGCACTTCTAGCCATCGAAACATGGACATACTGGGGACAAGGCCCGAGTGCTGGCCCGATGGGGAGCATCCAGTCGAAGCAGACATGGTTAGAGCAAGGTAACGCTGATGTTAGCTTTGTGCTAACTTAAAAAATGATGACAAATTAATCTCTGCCAACACCGTTAAAATATCGCTGTAATGTGATGAACACTGTGTTGGTCCGTAGACTTAAAATTCCCGAAAGAAGCAACGTCTAACCAGAACGTCCCACATCAGATTCACGATTTCATCCAAGCAGCCACTACGCAGAAAGCGGCATACAAGAGACCTACGACTACTCCTTCCGCTACTGTGGAACTGTTCCCTGTGGGTGTTCTAGGAACTGCTATTGGATCTGTCGACGTCGCACCGGAAATACATGTTAACGCAGAGCTTGTTCCTGTTCTTACTTTCACAATTAAAGTCTTCTAATGCGAGGAATTTTGTATAAATAATTAAATAACATTATTTATGAATAATATAATTTTAGTAATCTCGGGGCTTTCGTGACATTTGCAAGTTTAATGACTTACTGTGTAGTGTTCCAGTAACACGTATTGTGTAGTTCTGGCTCACTAAATAACTGATGAGGATGTGCAGTTGTGCACTGAACAGGCTCTATCCATGAATGCAGTGCACAAAAAAGCATTATGGTGTATTGCTCGTAGGGATGGGAAGCTTCTGAAGCGCAGGTGTTAGAAAAACCAAGGCCACGGACCATTGTTCCCTCTAATTTGTCATGTGTCTGAGAGAACACACAAACTCCCTGAGCGGTCCCTTGGACCGCTGTGAGCAACATTAGACGTGTGCACTGTGGTCACGCCAGCATCGAATCCATCCAAGTTACATGGCTTATTAAAATAATCCAATTACAGCATTTACATTTATGTTAGACTACTTTTAATTAACTGCTTTAGCCCACTTACAATGAAAAAAAAAATCTTGTTCATGACCTGTGTAGTATGTTAACACTATTGGAAGTAACTTAACTTGAAGTAAAAAATAACTTGAACTCCAATTTTGAAAACACAACTTTCTTTCTTTTTTTTTATAAAGCCCTGACTTGTATTATGAGTAGGAGTCTGGCCTGGGAGAGAGTCCTGTACCCTCTGTTTTCAAAATACAGTATATAATGACAAATATTGGGCAATTAATTATATAGTTACTTCTCCAAAAAAGTAACTGAGGTATGCAAGTTTTAATAAACATTTCAAACTATTTACAGAACAATCAGGTGTTCTGCATCAAATTTGATGCAACACAAATTATTTGTGCCACTCCGAAAATTATTTCTGTCCACTATGAGATAAAGGAGAAAAACAGTCTGATACCTGCAGGCCTGACAACAGGAGATCTATCACTCCTGTAACACCTGTAACATTCAGTGGTCGCCTCATTGTTCTGACACACACAACAAAACTATTGACTACACGACACACTAACTACACAAGATTTGCGCTAAACGTTGCAAATCTCTCACATTTCAAAACACTGCTGTCACTCCTTAAACTTCCCCCTCCCTAAACAACTAAATGCCATTTGGGGGGTGGTGTTGTTTTTGCTCACAGGCTTTCGAGCGTTTTCCTTATAAAACGCCGTTTTTACCGTTTCGTCCCGCAGTAAATATAAACAACGATAGTATTCAGGAAGAAAACCAAACATTGCATATATTTTTTTTATCATAACTCTGGTTTTACGTGGCCTATCAACACAATTTAAAAACCTGGTATAAAGTCCACACTTTTTCCGTCAATTGCTCCATCTGTCCTGCTCACATCTCCAATGGTTGTACACGTTGTCATTAACGTGGCTTCACTCCACATCAGCCATGCCGCTTTGCTAGCTAAAACACCGGTGTCGGCACATAAGGACGCTGTCATAGCCTGTCAGCGACGTTGATTAGCTGCGTATATACAAATGTGAATCGCATTATTGCCTGGGCTATGGGATAAGGAACATTGCCACTGACCTTCACCCCAGTTTCGACAGGTACTGTACACCGGGCACCATTATTCCAATGTTTCACTAACCAGCACCCCCGCTATGTTTTTGCCGTGGATTGTGAAGCCCAATATGGATTATCCAAGCACTCAAACACTGGAATCTAAAGTGTAATCTGTGGCGTAAACTCACAGCTGAATATCTCAACAAAAACCTCCTCTCTGCTTTCAATGAAAAAATAAAACAGCAGGAATTTTCAGCTCTTACTCCCTTTCATCAGAAAACTTTATTTGCTGCAATAAGTTACTTTATCATCACTATAACACATTACTCATATAACACCATAAAAATATATTTATACTGTTAAAAGAAATGTCAGAAAAACATCCATTAAATACAGGTGATCCCTTTTTTTCATTCCCACTGACGCTTCTGCTGTAATAATCTCATAAAGAGCAGGAGTAATGCAGTTTCACTATGACCCAGTAAAACATCATGCCAGTGTTATAAGATACAGCATCCACAGCAGTATAAAGTAAAGTTTCTAGCACGAAGCTGACACGAACACCTGGAAAGCTTCAAAATCAACCAAAAACAAAGCAGACTGATCTCACAACAGCTGGAAACATGTTTGGTTATTCCAATGAATACAGCAGACTCAGAATGATTTACTTTGTAAATTAAGTTACTGAAAGCAACAGGAATATTAAAAGAGAGAGAATTTTGCTGAAGTACACTGATCACTATAGTCACAGACTGCTTTCTTTAACAGTTCCAATATGTTTCTGGCCTCCTAAATATGTGTTGATCATAATTATTAACAGTCTGGTATAATAAGTAGCTTTGTTCGGAACTGTGCAGAGCTTGTCTGTGTCACTGTAGTGTACTGGTGTAGTGAAATTGTCCAGCAGATGTCACCATGGACACAGGTTGACTCTAGTTGAAACTAAGGGGTCATTCAACTTGTGCAGTTAGCTTCAAAGCATAACCCTACTTGAAAATTGGAAAACAAATGGAAATGTGCCAAGGATGATGTGTGCTCACAGTCAGCTGTTCTCATGTGTGGTGATTTCACTGATCCACTTCTGCACCTAGTGAAAATATCCTTTCATGGGATATAAAACTCTGACCATTGAGGGGATGTGCGCCAGTGACGTGCATCCTGCCCAGAATGCCAAGTGGTGAACCGCAAGACAATATCCTGAAGCATTGCTACTGGCCAGCATTTCTGCAACAAAAACTGTGGCACAGGCACCGTTTCAGGTCATCTCCCAAGTCAGAATTCTGAAAGAGATACTGACTGATTGGGGCACCTTGTTCATCCGTATGCAGTACCTACAAAAATGAGTCCAAGAAATGGCACCTGGTGAAGAGGCAACAGGATCATGAGCACCCAGGACTCACTCGTAGTGATGTAGTCCTGTGGAAGAGCATCTGCACTGGAAACTGCATACAACCTTAATGTGGCAGGTTGCAGTATAGTTGAACTAAACAGATTTATTGTCCGAAGGCCAAACAAAATGCACATTTATTTCCCCAATTGGACCATTGCAGCTTTTGCTATACTGGTCCACTTGAAAGTCATATTTTATTAGATTTGTATTAGGATTTTGATTTATTACAATCAGAATGGACAAGAAGAAAGAGAAGATGGGAAGAAAGTTAACAGAAGAAGAGAGAGAGGGCACTAAAAATCTTCACCACCTGCTGAAATAAAATGTAAAAAAAAAAACATGCAAAAAAACTACACAGCAGGGAAACCTCAACAACAACCATCATATGCATAAATAGCAGTAAATATTAAATATTTAATGTTACTGAGCACACACAGTGTTAATGAAACGTCACATGTTTAGAGGCAGCAGCCAACCAAGATTGTATGCATTTGTTTGGACACCTGTGTGTGAGTCCACACAGCTTGGCCCCCCCAGGACATGAAGCAGGCATAGAGGAGACCCGGGCCCAAGACATCTATAGGCACCCCAGAGCACGAGAGCCCCAGGAGGACCACCGCAGGGGCAGTCACACAACCCACCAAGAAAAGACCTGAGGAGAGCCCCAGACGGGGTTCACCCAGCAGCTATGGTGCAAAAGCCCCCGCCCCAGATGGTGAACAGAGAACGTGGGTGTGAGAAAACCCCATGCCTCAATTGGCCCTCTCATATGTTGTGTTGATGCATGCTGTTCTAAAGTGCATTTAAAACAGGGGAGGAGCATGGCGCCAACAACCTTCAGCCAGATAACAGCTGGTGACAGCTCGGCCCCTCCCAACACCCTAAATGACTACATGCAATTTAAAATTGAAAAGTGGGCACAGGCACCAGAGGTGAGGCTAAATAAACAGACCGTTCTCTGCACGCCATTCAGTGTGCCTACCCCCAAGGACCTATATGAATGTGTCATGAGAGTGTAAATAATGTGTCTGAGTTATGGAATAAAATTGAGGCACAGGTGACCAGGAGGGGAGGGCAATACCTCCCCTGCACCTCAGTGACATACCTGTACCTCAAGGCCCTGCATGTGTGGGGGGGTGTGATGGAGCGGGAGGAGGGAGGTAATTAGAGAATAATATAAATCCCATCTCAATGAGAATGACACTGGATGAAAGAGGACACTGATAGCTACATTTTGATGTATATATTATACATGTAGGGCAAAGGTCTGGGTGTGAAAGAAGGAAAAAGAAATTCTTTTTCAGATTATTCTCCAGCCTCAGTTTTTACAGCTGATGATATCATCATGCAGTGTTGGGAAAATTCCATGAAAAATCAAATTCTTCATGAAACCTAAACTGTTCCTGTGGAAGAAAAGAGAGAAAAAAAAGATATCAAAAACACAGAATTACCGGATAAAAGTCTTGTGACTCATATAAAGTGTGATGAAAGTTTGGCCAAGTGCTAGGGCTCCAGAGTGGCCTGCATGGGTTGGTGCAATTTTTTGGAATTTCATAAAAACTATGCAATGAATTTCTGAAAAAAATACAAGCACATATGTTCAAAAGAAGAAGAATCTAATGGTCCCTGAATGGTTTTTCTAAGTTGAACGATGTTGAAGGACTACACTGGAACAGAGGGAACACACAGGCAGGGATGACTAGACATGGAAACAGAGGGAGCAGAGAATATCATGAGGGGCAATGAGATCAAACCCTAGGACCTAGAAGTAGCAAAACTAAAACACAGACGGCAGCAGTAATTTTAAAGAATAAAAAAAACACAGGCATCAACTTGTAACTAACTTACTAGGCACTAAGGAAGAAAGACGGAGTGCACGGAGGGAAGTAAAGACTGAGACAATTTATTTTTGGGCTGATCACCATTTCTCATGAACATCCTAACATCATGAGGCATTTCTGAATATCTCACCAAGCTTGTACCACAATGATTGTACAATATACAGTTTTAAAAAGATACAAATTTCAAGAATTGTGAGAACAAATAAATTTGACAAAAATGTGGTGCTGAGATGATTCCGACAGTAGGGGGCAGCAAAGGCTAAACCTGTGTATAAAGTGCAAATGTCACATTGAGAGTCAAAGTCTACCAGCTGTGTGTGTCTGTGTATGTGCACAGTGTGTCTAGGGGGTGGGGGGTTGAGGACTTTAAAAAGATTACATTTTGTGAGCAAAACATTTTAGATGTCACATTATTTTATTTTTAAAAAATATGTTGTGTTCAAGTCTAGAGCACTGTGCTATAAAATCTGCTGCATTGAACACTAATGAACTGCCTGCCAGTATTTCTTAAAACCTGACAGATTTGCCCACGCCACTCTCTCTCTGTCTCTCACACACACACATGCATACACACCCACACATAAACACAAGCAGAATTAATCTAGATTTAGCGGGTGGAAGATTGCTGCGCTTGATGGCGAGCCAATCTCATGACATTACATAATGCTTCCCCCCATCTGTTTTCATTAGAAGTTAATCTATACAGACCAACTGTCAGTTTCTCCTATGATCCTGACATGTCAAAATCACACACCATTCATTTTAAAACTGTTTAGTTAAAGTGCAAACTCATTATCCCAGATAGTTGTTTATCTTCAGAGTTGCACATGTGACAGCTTTTTCTTTTTTTAATGAATAAATGAAGAGCTGGCAGCAGAGCTATAGGCAGAATAGCCTCTGCTATATCTGAAACCTGAAAGTCAGGAATAACCCATTAAAAACAAGTTGGATTAACTGTAACACGTTGTAGTGTTGTTGCCCTTTATAACTGATCAAAGTGTTTGTGCAAAGTAAGTACAACAAAAATGTGCTTCCAATAACGTGTGTCATAGCCTCCCCTTGTTTGTTATTGCCTTGGAGTCTCTATGAGGAGCTGAGCAGAGGTTAGCTTTTTTACTTCCACACATCAACCTGATCACTTGGTTCTAATCATTCTCATTACTGACCTGCATTTAAAGACCAGCTCAAGCACTCAATCTCTACCAGATTGTCTGGCTCCTTAGTGTGGTAATGAGACACATCTATGCTACTCCTGCAAACCTGTCATTTCTATATGCTAACTAATTTGTTTCCCCTGTTTCATGGCTGAAATGTGGAATGTTTACCAGAATTACCCACCAGTTTTCATTGAGCTCATCCGCTTCTCCTGTAAATCTTCCTTTGAACACTCAACCAACTGCTCACTCTCCATTCTTTATTTCTACGGAAAAAATGACCAGTCTCCCTCAAAATTTCTCCCTACGGTCTTGCATCAACCTATCACACTCACATTCTCCTTCTCCCAATGGTCAACACTTGGCAAAAATCCCAACTTGGATCCCCTGGACTAAGTGCTCTCCCCTCTCTCCCATGGTCCCATGGCTTCTTGGACCCTGCTGATGCTGCGTTTGCGTTTCAGAATGCCACATCAGCCTCTTCAGACGTTTTTTGCTGGGGGGGGGGGGCGCTGTGGTGGTAATCTGATCCAGTGCTCCTTGGCCACGTCTCACTTGCTCACACTCCTCTTCCTTAGCTCACATCGTTAAATTATTTTACCCAGTGGGTCTCCTTGGAGATGAAGCTTTGGCCAGGACTGAAGCCTTTTCCCTCCTAAACCCAATTGAAACTTACCCCTTTTAATTACTTTTTGGAAGGACTTTTTAATCACCCTTTAGCAACTGAGACATAGTTAAAAGGTTATTAAATTTGAGGTAATAAGAGCATGGCTGTCAGGATGTGCAGCTGCAGATTGTGTAAGTTTTGTGTGAGGACCAAAATGCAGACAAAGGAGGCTAGACTAAAACTTAACAAAAAGCGAGCTGTTTATTATGGAAGCTGAAAACCATAACTCACCGAGCAGGGCCCATCCACTTAGTCATTTCTCGAAATTACCCTGAGTACTTGGTTTTCTTATCTCACCACCTAATAAGCCCGTTCTCTTAAGATAACCCTGGTGGAAAGTCATAACACTTCTATTACTTGCTTGAAAAATGTAAAGAAACTCAAATGGTAAATGGACTGGTTCTTATCAGTGTTGGGCAAGTTACTTTGAAGTAATTAATTATAATTACTAGTTACTTCTTCAAAAAAGTAACTGAGTTAGTAACTGAGTTACAAGATTCTAAAAGTAATTAATTACTTGAAAAGTAACTATTGCTTATGTTACGGCCCTAGCTGGGCCTCCTGAAACTGCCCTTGTGTGGGTGTGGTTTTTCTCTCCGCCTCTTCCTCTCTTGCTACACCCCTCTGTCTCTCTCTCACTCTCCTCTCGCCCCAGGACACAGCTGCTCTTGATTAGCCTCGTTGGCCACATGAATCCAGTCAGCAATCACCTCTGAGGCTATTTAAGCTGGGGGTGAGCTGTGAGCAAGGTGTTTTTTTCTCTGGTGTTCCCACATTGGGTGTCGAAGGTGTTGGGAGAGATCCTATAGTGTGGAAGCAGTGTGCAGTGTAATTGCTTCACGTGAGTAGTGTGGGCTTGTGGGCCTCGGCAGCAGTAAAACTAGCTGCTGCTAGTGACAGGGTGAGCTTGTGGGTCCCTGGAAGTGCCTCTTCGTGGTGTGGAGTTTTTTGTTTGATTGTTGTGTTCTGTGTTGTTGCAACTTTTTTCCTTTTTTCAAGTGTTATTGGTAAAACGGCGTTGCCGGCTCTTTATGTTAAGATTATCTATAATAAAGACTATTTTATTTACTAAACACACCTGTCTGTTTTCCTTTTCATTCTGTTTCCGGACCCATTTGTTACTGGTCCCCTCACTCGCACGCCTAGACCCCTTTGTGGGGGACATAACAATGTGGGGGCTCGTCCGGAATATGAATGAAGGAACAGCAATTGAGTTTTAGTGTGTTGTTCGCTGGTGGCTTGTTTAGTTGTATTGTGTCTGCTGCGCTCTCTCTCCGGTTAGCAGAGGGGAGTGTCTAGCTGAGCGTAAACTCCTCCTTCAGGCACTCATTTTTTGTTTTGCCTGTTTTATTTTCGGAATAATCCCGGGTGGGGATTAGTTCCCTGTCGGAGGTAGGCTTGTCGGTGCTTTGTGCACTTGATGCTTAGCCTTTAAAGTTGCCTCGAGCCTGGTACACTCCAGAAGCTAAGCAGGCTAAGATTTTAGTAGGTAGGTCTGGGGAGAGAGTCGGTGGTATTTTTATTTTTTGGTTAACCTGTGGCCACACATTTCCCACCTATTTTTCATTTGTGTATTGGAGGTGGTGCTTCTTTGTTGTTACTGTTAGCCTCAGGTAGTTTTTGTTTTAGTTTTAATGGCTACCTTTGATATTACCGTGTTTAAGGAAAACCCTTCGCTTGTCCAGCTGGACGCCTGTAGGAAGAGGGATTTGCATGAGGTGGCATCATTTTATGGCATTTGTGTCTCCACAGCTCTCCGTAAGGCTGAGCTGAAAGCTACTCTTGTGTCTGGCTTGGTGGAGAAAGGGATAGTGGGTCTGCCAGTCTACCTGAGCATGGTGTAACGTCTCAGCCTGTTCCACAGGTGCCAGATCAAGCTGTAGCCCCATCAGTGTCTACACCTGTTGCTCAGGGGCTCCCTGAGGACAAGCCGATGACACTGCCTCACTTCGAACCACTCTCCATAGAGTCATCAGTAGGTTCAAAGCAGGATGCTAGGCTACGTGTCCGCCTGGCTTGTCTCCAGTTGGAAAAGGAGGATCGTGAGAGGGAGTTCCAGCTAAAGGAGTTGGAGCTTAAGCGTTTAGACACAGAGCTTGCCAGAGCCAGGGAGGTTGAATTGAAAAAGGTGGAGGCGGAGACAGCTGTTAAGTTGCGACAGTTGGAACTCCAGCAGGCTTCCCTTTCTCCGGCTGCCTCCATTCGGCAGGCAGACACACCGTTTGATGTAGGGAAAAACAGTCGTCTGGTTCCGGTGTTCCGCGACACTGAGGTTGACAGCTACTTCGGGTGGTTTGAACGAATAGCCACAGCCTTACACTGGCCACGGGAGTCGTGGGCCATTTTGCTACAATGTAAGCTGGTAGGTAAAGCTCAGGAAGTTTGTTCCTCATTGTCAGGTGAGGACAGTCTGACTTATGACAATCTGAAAAGTGCCATCCTTCTAGCTTATAAACTGGTCCCAGAAGCCTATAGGCAGCGTTTCCGGGGATTAAAAATGGGACGGGGTCAATCCTACCGAGATTATGCAAGGAAGAAAAGTATGCTTTTTGATCGGTGGTGTGTGTCCAGCAAAGCTACTGACCTGGCGTCGGTTCGTGAATTAATGCTGATAGAGGAATTTAAGAACTGCATCTCCAAGCGCATCGCAGTATACCTCAGTGAACATAAGGTGTCCTCATTACAGCAGGCTGCAACACTGGCTGATGAGTTTGCCCTCATCCATAAAACCAGTGTCATTAAGCATGACCGACGCGATGCCTCAGTGAAGGTTGGTGATGTGCCAGCTGCACAGTACCCAAAGAGTGAGGTACTTGTGTCCCATCCCAAAGCAAAACGGAAGTGTTTTCTGTTTAAAGTCTGGCCATTTGATAGCAAATTGTGAGGCCTACAAACAGAAACAGTCGCACTCGAGGGCTAGGAGTGTGCCAGCTAGCAAAGCTGATACAGGTGTGGTTTCAAGATCCAAAACAAAGCTCTGTTTCTTCTGCCACAAACCTGGCCACCTGATTGCTCACTGTTCGAAAGCCAACTCGAGGCAAAATCGATCTGCTTTCAAAAGAGTGAACTGTGGTTCGCAAACAGACAAAGTTGCCAGTCCTAGGCAACAATTGGAGCATAATTGCTCAGTGGTGTCATTTGGTGAATGTCAGAGGTCGACTAATTCTGAGCTGCCACCTGTTGACCATCTTCCAGATGACCTACAGTGTGACAGATTGTGTGTGACACAACCATTCCAACCTGCACCTCTGGCTAACCAGCATGCCTTTCGCCATGACCTAGCGAAAAAGCGTCAGAAGTGTTGCTGTAAGGCCTTCTAGCTGCCTTACGGGTTCTCCATATGTGATGGCTCAAAAAACATCTGGCTGTCACTTGAGACACTATGTTGAGGGACTTGAGCCAACCCCGTGCAGTGTTTTCAACCCATCAAAAAAGTCTTGGCAGATTTGGCAGGGTATGCCTAACTGTTATTATGGTGCATGGTAGGTATATGTTTAAAGGTTGGGTAGGACGTTCTGTGACAAACCACTGGTTTGTATTTATGGGAGGGGGTGTTACGGCCCTAGCTGGGCCTCCTAAAACTGCCCTTGTGTGGGTGTGGTTTTTCTCTCCGCCTCTTCCTCTCTTGCTACACCCCTCTGTCTCTCTCTCACTCTCCTCTCGCCCCAGGACACAGCTGCTCTTGATTAGCCTCGTTGGCCACATGAATCCAGTCAGCAATCACCTCTGAGGCTATTTAAGCTGGGGGTGAGCTGTGAGCAGGGTGGTTTTTCTCTGGTGTTCCCACATTGGGTGTCGAAGGTGTTGGGAGAGATCCTATAGTGTGGAAGCAGTGTGCAGTGTAACTGCTTCACGTGAGTAGTGTGGGCTTGTGGGCTTGTGGGCCTCGGCAGCAGTAAAACTAGCTGCTGCTAGTGACAGGGTGAGCTTGTGGGCCCTTGGAAGTGCCTCTTCGTGGTGTGGAGTTTTTTTGTTTTGTTTTGTTTGGTTGTGTTCCGTGTTTTTGCAACCTTTTTCCAAGTGTTATTGGTAAAACGACGTTGCCGGCTCTTTATGTTAAGATTATCTATAATAAAGACTATTTTATTTACTAAAAACACCTGTCTGTTTTCCTTTTCATTCTGTTTCCGGACCCATTTGTTACTGGTCCCCTCATTCGCACGCCTAGACCCCTTCGGGGGGGACGTAACAACTTAACTTTAAAAAATGTTTAAAATACACAAAAGGAATATAATCTTGACACAGTGAAGACTTCATATTATGGTAGGTTCTGCAAATCACGTACTGAATTATTCTGAATTTATAAACAGCGAAACACTATTCTACTGAAACTGCCATCTGAAATGTCTTATAGAAGTTATAGTATATTATCTATAAACGTACCTGTCCGCTTGTTAATAATCACGTGGAGGCAAGGACCTCGCAGCACAAGCATACTCCCAACCTATTGTAAGATTGTGCTGTACATTATTTATATATAGTGTATTTTTATTAGTAAAAAACAAGAAGTCACAAGCAAAAGGAGAAGACACCATGGCACATGTTTAAACAAGGAAAGTTTATTCATCTAATAAAATGACATAACATTATTTTTTTTTCACCCAAAAAACACATATTCAAAGCACCATATCAGCCCGATATCACACAGTACTGTCACATGAAACGGAAGCTCTGCAGAGCGGCCAATCATAATGAAGCAGGTCATTATTTGTTCTTCATTTAAGCTGTTCTTCGTATTTCTAGCCACCAGATCTCGCTAAAGAGGACAGTTTTGAAAAGCTTCGAGAAGCTTCAGTACTTCGGAACGCTTCATTTGGCCATCACCAGTATTATATCTAAAGCTTTCACTTTCCTGTTGCTAATAAAATTCTAATTCTTTGGTAATGATTTACTTCCAGACTAAAGCCATTACCGTTTCTAACAGTGATGTGCGCACTCCTTGCGTAGCCTCAGATTTCACTTCCTGTTTACGTTCCGTAAATGACGTCACGTCGATAAGGTTAGAGAAACCGTTTCAAAACCTAAACAGCAGAGAAGTTGAAAAATATCCCATCATTACTGAAACACGTTCTGTCTCACTTGCAGACTGGAGCACCGGCGCGAGAGCGGGACCTTCGGTTTGAGCTGTATCGCTCAGATTTAAGAACGAAGCAAGCTACCCGGGCTGCTAAGCGAAGCTAACGCTAATATTTGAATGCTAGGTATTTGAAAACGAAAACAATACAACTTCAAGACAGTGCCCAGTTTCTTTAAGGATGGAGAGCAAATACAACCTTAAGAGTCCAGGTAAGCCTGATCCCAAAACAACTTCTACAGCTTTCAGAACCCTAGGATAAATCCTACAGCTAAAATCCAACACTTTAATGTTTCTTAATTAGCTTAACTGTTATTAGCCTCCGTCCCAATCTAAATGTTTACACTGGCACCTTTATTTGGTATTTTTTCTGAGTTCTTCCTGTTGTGTGGGATGCTTTATTTATTTTTTTAAACTCTCCAGTATTCAGAGCAAACCATCTGTCTGTTGAAACTGTACCGGCTGGCTCTGTCCCTGCACTTTTCGTGTTGCGGAGTTCTTTGACGTTACACACGTAAATAAGGACACGTCTGCGTGTTCAGCGTTGTCGTTAGCTGCTTGTGTAATATTAGTGATCATGGGGACGATTTAATCGGCTGATTTTGAAGGTTGACTTTAAGAAACATAGGAAGCATGCTGGTGGTGTGCAACCCACAGCAATAATACGTAATGTTTATTTAAAAAAAAAACGATTTAAAACAGTATATGCATTTTTATGACTTTAACTTTCGTAAGAAGAAGATTTAAATGAGTCACGGAAATGGGAATGAAAAATATTGTGCACTTTGCAGTATATTGCACAAAGTCTTTAACGCCGAATATAAATCATGTCTTATGTCTGTTGTGATTATGATAGTTGCATTTTGCGTGCATGGCTCAAAGCTGTTCTGGCAGGGTCAAAACTTGGCCAGCTGTCCAAAACCTTTTCACTGATCCCTGATAATGAGTGTTTAGAGGTGAGCCTTATAGTTTCTCAGTTTTCACTGGGACAGAAATGAACTGAAATCAGAAACATCTTTATTTGTGCCCACAAACAAGGAATTGGACTCCAGTGTTCCAGGTTAACTGGTTTTTACGTTAACTCTCTATGTTCTGCAAATCAAATGGTCTTCTCACTTTGCCAGTGTGTCTTGCAGTTTCACAAGATTAAAGACCTTGGCAAGAAAGCGCAACATCTCCAGCTCGTACAAATGCCTATGTGTCTCAACATTAGCTTCAGGCAACAATTAAATTATCTCAATTTAAAAATAAAAAGAAAGAAAGTCTGTCGCTATTCTTTTTCCTCTGTCTTTCTGTAACATAAATAACAAGCTGACATTTTCCTTATGACACCACCGATCAGCTTGAAGGACCCTCAGTCATGCATGCATCCTGTTCACCTGTCAGCTGTTTAACGTCTGCTGCTGATGTAGGAAACATGCCCACATTAACTGGTGTTAGACACAGTTTAGTGGGCAGCTGTGTCCTCAACATAATCTAATGTCATCACAATGGCTTGTTTCCTGAGCGCAGAGCTGCTGGAGATTGTGTTTCCCCTCAGAGTGACTGATCTGGGTTAAAAATGACAAATGAGATTTAAAACGAGGAGCGATGAACACTGAGATAACTACAGGGGACTTCATAAGCGAACTTGTTGCTTTAATGAGAATTTGTTCTGCCACCGATTTGATCAAATGGACTAGATAGCATCCTCTCAAGATGTATGTTCAGGAAACTCACCCAGGTTTTCTAACAGACACATAGGTATTAATAGACACAGGCAATTGATGGTTATTTTGAAAAGGAAACCCTCTTTAAATGAACAATATCAAACATCTCCACAATGCTGAGTAAGTGTATTTGTAATGTTTTAATACATCAGCAGGTTGTGGCATGAAGTGCTAAATGCACTTGTAAATGACCATTTCTGTGAAACTTTGGTTATTATGTTGATGGGTTTTCATGAATGGTAGGATGATCCATTGCAATGAATTATGGGGAGCATTGTTTCGTCTCCCTTCACAACAGATGACTGTAGAAAAGATGCATGACCTGGCTGCACTTCCTTCCATAGTACAAAAATGAAGTCAAAATTTCCCACTTGTGGGAGCTGCCATATTGCACATTTGGAGTCAGTCTGTGCAGTAGTGACTCGGGGTGGAATAGCTGTGTCACCTGCTGGACGTGACCGTGAACACGCCCCCCTTCACTTTTTACGTAGCCCATCTTCTCCAGGTTATCTGCTGATGGGTTTACTGCGACTAACGACTTGTTAAATTAAGGTAAATACAACCACAAAGTTTTGATAGTATACGCTCTAATGAAGTGTTATTTTTAGCTGGTGAACTGGTGACTCACTGGACTGACAAGCTTGAGTCAAACGCACTGTTTATATATTTACCTTTTCCTCCCTCGTCTCCTCATCGGCCGGGTATACAGAGCGATGCAGTCAACTTGCAAAGCAGTCCAGGAGATGCAATCAGCTGTATTTTATGCAATAAAATGGTGTCGTCTTTGTCCCAAGCACACCCAAACAGTTTAAAACATGTGGTTGCTCCATCACACCGCAAACATAACCGGGTTTCTCACTATAGAATGATCAGGAATCCTGTACAGCCATCAGCGTGTACATAGAAACAAAAATCTCCACATCAGTCTTGTTTGCTTACATTTCTGTACCGTCATAAGATGGTGCTAAACATGCTCTAAATCTTTTAAACAATTAGAGCGTTAAACCTTTGACGTTTTTTGAGAGCAGGTCTTTATACCTGTAGCGCTTTAGGTCTCCTTTTTTAGCTAAATGCTATAATAGTAGTGACAGTGGTAGACGAGCAATAAAAAGTGCGCACAGTCTGGAGATGCTTTTTCTTTTCATTCTCTTGTCTATGCCTTTCACGTCTTTGGTGTTAGCTTGTTATTATGTAACAGTGTCTCTTTTTATCCCTTTGGACCTGGTGTGAGTCATTCCTAGTGGCAAATAGTCAACATTTGTGTTGCATAAGATGATTTGGCATATAAGGATTATTACCTTGGGCCTGTTACTGGACTTCTGCAGAGACAGTTGTGTGGGAAAGGCTTTTCTTGTCATCTCTTCCTACTATGGGGGTAGTTGCAGTTCTGGAGGTAGAGCAGGTTATTTACTAAACGGAAGGTTGGTGGTTCAATCCCTGGCTGCTCCATTGTGCATGCCAAATCTGCTTGGGGCAAGATACTAACCCCATGTTGCTCTCTGATGCATCTATTGGAGTATGTGTCTGAATGTTGGATAGAAAGCGCTTTGAGTGTTCAGTTTGAGGAGAAAAGCATCTTACAAGAACCAGTTTATTTACCATTTAAGACAGAGCCAAAAATGGAAAATGAATATGAAACTCAGCAGGCAATAAGGAGCAGTGTAGTTCCTGTCAGTGTCTCCAGGCACAGATACAATGTTAAATGAGAGAATGTCATAATGAAATCTAAGCAAAACCATGTTAATTTCACTATCATTTTCGTTGTCATTGCATTGTCAACTCTAACTACAGGGAGTGCAGAATTATTAGGCAAATGAGTATTTTGTCCACATCATCCTCTCCATGCATGTTGTCTTACTCCAAGCTGTATAGGCTCGAAAGCCTACTACCAATTAAGCATATTAGGTGATGTGCATCTCTGTAATGAGAAGGGGTTTGGTCTAATGACATCAACACCCTATATCAGGTGTGCATAATTATTAGGCAACGTCCTTTCCTTTGGCAAAATGGGTCAAAAGAAGGACTTGACAGGCTCAGAAAAGTCAAAAATAGTGAGATATCTTGCAGAGGGATGCAGCAGTCTCAAAATTGCAAAGCTTCTGAAGCGTGATCATCGAACAATCAAGCGTTTCATAGTGATGGTGAGATGAAGCCTCATGATGAACTGAAGCTTTCCATCCAATTGGTCGACTCATGGTTCGAAGCATTGTGATGATTCATTTGCTCTACTGCGCCATCAAGTGGACAATTCAAGTGAAGCGGGCTCTTTGATTATAATGATGTGTAAACCTTATGTACATCTGGATAATGACACAAACTAGTGTTTGGTGCTTCACTTTTTAATAAACTAAAAGACAGAAATCAGATTATAGGATGTGAAGTGTTGTTTATTTATATTTTGGTGTTTATCATTTGTGATATTTATTACTGTGTGCATACTTTATTAGGAGAGACAAAATTAAAAAAAAAAAAACATCTCTTCCTTGCTGGTTCCATCGAAGAAGAAATGCACAAGTAACTATGTAGCACGTACGTAATCCAATTCCACAACACGGTGTGATGGGGAATCAGCTGTTTTCCTGCCCATGTTATTTCGAATCTGGCACGAACCGGTGAACCAGTCCCTGAATCAGTCACGTGGTACGGACTGCCCGCGAGGCCTCGAACGTCACTGCATACGTAATCAAAGCAAGCCTCGATACGCGCTTCAGAAAAACGCCCCCGCGATTACCCGACGCACGATTCGAAGCTTCGACACACAGGACACATCACTAGCGTTTCATTCAAAATAGTCAACAGGGTCGCAAGAAGCGTGTGGAAAAACCAAGGCGCGAAATAACTGCCCATGAACTGAGAAAAGTCAAGCGTGCAGCTGCCAAGATGCCACTTGCCACCAGTTTGGCCATATTTCAGAGCTGCAACATCACTGGAGTGCCCAAAAGCACAAGGTGTGCAATACTCAGAGACATGGCCAAGGTAAGAAAGGCTGAAAGACGACCACCACTGAACAAGACACACAAGCTGAAACGTCAAGACTGGGCCAAGAAATATCTCAAGACTGGTTTTTCTAAGGTTTTATGGACTGATGAAATGAGAGTGAGTCTTGATGGGCCAGATGGATGGGCCCGTGGCTGGATTGGTAAAGGGCAGAGAGCTCCAGTCTGACTCAGACGCCAGCAAGGTGGAGGTGGAGTACTGGTTTGGGCTGGTATCATCAAAGATGAGCTTGTGGGGCCTTTTCGGGTTGAGGATGGAGTCAAGCTCAACTCCCAGTCCTACTGCCAGTTTCTGGAAGACACCTTCTTCAAGCAGTGGTACAGGAAGAAGTCTGCATCCTTCAAGAAAAACATGATTTTCATGCAGGACAATGCTCCATCACACGCGTCCAAGTACTCCACAGCGTGGCTGGCAAGAAAGGGTATAAAAGAAGAAAAACTAATGACATGGCCTCCTTGTTCACCTGATCTGAACCCCATTGAGAACCTGTGGTCCATCATCAAATGTGAGATTTACAAGGAGGGAAAACAGTACACCTCTCTGAACAGTGTCTGGGAGGCTGTGGTTGCTGCTGCACGCAATGTTGATGGTGAACAGATCAAAACACTGACAGAATCCATGGATGGCAGGCTTTTGAGTGTCCTTGCAAAGAAAGGTGGCTATATTGGTCGCTGATTTGTTTTTGTGTTGTTTTTGAATGTCAGAAATGTATATTTGTGAATGTGGAGATGTTATATTGGTTTCACTGGTAAAAATAAGTAATTGAAATGGGTATATATTTGTTTTTTGTTAAAGTTGCCTAATAATTATGCACAGTAATAGTCACCTGCACACACAGATATCCCCCTAAAATAGCTAAAAGTAAAAACAAACTAAAAACTACTTCCAAAGACATTCAGCTTTGATATTAATGAGTTTTTTTGGGTTCATTGAGAACATGGTTGTTGTTCAATAATAAAATTATTCCTCAAAAATACAACTTGCCTAATAATTCTGCACTCCCTGTATCACCACCTTTGAATTCTATCTTATCTTCCCATCTTTAGCTTGCATGTAACAGAGCTTTTTTTTTTTTTTTAATTTTTTATTTTTGGGAAGATAAATTTGAAAAAAGATAATTTTCCAGAAATTGTGTGGCGACATATCTGAATGAATGCAGTAGTAACTATAAATATAGCACTATGTTTTATGCTTTGTAGTGTTTTGGACTCAACGATATTGGCAAAAATGAAATCATCATTGATCACAATTTCTTTGAGTGCCAATGCAATGGTAGTGCAAGAGGATTTTGTTGTTGGTCAGTTATTTAAGACCCGAGCAAATGTGGAATTTATATTATAGTATTGGCCAAAAAAAAAAAAAGTCGCCACCAAAAAAAGGTCACACACTCTAATATTTCATTAGACCGCCTTTAGCTTTGATTGCGACACGCATTCTCTGTGACATTGTTTCAATAAGCTTCTGCAATGTCACAAGATTTATTTCTATCTAGTGCCCATCACTCTGGAACAAGGTAAATCTGGACTCACCAGACCACATGACCTTCTTCCATTGCTCCAGAGTCCAATCTTTATGCTCCCTAGCAAATTGAAGCCTGTTTTTTCCAGGTTGCCTCACTGATTAGTGGTTTTCTTACGGCTACACAGCGGTTCAGTCCCAATCCCTTGAGTTCCCTTTGAATTGTGTGTGTGGAAATGCTCTTACTTTCACTATTAAACATAGTCCTGAGTTCTACTATTGTTTTTCTTTTGATTTGATTTCACCAAATGTTTAAGTGAAAGCCAATCATGATCATTCAGAATTTTTTTTCAGGCCACATTTCTTCCTCGAAGACGATGGGTCACCGCTATCCTTCCACTTTTTAATAATGCGTTGGACAGTTGTTAACCCAATTTTAGTAGTTTCTACAATCCCCTTAGATATTTACTGTGCCTGAAGCATGACAATGATTTGACCCTTCTCAAACACACTAATATCTTTTCCACGACCCTGAGATTTGTCTTTCGACATGGTTGTTTATGAAATGAGAATCAACTCCTTGCACCAGTTGGGGTCAAATAACTTGTTGTCAGCTGAAAAATAATCGCCCATGCAGTAATTCTCCAATAGGAGGCTCGTACCTATTTGCTTAGCCAGGTGGCCACATATGGCAATATATATATATATATATGTTATTGATATGTTAAACTGAGTAACGATATCCAATGATACTTAGCATAAAATCATGCAAGTCTATGCTTCTGGGGTTAAACACCATTTTATACACCACACCAACTGCCTTGCTTGCTATCTGGTAATGTGATAGTGTCATTACCATTACAGTATTTGCATGCTACAGTGTTAAATAATAATGTTATACTTTTACTGGTTATAAATGAAAGTTTCTTATTTGTTTACCGTAACTACCATGTTAATAAGTAATTTCATTACAGCCAGAATAAAAATGCTAAGCTAAAACATCAAACAACACAGTAAACAAAGCTTACTGGAAGATGTTGATGAAGCTGTTAATACCTCACTTTCATCATCATCATCCACGGGTTACAGTTCTTAGCAACTGACATACCAAAGTTGGCTTTCAGGCTGTCAACCTTTAGATATACATTACATTGCCAAAATTATTTACTCCTCTGCCTTCAAACATGAACTTGAGCTGCATCCCAGTAGTAATCCAGGATTTAATACAATGTCGGTTCACCCTTTGTGGCTCTAACTGCTTCAACTCTTCTTTGGCAAATGTTTAGCTGGCTTAAGCACATTTACTCAGGGCCTTATTGATGTGATATTCTTCTGCTGCCACGGCTGTGTGTCTGTGAAAAAGGCGTTTGCTCTGTGTTGTGGTGTCCTGATGACACACAATTTCATGAGACTCAAACCTTAAATACTGATTCATAGACATTGTCCCCCATTAATGATGGACTTTCTAAGTCTAAGAAAACTAGCTTGTTATTTTTCATATTCTCCGCAAGTCAAAGTAAACAGTTTTTAAAGGTGAAATATAAAAGTAAAATCAGATGTAGTCATTTATACATTTGACTCCAGACGGCTGATAAATTTGCAAGAAAGAAAGATTAGGTCATTGTGTGTAGAGTTTTGAGGTGAAAAATGAATTGAATCGGTTTAGGAATAAGGGTGTAACATGACAAAACATGGTACAAGTGAAGTGGTGTAAATGCTTTTCAGATGTACTGTAGCTTTCCGTGCAGTTGGTAACCTTTTTTTCCTTTTTCTTTGTTTCTTTTGATGGAAAGCGGTGAAGAGGCTGATGAAGGAGGCTGCTGAACTGAGGGATCCCACAGAGCACTATCATGCCCAACCACTAGAAGTAAGTTTGGCATTTTTATGCTATTACTTTACTCTATAGTCTAACAATGCATGACAATGAAAATATAAGCAGGCAATGCAGCTACTTTTACGCTACTTTTACACTACTAGGTACTACTAGTTTTGATAGCCTTCAAGTTACAGTGTGTAAAATTTTCACCTATAGATATCAGTTGCAGTTTGTAGTGAGCTTGACTGCAGGTCAAAATTGGTGTGAAATCAAAGACGTGACCTGGGATTTTCAAACTGATAGAATATGGTTATTAAAGTTCTCCGAATTCTCTTTGAATTTTGTGACCTCAAGGTCAGAAGTCAAGTTTTCTGAAAATCTTTTATATAAGATAACCCATACTTTTAGGCCTTTTAAATCTCACTATATATCCCTGTCTTGTCTCAGCTGGGGTCCTCATTTAGTGTCACAATCCTCAAGCTAATACAAACACAAACACACTCCAGTAAGTTCATTGGATTTAATACTTAGTTTCACTTTCATAAGTGATAGATATACGCTGGCTATGACTTCTGAAAATATTTGTCTAGTGGTCAATAGAGATGTTTAGCTCTGCAAGTCACTTTTTATTTCTTAGCATATTTTTTTCTTATTTCAAATCAGCTGATAATATCAGATAATCAGCTGTATAAAGCCCTCGTGTTCCACAGTTGCGATAGGGACCATGTCTTTAGTGATATAATAGGCTACTGTGGCTTTAAGATGGTTTGTTTCGGGGCATGAGGCTGGGAAGACGTCGCGGTCTGGGATACAGCACGCAGGTTCGAGCACTGTGGCACTGTTGTAAATGGTGAAAATGATTGGTAGAGCTCGAACCTTTTGTCGGGACGCTTTTTCGTCATTCTCTACAGAATACATTATTCTGCTGCTCATCTGACACTTTGAATCCAAACCATCTCCAAATATTTGAGCCGTTGTTTTTCTTTTTACCAACCAGCTACTCTGCGATAGCTACTGTGTCCATCTGGTCGCTGCCTGCAGGTGAAGCGATGGGCGAGTTGTGTTCAGTGAGAAATAGAGGCGGGGCAGAGTGACGTGTAGAGACAAGCCTGGACGAGAGAGACTGGCTCCACAAGTATAATTATAGCGAACGTAGACTATATCGATATAAACGATAGTGTCACATCATATATGTCGTATCAAAGTATATGGGTTTTTTTTTTTATAAAACTTGATATTTCACCCAGTCCTACCTTCTGTTGTCTTCTCAGACAGAAATATGTTCTTAAAATTAGGGCTGGGCCATATCACACCGTTCATGGTAATACCGGTATAATGTTGGGCAACGATAAGAAAATGAAATATCGTGATAGAATATGGGTAAAACGTGCATGCGCAGTGCCTTTGTTTTCATACGCACATGGCGGAAAAAGCATGGCGGCGACGGAGAATGAGAAGGGCGAAAGCAGATCGTTGAATGAAACGGATGAACCAGAATTGGTTTGTAAAAATGCTGCAACTTCAGTGGTGTGGAACTGGTTTAGCTTTCGTCCGTCAGATACACAACAAAGCACTATTTTTGGTAGAGCATGCTAGCGGGCCGTCGTTATTACCGTGTTTTTTGGAAAATACAGCACACTTTAAATCAATCCTTTGATTTTTCTGAAAATCGACAGTGTCCTTTATAATCCCGTGTGCCTTATGTATGAATTCTGGTTGTGTTTACTGACCTCGAAACGATTTTATGTACACGGCGCTCGAAAATCTGTCAAACGTTTTAGTACGACTTTGCTAAGCTACGAACCCGCACCGCTTGATGGATTGTCGGAGCATTACGGCTGTCGTAGGCAGGAGCCTGGCGGAGTGATACGTACTGCGCTTCAACATAATGTTACCGTATTGTGTGTGTATAACCTCTTTTTAAGTTTTGTGGATATTATACATGGTTATGCTGAGGATATGTCGGCCTTTTGGTTAAACTGTCAGCAAGGAATTTGCATTTGCACTGTTAATTTTTTATATAACTTTAATGCACATAAAAAAACAGCTGCTCGTTTAAGTGAAAATACATTGATGTTTTTTTTTCTGCACCCATAAAGTTGTGGATTTGTAAAGTGTTTTGTCTAGTGTCAATTATATCGTCAGCTATGTCGTTATCGCAAATTTTCAAATATATATCGTGATAAATATTTTTGGTCATATTGCCCTGCTCTACTTAAAATGATATTTCCTTCTTTCTGCAGGACAATCTCTTTGAGTGGCACTTTTCTGTTCGTGGTCCTCCAGACTCTGATTTTGATGGTGGGGTTTACCATGGCAGGATCATACTTCCCCCAGAATACCCCATGAAACCTCCCAGCATCATCCTACTCACAGTAAGATGCAGATGAAGATCACATCTTAGCTGCATTTAATTATTCTCCTGATGCAGCAGATAATCAAAAAGCTGAAAAAGCAATTTTTAAGAACAGACAACTTTCCCAACCTTATACACTGACCATGTTTGGCTTCACACATAACTGCAAGGCACATTTTCTAAAATGAACATTATCAAAAATAAATATCGTTCTAGGCTTACCAGTGAGCCTGATTCCATTCAAGCCCAGGCTTACACACCTGAGGAACAAGCTAGAGCTCAATTTTCTTTTGAAACAGTCAGGGAGTTGAACGTAATAGGGGAAGAAAGTGAGCTTCCAGAACAGTTCAGGTGTTAAGATTAAGGATGTTCCTGGCCAGGAAAAAATGAGACTGACTGACTAGTCTAAAACTATGAAGTTAAATTTTAAAATCGTTTCATGGAAATTTCAAAAACTAATAACAAAGGCATTGTAAACAATTTACCCCATTCCTCAATAACGAATCATGCCGCTTAACTTTTCGTTTTGTGCGTTATCAACATTACACGTACATTATATTCAGCATTATACAACATTATACTTTAAACAGTTAAAACAAACCTGCTGCAACAGGGAAGCCCAAACCTCCCTCTTGCTGCCACCTCCAGCTTATCCGAGGAAACTTCAAGCCTTTCCCGGGCCGGCCGATAGATGTCGTAAGATCTAGAAATTTTTAACAATCAGATTCAATTGCTAGTAAGTAAGGTTGGGTGACTGGACGAATATATTGCCCATCGATGATAGACTGAGCCTTTCACCGATCGTTTTTACAAGACCAATTTATTTATTTGCCCGTGAGTAAGTTTGCTGATAATGTTGACTGAAGCTAGGGAGAAGCAGTCAACAGAAAAAATAATAGCGCCCATCAAAAAGTCTGCGCCTGCGTGAGTATATTGCCTTTTGTCGGTTATTGGACCGGCGAATGTCAGTTGGAAAATTTTTACATATCGCCCAACCTTAGCAGGAAGTCTGGTGACAACCAGACTAGTGACAACAGCGACCATTAATCAGCTTGTCAACTAGTCACGCACATCTCTAGACATGTTGTGTAGCTGAAACATTAGTAGAGTCAAAATGTAAAAGAGAACGAGGGACATTCAAGCTTCTCCCTTTATTGTGTTTTTCACTTTAATTAAAACATTGAATGCATAACTTTTAACATTTCATTTTTTTCTCTTATTTTGAAATCCAGCTCTAATTTTACTTATAAAACAGGGGGAATCGATTAACTCGCACACACAGTGGGGGAAATTTAATTTTATCCCATGCTGAATTCCTCTCATACAAAAAAGAATAGTTTCATATTTTAATGGTAATTTCATTTTAATGTTGAGAGATGGAATGTCAGTAAAAAAAATTTAAAAAAATTATAAAAAAGTTGAAAATGGATTTGAATGTCATTGAGTGAAATAAGTATTTGACCACCAACCAGAATCCTCACGTTGGGAGGAAGTCCTGTGGTCAGGAAACCCAAATCAAGGCTGGACTAGGCTGCATGACCATAAGGAAGGCGCTTATTGAAAACAGATCAAATATTTATTTCAGTCAGTTATAGATCTTTATGTAATGTGTGGATTTTTGTTTATATGAAACAACCACAAAAATGAGACTGTCCAAATTTAAAAATTCATAAGATCAAATCATCCTTTTCCCACTATATTCAGGCAGCTGTGCGGTACATGTTTTAATGACTGATAAAAGTTAGAATTTGTTGTGAGAAAACTGTGTTCACATGTTTTCACTGACACCAGCTACTATTTTATTGAACCAAATTTTTAATTAGATTTTTGTTTGAAAGCTCTGACATTTGCACAGTTGTAGCCTCATTTTTTATTTGTTAATACTGCTCAAAACTTTTATGTCAGTTTGTGTTCATAGGTTTTGAGAAATATGTGCTGTGCCTCTGTTTTCCCATACGTACCAATACCACTTTCTTTTTATTCCCTTCCATTAGCCAAATGGGAGATTTGAAGTTGGGAAGAAGATTTGTCTGAGCATCTCTGGCCACCATCCTGAGACCTGGCAGCCCTCTTGGAGTAGTAAGTATAGGAGACAAGATCCCAGTTCTCCATACGTATCTTATTCCCTGAGGTAATCTAAGTATTTAGAGGTTGCATTTGGAAATAAGCTCCACAAAAGAATTTGTAGAGCTGTGAAATGAGATGTGTAGGAAAAGTACTGAAATGATCATCACTAATTAATAGCACTGATGTCTTGCATGCAAAACCATCCAGGTAAGCACTGATGCACTAATGCTGTTAATTGGTACAGAAGTATTCCTGATTTCCTATTTTTGTTGTATGTTTGTCACACTTCAAAGTTTCAGATCATCAACCAATTTTAAATGTTAGACAAAGATGACACGAGTAAACACACCATGCAGTTTCTAAATGAAGGTGTTCATTATTAAGGAGGAAACAATCCAAACCTACATGGCCCTGTGTGAGAAAGTGATTACCCGCTAAACCTAATAACTGTTTGTGCCACTTTTAGCAGCAACATCTGCAATCAAGCGTTTTCAGTAACTGGCAATGATTCTTTTACAGCTCTGCCCACTCATCTTTGCTGAATTGTCATAGTTCAGCCACATTGGAGGGTTTTCGAAAATACACCTTCTTTTTAAGGTCATGCAACTGCTCCTCAGTCAGATTCAGGTCAAAACTTTGAATGGGCCACTCCAAGGTCTTCACTATGTCATTAAGTCATTCAGAGATGGACTAGCTGGTCTGTTTTGGATCATTGCCTTGCTGCAGAACTCAGTTGCACTTCAGCATTTTCTCAAAGTCATCAAGGCCGAGTTACATGAACAAATTGGAGTCTATTAGATAGATATGATAGAAACCACCACAGTGCAGTACCTGTAAAACCTACAGCATGCTCTAATCATTCTAAGAGAATATTATGGTCTACAGCACAGGTCTCGGACTCCAGGCCTCTAGGTGCCGGTGTCCTGCAGGTTTTAGATGTGTCCTTGATCTAACACAGCTGATTCAAATGGCTAAATTTCCTCCTCAACATGTCCTGAAGTTCTCCAGAGACCTGGTATTGAACTAATCATTTGATTGTGTTGACCCAGGGTGAGATCTGGAACCTGCAGGACACCGGCCCTCGAGGCCTGGAGTTTGACACCCCTGGTCTACAGTATCTAATGCTGCACTGAGGTCTAGCAGGACAAGCACAGAGATGAGTCCACTGTCAGAGGCCCTTATGATGATACATGTGTTTGGTTTTGCTGCTGGCGGCTGCAGTTTGTCCTGATGTGGTGTAGTGCGGTGTAGTTTTTGTGTGTGTCGGTGGCATATTGACTGCTGCTCTTATCTATCCGATCTTCACTGACGGGTCAAGATACCTCATTCTCCTGTTTCAGCGTTTACCACCAGTTCCCCTGTCATTCAGCAAAAGTCAGACATTTTTCTTCGTTTGAACTACAGCTGATTAGAGTCAGGTATAAGACCTTTATTTTTTTTTATTTTTATTTTTTTATAGTCCTGTGGTGTATCGTCCATTTTTAAAGGCATTCAGTGACTTCTTATCCTCCACTATAAAGCTGCCCAGACTCCTTATAGTTGGAGATTTTAACATTAACGTAGACGACAACTCTGACCTCTTTGCCAGAAGCTTTACTGGCATCATGGATTATTTTCATTTCACTCAGTTTGTGTCTAGTCCCACACATACCAAAGGACACCAACTGGACCTTGTTTTTACTTTGGGTTTAAATATTGATTCTATTTGTTCTGAGGACACTTTTACTTCTGATCATCACTGTATTATTTTTAACTTGTCTTTCTCCTGCTTGCCGTGTGGTCAGCACTCACACCTTAAATTCCTCTACTGCTGAGAAATTCTCTGATTCTTTTAAGTTGTTCTTATCCCCTTATGATCTTACAACAAATCTTTTTAATAATTACTGTCTTACTGAAATTAGCTCGTTTCCAAATTCTCCCTTCGCATAAATGAAACCATTCGCTGCTTAAAGCGTTCTTGTCGATAAGCTGAGCACATGTTCTAATAAAGGATCTTTCTTTCAACCGTTCAGTTAGAGATGCGAGGGTGCCTATTTCTCACATCTGGTTACAAAGAGCAGAGGTAATCCTCAGGTGTTATTTGATGCCATTAGTAATATTGTTACTCCTGCTCCACCTGCCGCCCCAATCTCTTCAAATAAAGGTGAAAATTTTCTGT
This sequence comes from Simochromis diagramma, assembly GCF_900408965.1. Lineage (NCBI taxonomy): Eukaryota > Metazoa > Chordata > Actinopteri > Cichliformes > Cichlidae > Simochromis > Simochromis diagramma. The sequence goes on along the minus strand of NW_024386757.1, from coordinate 255,052 downwards.
CTTGATAGAAAAATTGATAATAGAAGAATTACTATTTCTCCATCAACATTTACATTGTCTGTTCCTGCTCTAGCTCGGCCTGTTATTTTAGAGTTGAAAACTAAAGTAGACTTTTGGCCCCCAGACTCTGGAACTCTCTCCCCCTGAGTTTGAGATCTGTACACTCGGTGCTTTCCTCTAAGAAAACTAAAATTAAAACTTTTTAGACTTGCATTTAGTGTCCTTAGATTGCTTGCTTGCCAAAGTCAGTATGTTAAATGCAAAGAGATCTTTTTCAGTACTGCATGAACTTTGTATGTGAAACATTTGTTTTCTAATATAAATGACAAAGCTCACTCCAGTAATCTGCTTCTGGCCTAAACAGTATTGCACTTTGGGTGCTGGTGTTGATAGATGAACTTGTGCTGAGGGTCTTGATATAAGAGTATTTTTATACACCTCGAGAGTAAAAACGAATAATTTATTACTACCAAGAACTCCTCATTAGTTTGTAACTGGCGTTTGGTCCGTTTGCTGAGTTCTGCTTTCATGTTACTTCTCAGCATGGAACTTTAATCAGTGGAAACTCAGTGGGAGATGCTGCATCTTCCTCAAAGCATTTCTCTCTACTGCCTCCCTCTCTAAGTAAGAAGAGTTTCAAATCAATAACAGAATTAAATCAAAGACAAAGGTTGCTCCTAACTTCTTTTTACCAACAAACTGTAGGTCACATGGCTAGCTATGCCTCAGAGATTTGACTTCCCCTGCTGGGTTTTTAAAGTGTTGGCTCTAAGTTGTGTCTGATCCTGTTTGCAATGACCACAGGAGGCCTGACTTGATAATTGCACAGTGCTTCCGATTGTCACAGACAGGCCAACTGTAGGGTTTCAGGTTTATGCTCACTACTCTTGGTGGCTGCTTTAGTTCATATGCTATGCCTGCATATTTAATAAAGCATGCTTCAGATAATTAAACATTCCCTCTGATGTCTCTTTGGGAAATATTTAAATTTGTATTTTTTACATAGGCTGATTTATTTAGATATGGTATCGTTACTCATGAATATCTTGACAAATGTTTTTCCTCAAGCTGTTTTCTGTTCCGTCTGTACTTAATACTGTTTATTTTTTAAAATGTAAGCTGAAGTGTATTGTGTGTATTGTTTATAGCCCAGCTATTTTCACAAACTTTGGTCATAGGTTATACACACAGTTAGAGATAGCAGGTCATCAGAACTGAAGTATGACAGTTTGCACCAAAGTGACTTATTTCAATAGACTGGCTGCTGTTAAAATTTGCTGCTTCTTCTTGTCTTCGTCCTAGTGTCTTTTTCAGTCACTTAATTGAAATTTCTCTCTATTTCTATCTATTTCTCTATTGATCGATAGAGCAATAGATCATCGCCGTTTACGAATAGGAACATAGAAAAGAGAGACCTAATGTTTAACAATCCATATTTAACAGCTTTACTCTGGTGCAGTTGTGGATACTATATTGTTCTTTCTTTGTGATTTTTTTTTTTTTAAATTTTTTTATTTATTTATTTTTTTAATTTTAAATGGTGTTTTTGATGATTTTTCTTTTGTTTTTTTTGGTGGTCTGCGAGCAGATAGCCACTAAGAAGAAGGGGTTTTGGGGGGATTACAGGAGGAGAGAAGTTGCAGAGAGGTGTGTAAGACTGGTCCCAAGTCTCAGTCACATTTTGGGGGGTTTAATAAATTTCACCAGATGTCTAGAAATGGGAGCTGCTCCATCCAAAGTGGGATGGATGTCGTCTCTCCTAATAAGATCAGGTTTTCCCCAGAAAGTTTCCCAATTATCTAAAAAGCCCACGTGATTTTTTTTGGACACCACTCAGACAGCCAGCAATTTGAGGATGAAATGCATCACTCCAGGTCCGACTGGGCAGAGGACCAGAGAAAACAACATAGTTTTTGCCAAAGTCACACATTGTTTCAATATAATTATAGTGAACTCTGACTGACACAACCTGATGTTATTGCTGCTGATATGAATGATATTTTTTTACCAAATCTACATTTACAAGCAAGATGTATTTAAAGAACAGACAGTTCAGAGAATAAACATAAAGTGGACAATTAACAGGTTGTCATGGCCAAGTGAGGCTAACAATGAATATCAATAGTCAATACTCAATCAGCTTTATTCGCCACATGCAGGTTGTCCTGCAGTGGAATGGACCCGCCCCCCGACCTTACGTTGTGTTTTTCATTCACTTGCTATTTTCTCCTCATTGTTTACACACTCTCTCTCTCTTTTTTTTCTTCCAGTTCGCACTGCCCTCATAGCTATAATTGGATTCATGCCAACAAAAGGAGAGGGTGCCATTGGATCTCTCGATTATACTCCTGAAGAGAGGAGAGCCCTTGCCAAAAAGTAAGATTTAGTAGATACAAAAATCTTTTCAGTCTTTCCAGTTGAGAATGGTAATAAGGTGAGTATGGCATATTGCATCTTCTTGTATGAAATAATGTTACAACCTCAAGTAGCAGGCAAGCAGGAAGTGGATATGATCCTCATAAAATATTCAAACAGCCAAGTCCGTTCAAACATGTAATAGAAGCACCTGAGCCTGAGTCGACATGCCTCATTGCTAATTACTGGTCTATCACAATCTGAAAAGAACATTTCCAGGCCAGTCCTGGTATTGAAAGATGACAAGTTCATCGTTGCTGTGTGCTGCCAGTCTCCAGAGGACGCGTGAGCAGACACTCAATTTTCATATCACACTGTGTTTTCCTCAGAGAAAATGGTACAAAGCCAGCGATGGTGAAGTTCAAGCTAAAATTGCTCTTCTATTAGCAGATGAGATGAGTTCTTGATCATCCGGTTATTTCATTAGTTCATGGAGATGAAATGGATAGGAAAACACACTGTGTGATGAATACAAGGCTGCTTGTCTCCATAATGGCACCTCCACCCCTTCCCAACACACACACACACACACACACACACACACACACACACACACACACACACACACACACACACACACACACACACACACACACAGTGGCTGAGGCAGCACTAAAATGTTCATTTATTAAATGAAAATGTAAAATATTACTATTTAAGTACTTCACATTTACACTCATTTTGATTACATATTCAGAAATAACAACATCTGATCTTTAGACACTTTGTGAAAAGACAGTCTGCATGTAAGGACAGTTTGAAAAATAGTAAGGAAACTTAAACCTTAAACTTCAACCAGCTAGTTATTAACATGATGTTTGCTGGATTTAGTCCTTGTTCAGATACTGGCATCTCTGCAAACAGAATGAGCAAAAACCAATCTATTGCAAATACCTAATAAAGATGGCATCTGGGTACAAGTCAGCAGCAGCTCAGATTTGCACTTTAGTCACTGATAACATAAGATAGAAAAACCCTTTGACATCTAATGAAATAATGAACACTTCTACGTAGGGATGCCATTGTTAAAGTCTTAAGTCAAGAGATGCCTTTATAAATGTAAATGCAGAGGGTTTAGAACAAGTTACAAACCATTGGTTAAAGTAAAGTACAAGAACAGTAGAGGAATGGCATCATTAAACATCTTATTTATAGTTTAAAGAATCAAGATGGATCCTTTCATTTTCTTGTTCTATCAACTTGAGTTCACAGTACTAACTCCTCTGCCAGTATTTTCTTGAAAGTAGTGCTGGACAGTACTGCTGTGAAAGAAGTATCAAAGAATAAACAAGAGCACTCAGAGAGCGTAATTCCTCCTGAAGGGCAAGAGCTATACTAAAACTTTGTTTTATGATGTTTTTGTTAAAACATGCTGTTCCTCCGCTACTGCCTCGTTTGAATTTTGGACGAAAGGGATTCTGGGATATTGCATTTCGTCATTTCGATTTGATTGGAGACCAAAACAGCCAATCAGATTTGCATCCAAGTCTGTGATTGGCTGGTTTTGTGGCACAACTATAACGGTGTACAGAAAGAGTTGAACGCGCACGGGCAGAAATATTGCGAGCAACACATTGCGAGCGAGCGCAAATGCAAAAACTGAGCGAGAGGGGCTGCTGTTGTGTGTGTGTGTGTGTGTGTGTGTGGATAATAGCAAACACTGAAATACATTTTTTGCACACAGCAATGAATTTTGTTCACTCAAATTTAGCTTTTCTTCGCTCAAAATAAATTTCTCCTCAAAATGCAACACTTGCACCTGCAAACTTTTTTTACGTGCGCTCAAAATTTTCTGACGTGCGCTCAGAATAGTGGCACAAAAATAACGCCATAAAAACTCCCTGAAAAGCTTTCAGTTAAATCAAAATACTGCAGCGAGTACTGACAGGGACTAGAAAGAGAGAGCATATTTATTCTATATTGGCTCCCTGTTAAATCCTCTTGTTAAAACTAAAAATCCTGCTCCTCACATACAAGGTCTTAAATAATCAGGCCCCATCTTATAAAGACCTTATAGTACCATATCACCCCAGACACTATCTCTACTTTTAAGATTAGGCTTCAGACTTTCCTTTTTGCTACAGCATATAGTTAGGGCTGGATCAGGTGACCCAAGGTTAAGGTTACTTTATTTATACCCATAGGGAAATTTGCTTTACAGAAAAATAATAGCATTTGGCATCCCTTCACAAAACACACACACCTAATAAAACCTGACAAATGCACATTTTTTGTAATTAAATCAAATGAATCAAATCAAAACCATTCTTATTGAGTTCGGTGACAACAACAGGGACAAAGGTGTTTTTATAACGCTTTGTCCTGCATCTTGGAACTAGAAACCTCTGTCCAAGGAAAGACGCTAAAATTCACCCCATAGAGGATGGGAACCATTTTTAAGAACTGATCGAGCTGGGAGGCTAAACAGGGCTGTGACTCACCTATCAGATGACCGGACTGTCTCTGCACGGAGTGTTTCTTCTTCAGTAACCTTTTTTCACTCACTGTGTTTTTATACACCTCTCTGCATTTAATTATTACTTATTATTAATATGTGGCTCACTACCAGAGAATGTCTTTATCCTGTCTTCCGCCCCTTAACTCCAACCGGTCATTGCAGATGGCCGCCACTCCCTGAGCCTGGTTCTGCTGGAGGTTTCTTCCTGTTAAAAGGAATTTTTTCCTTCCCCCTGTGGCCAAAGCGCTTGCTCAAACGGGATCATTTGATTGTTGTTGTTTTTTCTGTTTTCTCTTTATTATTGCAGGGTCTTCGCCTTGCAATATAAAGCACCTTGAGGCAACTGGTGCAGTCTGGTGCTAAATAAATAAAACTGAATTGAATGAAAAATAAGAAAATTATATCTTGAAAACTGTGAACACTTGTTTGCTGACAAACAGACAAACAATGCTTGTAAGCCAGTAGCGGACGTAACTGCTGCTATTCTTTCAGTATATGTCTTGGAATATACAAATAAGCTCTTCCAGCTCTGTGAGCCGACATATGTGTTCTTGATTTATGTCTGAAAGGGTTCCAACTGTAGTTTTTGTGAAAAACTATCAACCAACCACTGTGCCTATGTGGTCCCTGCTTTTGGAGACACAGGCTTCCCATTTACCATGTCATAGTCCAGTTATGCGAAGACTGGAGGCCAAAAAAGAACATTCGACATGCTGTGCAAAATTCCTCATGCCAAATAAGCCAAGCTTTTTCTTTGTACTTCTAAACTTGACTTGAATAGAATCTAATTACCACTTTTTTCCAGAGGAAGACTCTGATTTGGATCATTTAATACCATAATGTATCCAAATTTATCTATGCCACCTTTTGCTTGAGGAGCTTTACAGTGATAATGTGCTGTTCCTGAGAGCATGAGTCATTCCACAACTTCACAGCTGTAATATGAGGCCATTAGTTGCTTCTAGGGATGATTAGCTATTCTAAGACAATCCAATGAAATCCACTGAAACATCTTTTTCTGTACTGCTCATGTTTTTTCCACTGCATTAAGAGTCTCTGTTGATCGTGTTCCTAGTAATATCACACCAAACCTTGCTGTCAGGGCTGAGATGTTGGCCTAAAGGTGCACACAGTATTCTAAGCTCTTAACAGGGGCATGTCAATGTTAAAAAAAATTACAGCTGACGATACACACTGTGGCAGTCAACACGATATAGAAAGTCACTGTTACAAACACACTTGCAGTCACAGTGTAATCCCGGTACTGATGTTTGAAGCAGAGTTTTGTCTGTTTGTATGGGATGATGGGAATTGATACACAGCCCTAAAAAGTATGGGCAGCTCAATGTAAAAGTCTTTAGAACTGTATAATTGGTACCGAATGGGCGAAGCACCACATGGTGTTACATTTTTCTCTGGCACATACATCAAAGAGCCACACTGCATATGCTGCTGTGAGGGTTCTGGTTTCTCTTGCTTTGTTCGTGTTGAGAACAGCAAGTTCTCTGACCATCATCCAACAAATCTGAATCTATGTCTTTGTACCAAACGCTGCTCACTGGCTGTATAACTATACACATCTTTTTGCTCATATTCATCTCAAGATTCACCAACATAATTCTGCCTTTTGTTGTATTTTTTGTGGGGCAGTTCTTTACTTTTCTTTTTGGGATGTCAGTGGCAGATTTTGTTGTTGTTGTGTTTGTCCCCCCTTAGCTGTAAAAAGCTGATAATGTAGTTCTGATAATGTAGTCACTTTTATTTGAAAGTTCTTAAGAAACTCAACGGTCAGGGCTGAAATTCTGGAGAAATTTGAAGTTCTTAAATTTAATGTGACCGTAAAGTTGGGGAAGCTTCACGGTCAGAAATTTGAAGCGCTGAAGAATTACAAAAACATTGGTGTTTCTTAATAGGTTGGCTGTCTAATAAAAGTATGTCTCAGCTTAATGCTTGTTCTGTGTATAACCAACATGAGTTGGGAGTAATTGAGCTATTTAGTTTTTTGAGTTGAGTGTTCTGTGTTCAGAGATTTGTGGCTGCCATGGGATTTTGTTTTTTGTAAAGTTGAAAGTTGAATGTAAGTTTTATTCTTCCAATAAAGTTTTGACAGGGATTTAAAAAAAAAAAAAGAAAAAAAGAAAAAATGGAATAACATTTTTAATCCTGTTCTGGACTCTTTGGTTCTTTGGTTCAAGCCTGTTTGAATTTCTAGCACTAGATTTGAACATGAATATCTCAGCCTAAAGTTTTAGTCAAAATGGACGAATCTATAATATGGGAGAGAAACATCAAAAATAGCTGTGTATTGGTAAACTATCTAAGAAAAAAATATGAGTAAGTATTTGATATTTGAAGCTTGAACATTTTATAGCAGCCATTATACAGGGTGGGCCATTTATATGGATACACCGTAATAAAATGGGAATGGTTGGTGAAATTAAAGTCCTGTTTGTGGCACATTAGTATATGTGAGGGGGCAAGCTCCTCAAGATGGGTGGTGACCATGGTGGCCATTTAGAGGTCGGCCATCTTGGATACAAACTTTTGTTTTTTCAATAGGAAGAGGGCCATGTGACACATCAAACTTATTGGTAATGTCACAAGAAAAACAATGGTGTGCTTGGTTTCAACGTAACTTTATTCTTTCATGAGTTATTTACAAGTTTCTCTTTGTTCACAGCCATTGACATGTTGAAGAGGTTAACACGTGAGGAGCGGATCGAAATTGTGTTGATATCTGGTGAACACAGTAACGGGGTCATTGCAGCAGATTTCAATGCAAGACACCCTACGAGACCACCCATCTCCCATGCTAGAGTTAGCAAACTGCTTGCTAAGTTTCGTGAAACTGGTTCAGTGTTGGATTTGCCAAAATGTGGACGCAAGAAAACTGTCACTAATGAAGAAACATCAGTGGCTGTCCTAGCTTCATTCAGCAAGAGCCCACAGCGTAGCACTCGCCGCATGTCACTGGAGAGTGGCATTAGTCGAACATCCCTTCGGCGGATATTAGCTACTCACAAATGGCACCCTTACAAACTCCAGCTACTGCAGCATCTCAACAAGGTTGACCCAGATCGGCGCACAGAATTTGCAGAATGGGCAAAACAAAAATTGGAACAGGACCCTCAGTTCACGCAGAATACTTTTGTTCAGTGATGAGGCAAACTTTTATGTGAATGGTGAAGTTAACAAACAAAACCACCGCTATTGGTCTGACACTAACCCACATTGGATGGATCCCTCCAAGACTGTTGGAACAACAAAAGTGATGGTTTGGTGTGGTATATGGGGTACAACGATAGTGGGTCCATTCTTCATCAATGGAAACCTCAATGCCACTGGATATTTGAAATTGCTACATGATGATGTGTTTCCCTCTTTATGCACTGAAGCTGGCACGTTCCCTGAGTTTTTCCAGCAAGATGGTGCACCAGCACATTATGGGTGCCAGGTCCGAGCATTCCTAGATGAACAGTTTCCTGGAAAGTGGATTGGTCGTCGTGGGCCAGTTGAATGGCCCCCAAGGCCTCCCGATCTCACCCCCTTAGACTTTTATCTTTGGGGTCATCTGAAGGCAATTGTCTATGGTGTGAAGATACGAGATGTGCAGCACCTGAAACTACGGATACTGGATGCCTGTGCTGGCATTTCTCCTGCAGTGTTGCTATCAGTGTGTGAAGAGTGAGAGAAGAGGGTTGCACTGACAATCCAACACAATGGGCAGCACATTGAACACATTTTGCAAGTGGTCAGAAACTTGTAAATAACTCATGAAAGAATAAAGTTACGTTGAAACCAAGCACACCATTGTTTTTCTTGTGACATTACCAATAAGTTTGATGTGTCACATGGCCCTCTTCCTACTGGAAAAACAAAAGTTGTATCCAAGATGGCCGACTTCTAACTAGCCACTATGGTCACCACCCATCTTGAGGAGCTTGCCCCCTCACATATACTAATGTGCCACAAACAGGACTTTAATATCACCAACCATTCCCATTTTATTACGGTGTATCCATATAAATGGCCCACCCTGTATATCCAAACCTTGGATGTCAACAATTTTAGGCAAATTGAAGATGGTTTAACAGAAAATGTTCTAAAACTTTAGTGATTTCAGATGTAGTGACTCAGGTTTTAAACTATTTTTGTTTTTGTGGTACAACTTGTCATATTTGCTACAGCCAGCTTGAAAGTTAAATGGCATTTTCTTAATTTGTGTGACTAGGAATTTCATGGTAAAAAGGATTCTACATGTTTTATCTTGCAATATTGTGAACTGTGTTTATTTAGAAATTGCCGCCAGTTGTTTTGGGGGTTTTTGCCTTTTCTTATATTAGTGTGTCCTCAGATAGTCCAGCAGGAGCATTGGGCTTCTTTTCATATGTTTACGAGCCAATATTGAGACAATTTTTAATGCATCTATCGAAAATTACACACCTGATTCATTTTGGTGGTAAGAAACACCAGTGAAAATTTCAGGCCTTTATTTTTTATATATTCATGTTTAACATTGCAATGTGATTTCAATAGGTAAAAAAATTGTTTAAAAGTGTGTCGATGGGCCATTTTTCCAAAAACAATTTATATCTTGAATTATCTATGAAGCTAAACTTTCCCAACATGCATTATATATGTCCAAACTTTGAGCCAAACATTTTTATGCAAATTGGAAATGGTTGAGCAGACAATGTTCTAGTAACTGTCTGATTTGAGGCGTGCTGAGCTGCCCCTAACTACCATGACCCATACAGTGGTGAGTCAGTGGTCACAGACTTCCACAGGCTAGACAACAGCGCCCTGACTGCTGCTGGTATCGGGATGAAATCCTTGGATGGGTCCTGGGTTTATCCAGAGGATTCAATCCCCAGCCTCACTTGGCAAAAATGGTTATTCCAGGAATTGATACTATTCACTCTTCCCCATGCTTGTGTGACCTAAATCAAACAGAACACCTCTGGGACATTATTTTGTTGTCCATCTGAAGTTGCCGCGTTGTACCTGAGACCATCCAGGAGCTCAGTTATGCCCTGGTCCAGATCTGGGAGGAGATCCCCCAGGACACCACCCGTGATCTCATTAGGAGCATACCTTGATTTCATAGGGCATGTGTATCGGCATGTAGGGCCCATAGAGAGTACCGTTTTGAGTTCCTGCTGTAGTAGGTTGATCAGTCATGGAGTGAATTCAATTTTATTCACGATCATTATCTAGAAGGTTCCAAGTGTGAAACTCAAACAAGTCCTTGTGGCAAGATGACATCACCACATGCCACCTGTTCTCTGACAGGTCCCAGGACTTCTGCTGTGAGACCTGTGGCTGTACCATGCGCTCTGCCCTCCTGGATCTAACCCCCAATAGCAACCCTGGTGCTGAAGACCATACGGCTAAAGAACTGGCTCAGCAAATCAACTTTAAGGTACAAACTCTGGCTGTTACATGAGGCGGGTTAAATTCATAGTTCTTTTGTTTTATATTTTCTCTGTGCATGACAATTCATAACAAAGCTGATTTTGATAATAATTGTTTAACTCGTATCACAACTTTCCATAATTATATTGAGAATACTGGAACTCCACAGATTATATCCAGAGCCTTTATTTATTAGAACCACAGAGCAGATGGGCCAAAAGCACTGTTCATTGTGTTAACCATTCATTATTGAACATTGGAATGGAAGCTAACATAATCCCACTACAAAGATTATAAAGTCAGTGCATAATTTAGCAAATACCTATTAAGATAGTTCTCACCAATGTTTTGCAGTAGCGCAATAGGCATGCCCCTTATTTTTACATATCTTTTGTTTGAGAACTATGCAGGATGAGAATTAAAATTAAATTATGAGCTTGACCTTTAAAAATCCGCTACTGGAAGAATGTAGGATGAATATATAGATTTGAGGTCTGGCCCCATTACAAAACGCAAGGCATGGTGTAGATTACATAAATTGACTGTGTTTATGCAGGCAGAGTCCAGTTTATCCAGAGAATCTAGTGAGAATGAAGGAGGAGAAAGTGAACCTTCAACCCACACCCAGGGACCCTCCTCTGCAAGCCAAGAAGCTGAAAAAGACCAGGCCGAACAGGTAGGTATTTTTTTTTTTTTTACCACTCTTGTTTTACACAAGACAGTACATAACCTGCAGCCAGCTCACCACCTACAGAGTTATCCATCCCAGTGGTTTTGTTTTATTTTATTCTACATGCATGATACATGCATAAAGTCGGCTAGGAAACCAGATGTTTACAGAGTTGAGTCCTCTGAATTGTCTCTTCTCCCTGTTGTTAATTCCTCCCACCAGACAAGCACAGACATGTGCTTGCTAAAAATAAAACAATGATGATTTGTTTTCTTCACATGAGATTCAGCCCCACTCTGCCCAAATGAAGAGATTTGTTTAACCAGTGTCCAGTGTCTTACTCCCTTTGAAGACTTTTTCACCCTTTACATTGCTTTACATTATGATCCCATAATCTTCCATAACTGTTGGCAGGTGATTCCAAAAACTGCCATGACTGGGAGTCTTTGAAGGTGAAACAACAATTTACCATAGGGATTGTACAGAGGGTATCATTCTTTTAACCTGAGTAAAACTCCATTGTAACTTATATTGAACACATAACAAAGTAGATTTTCGGCATAAAACTGGCTGCAAGCACCACATTTATTTTATTTTTTACATTACATTCATTTGCTAACTTTCATGTGTGTTCTGGAGCAGTTGTTTATCCAAGGAAGTACAAAATTTTAAATCATAGTTTTAATAAATACATTTTGTCTATAATTTGCACTATTAGCACAGGTTGTGGCATCAGCACAAAACAGTGCCATCTCTCCCAGTATGTCATATCACATATAGAATAATATAATATATATAAACATTTGATATAGAGTAGTAGTATAGTATAGCTGAAAAAAAAAAATGTCAGTTTAAAATTCAGTTTCGGCTAAAATGTATTCTCATGTTTCATAGTTAAAAGTATTGTCAAATGTTTGCAAGAACAACTTTTGTATTTAGTCCAGTCCATTTTTAACATTTACGTAAAACAGTACATAAAGCTGTCAGGTTATAATTCATGTTTTTCACGTAATCTAGCCATGCAATTCATCCATATTCCACTTATCCATTGTGGAGGGGCTGTCCCAGCTGTTATAAGGTGAGAGGCAGGGTACTACCCTGAATAGATCACCAGTCTTTGTGAAGACCAACACAGAAAGACAGCGCACTCACATTCACACCTATAGGCAATTTAGATTCTCCCCATTAACTGCATGTCTCTGAGAAAAGGCCCGTGGCCAGATAGTGAGCTTCAACCCATTCAAACACTTCTTGCTGTGAGGTTATAGTGCTAATCACTATGTCACTGTACTGTCCATCCAGTGTGTCATTTTAAACACTCGTGTTTAACATTGTAGAAGATGTGTCATCGTAGCTTAAAGCCTGTGATACCATGGCTTCTCTTCATAAGTTGTGATATGGGTGAGCTTTGTTGCCTAAGAGGATTGATTTTGGTGCCAGCTGCTACCCACAGAAGCACAGAGACTGAGTGTGAAGGAGCACTGTGGAGGGTCAACTTAGATCAGTGCTGCTGCGTTAGGATAAACTAAGGAGGGACATATCAAAAATAGTACTCACCATCTGCTGCTAGAATTGGGGGGGGGGTTAAAACTGCAGAATCAGACAGGCTGGCATTCCACACTGCCTCTATGCTGCTGATGATGATAAATGATCATCATCAATGCATCCAGACAAAAATATGCAAAAAAAACTATTTAAACATAAAAAAATCACAAAAAAAGAACAACATGGTATCCACGACTCAACCAAAGACTGAAGCAAAAATGTGGATTATTAAACAGGCACATTAATTAGTACATTAATTAAAAATTTAATAACAAATTGATTTTTTTCTGCTTTACAGAAACCTGGTTAGACGAGGAGGATTATGTTAGTTTAAATGAACCCCGAGTTATACTAATTTTCCGAATCTTCAAAGCACAGGCTGAGGAGGCGGTGTGGTGACACTCCAGCTTATTAATCAGACTCAGAGTTTTAATATATTTGAAGGCCTGTTGAAAACCAGTTTTATTTGTGATCATCTATCGTCCACCTGGGCCTTACACAGTTTCTGTCTGATTTCTCAGACTTGTTATCTGATTTAGTGCTCGTCTCAGATAAAATAATTACTGTTGGTGATTTTAACATTCATGTACTGTAGATGCTAAAAACATTTATTCTATTATTAGACTCAATTGGCTTTTATCAAAATGTAGAAGAACCCACTCTCCACTTTAATCACACTTCTAGATCTTTTTATGATATATAGCAGAGAAACTGAGTATTTAATAACATTTCCTGAAAACCTTTTCTCTGATTTTTTTTTTCCTAATAACATTTTAATTTATAATAATGTATTACACAGCAGTGGGGATAAATTCATCCACTGTTATCTTCTACAATGCCATGTGCAGCGCGGTTACTTGAACGTTAGTCCAACAGAGGTCGATTATCTTGTTAATAATTTTATTTCTTCACTGCATACGACTCTGGATACTGTAGCTCCTGTGAAAAAGAGAGCCTCAAATTAAAACTACTTTCAACTCTCTGGTATAACTCTCTAATGCGCACCTTAAAGGTGATGACTTGTAGGCTGGAGAGGAAATGGCGTGTCACAAATCTGGCAGATCGTCATTTAGCCTGGAGAAATAGTTTGTTGCTTTATAAGAAAGCCCTCCATAAAGCTAGAACATCTTACTATTCATCACTGATTGAAGAAAATAAGAACAACCCTAGGTTTCTCTTCAGCACTGTAGTCAGGCTGTCAAAAAGTCAGAGCTCTGTTGAATCAACCATTCCTTTAACATTAACTAGTAATGACTTCATGAACTTCTTCACAAATAAAATTTTAACCATTAGAGAAAAAAGGACTCATAATAATCTCACAAAGATAACATTATGTACAACTACTTTCAGTACCATTGATATTCATTTAGTCTTTTTCTCCAATTGATCTTTCTGAGTTAACTCAGGGAATTACTCCCTCCCAGCCATCATCATTTCTTTTAGATCCCATTCCTGCTCAAAAAATGTTCTAACATTAATTAGTGCTTCAGTCTTCAATGTAATCAACCTATTAATTGGCTATGTACTACAGGTCTTCAAGCTGGCAATAGTTAAACTGTTAACTATAGCATCTTGATGCATGCTCAATCATCCAGGCAAGGAAATCCCTAAAACTTGATTCTGTTCATCTGGATGTAGCGTATTCAGTGGGAGAAACGTTTTGCCACTCATCCAGGTGACTTCTTCAGTCTCAGCTGACTGCAGGTTTCCCCAACCTTACAGTACCTTTGAACAATGACTGAAAGTAGCCCACTGTGAGCAATCTTGGAGTGATTTTGACTACAATATGTCCTTCAACGCACATATTAAACAAATATGTAAGACTGCTTTCTTCCATTTGAGCAAGATCTCTAAAATTAGAAATATCCTCTCTCAGAGTGACGCTGAAAAACTAGCTGATGCATTTATTACTTCCAGGCTGGACTACTGTAATTCATTATTATCAGGATGTCCAAAAACTCCCTGGAACGCCTTCAGTTAATCCAAAATGCTGCAGCTAGAGTCCTGACAGGGACTAGAAACACAGAGAAGATTTCTCCTGTTTTGGCTTCCCTTCATTGGCTCCCTGTTAAATCCAGAATTGAATTCAAAATCCTGCTCCTCACATACAAGGTCTTAAATAATCAGGCCTCATCTTATCTAAATGACCTTTATAGCACTATATCACCCCACTAGAGCACTTCGCTCTCACACTGCAGGCTTACTTGTTGTGCCTACAGTATTTGAAAGTAGAATGGGAGGGAGAGCCTTCAGTTTTCAGGCCTGTCTTCTATGAAACCAGCTTCCAGTTTGGATTCGGGAGACAGACACTATCTCTAATTTAGGATTACGCTTCAAATTTCCATTTTGCTAAACCATGTAGTTTCAGCATGGAGGAGGAAGTGTGATGTCTGGGGCTGTTTTGCTTGATCCAGGGTTGGTGATTTATTCAGAGTGAGAGGCACCCTGAACCAAAACGGCTACCACTGCATTCTGCAGCGCCATGTAATACCCTCTGGTATGTGCCTAGTTGATCAGGATTGATTGATTGAATCTTTATTTTGAACATGTTGAAAAAGTACAACAAAATAGAATTAAAAGAGACAAATGAACGAAGCGAGGCAAAACAAAAGGGGAAAAAACGAGCAAACACAACTCCAAATAACGTCATGTTCAAAAGGCGCAGCAACCATAACTTATTTAATCCCACCCCTTTCCACATTCTAGTTCATAGACCAGAAACCCGTGCAGATATGTATGGTAATTTAATAAATACATATATAAAAAACACCTCCGCCCCGCTTATTTATCCCAACTCGGTTCTCTACAAGCTGGGAGCTTAGGGTCCTCGCAGTATCTAGCTGTCCCAACTGCGCTCTCTGGACGAGATCTCCATGATTCCCGGGATCTGCTGGAGCCACTCGCCTAGCTTGGGAGTCACCGCACCTAGTGCTCCGATTACCATGGGGACCACCGTTACCTTCACCCTCCACATCCTCTCGAGCTCTTCTCTGAGCCCTTGGTATTTCTCCAGCTTCTCGTGTTCCTTCTTCCTGATATTGCTGTCATTCGGAACCGCTACATCGATCACTACGGCCGTCTTCTTCTGTTTGTCTACCACCACTATGTCCGGTTGGTTAGCCACCACCATTTTGTCCGTCTGTATCTGGAAGTCCCACAGGATCTTAGCTCGGTCATTCTCCACCACCCTTGGGGGCATCTCCCATTTTGACCTCGGGACTTCCAGGTTATACTCGGCACAGATGTTCCTGTACACTATGCCGGCCACTTGGTTGTGGCGTTCCATGTATGCCTTGCCTGCTAGCATCTTGCACCCTGCTGTTATGTGCTGGATTGTCTCTGGGGCATCTTTACACAGCCTGCACCTGGGGTCTTGCCTGGTGTGATAGACCCCAGCCTCTATGGATCTTGTACTCAGAGCTTGTTCTTGTGCTGCCATGATTAGTGCCTCTGTGCTGTCTTTCAGTCCAGCTTTGTCCAGCCACTGGTAGGATTTCTGGATATCAGCCACCTCCTCTATCTGCCGGTGGTACATACCGTGCAGGGGCCTGTCCTTCCATGATGGTTCCTCGTCTCCCTCCTCTTTCTTGGGTTTCTGCTGCCTGAGGTATTCACTGAGCACTAGGTCAGTTGGGGCCATCTTCCCAATGTATTCTTGGATGTTCCTTGTCTCATCCTGGACTGTGGTGCTGACACTCACCAGTCCCCGGCCCCCTTCCTTCCGCTTAGCGTACAGCCTCAGGGTGCTGGACTTGGGGTGAAACCCTCCATGCATGGTAAGGAGCTTTCTTGTCTTTATGTCAGTGGCTTCTATCTCCTCCTTTGGCCAGCCTATTACCCCAGCAGGGTACCTGATCACGGGCAGGGCGTACGTGTTGAGGCCCGGATCTGTCTTACCATTCAGCTGACTCTCAGGACTGCCTGACCCTTCAGGTATTGGTGGTGCAGCTTCGCGCTCTTCATGGTCCCATTTGCCTGTGGGATCCCAGGTATGTAACTATGTCCTATGTGCTTGGTGTTCAATCCCCTCATGATACCTCCCCTCTTGTTACATCCGACAATCTCCATCCGAAGACTTCCAATGTATTGCTATAGCCGGTAGTGTATCGGAATCGATGTCCGTCACTTGCTACAGCTTGAGTCATCCTACAGCGACAACTGCTCGTTCCGGAGCATATACTATATATTATATATACATTTTATATATATTATAAATCATCCTAGTAATACATATACGCACATATACACATTTTTATATATATAAATAAATAAACCATATCCTTAAACCGCTTTTTAAACTGTGCCATGCTTGGACATTGCTTCATATCTTTACTTAGTCTGTTCCACAGCTTCACTCCACACACAGAGATGCAAAAACTTTTTAATGTTGTACGGATACGAGGATGTTTTAAATTTAATTCCCCCCTCAAATTGTATCCCCGTTCCCTTTTAGAAAACATTTTTAGAATATTGTCAGGAAGCAGGTTATTTATTGCTTTATATATAATTTGTGCAGTGAGAAAATGAACCAGATCTGTGAATTTTAGAATTTTTGATTTTAAGAATAGTGGATTTGTATGATCTCTGTAACCAGTTTTATGGATTATCCTTATAGCCCTTTTTTGTAATATAAAGATTGATGATAGCGAACATTTGTAAGTATTGCCCCAAACCTCTGCACAGTAATTCAAATACGGTGCAATCAGGGAACAATAGAGAATGTGGAGTGATTTGATCCCACAGCAAGATAATGACCCAAAATATAAGTCCAAGCTATGTCAGACCTACCTCAGTAAACAAGAACAAGATGGTAAGCTTAAAAACATGAAGTAGCCAGCACAGTCTCCAGACTTAAACCCTGGTTTGGGATGAACTGGACAGAACAGTGAAAGCAAAGTAACCTACAAGTGCCGCAATTTATGGGAACTTCAGCAACAGATATGAGAGTCACTAGGTTATTAACAGGAAATTACAGCACACCTAAAGCTGCTTTAGTTCTGTGTAAACTAATAACATTTCTGCTTTGGTCTTTGTCATATTTGTTTGTGTTTAGGTGCATACATGTGTAGATGTCTACTGTGCACTCTCCCATGTCCCTAACTGGAAAGCATTTTAAATGCTCCTTGTAAATTTATACAGCGCCAAATCACAACTACAGTCACCTCGATGTGCTTTATATTGTAAGGTAGACCCTATAATAATACATACAGAGAGAAACCCAACAATCAGATGACCCCCTATGAGCAAGCACTTTGGCGACAGTGGGAAGGAAAAACTCCCTTTTAACAGGAATAAACCTCCGACAGAACCAGGCTCAGGGAGGGGCGGGGCCATCTGCCGCGACGGTTGGGGTGAGAGAAAGAAGACAGGATGAAGGACGGAACAGATCAACCAGGTCACCAGTCTTTGTCAAGGCCAACGCAGAAAGACAGACAACCATTCGCACTCACATTCACACCTATTGGCAATTTACATTCACCCATGTCTCCGAGAAAAAGCCCGTGGCCAGTGTATTTCAACCCATTCAAACCCTTCTTGCTGTGAGGCGATAGTGCTAACTGCTGTGTCACTGTACTGTCCTTAGTGTGTTATTTCAAACACTCATTTTTAACATTGTAGTCTGCTGCTGCGACCGACCAAAGCTGCTTGACCTAAAGGACAGGCAAAATTTAGCTCCTAAAAGTGGTTCAAAGCATTTTAAAGACAGAAGAACAAAAGCTTAAAAGCTTAGTAGAAAAGGTCTATAAAATAAGTGAGTTTCAGACATTTACTGAGGAAACAGCCAAACAGCCAGAAATGTAACTAATGAGATGACTAATGTCGTTGTCTTAGTGATGCTTACACTGAGATCCTCTTCCACAGGTAGAGGCTTCTCAGTCCACAAGAGCGGAAGCACTTCAGACCCCTACAACCTCCACAAGTTCCGATCGTCCTCTCAGCCCCAGGCAACGTCGCGCCCAACAGACCCAAAGAGAGTCAGCAGCCAGCAGAGCAGTTTTCACACCAATTCATCAGCCTCAGGATGAAAGCCACACAGGCTCTGCAGTTCTCATTGTGGTGCTCACTCTGGCTTTGGCTGCACTCATCTTCCGCAGGATCTACCTTGCACATGAGTACAAGTTTGACTATGATTTGTGACCTTCCTCCTGAGTCAACCGCTCGTACTACCAACTCCACAGAACTTTAATTAGCTAAAGCAGAACCAGAGGTGAGGCAGTGGCTAACAGTGACTACAGCTGTCCTCCCTGCCTGTCCACAGAGGGTTCAGCCTCCACTTAGGGGGAACTTTCATTCCTCTAATCGCTAGAACACCTCCAGGGTGTCTTTAATTTAATGTGAATTTTACTTTCCAGAGCATCTTGAATTTTTGTGAATGGGAAACTTCATTGTTTGTGACCTGTTAAACCACACACACACAACATGTCCCCTTCCATAGAAATTGTCTATCTTACAGCTGCTGACTGTTTCCAATATTGAAATAACAGAGTAACGTAAAATGACAACAACATAGGATCAGGCGCAGTTGTTGTCTCATACTAATTATTTGATCAAGAAAGCATCTGCACAAATTACATGTGCTATTATCATGTGTTTTATCGTCCTGCAAGGTCAGCTTGGTCACAGTGCACAGGGCTCTGTTTTAATGGTTTAAGGCTAACAACAAGCACAAAGTTAATGTGGACAATTGTTTTAATTGCACGGGGGCATTCAGACCAATCTGAATAGCAGAAGCTGCAGCTGCATCACCATGTGTCCTGCTACTTTTAGGTGACTGTGGGGATTTAATAGACTGATGTAGAAGCTTTCCGTACACTGTAAAACATCAGTAGTTCAAACAAGGACCAAGACAAATATTAAAAAACTAAATTTCATAAATTAATCTAAATACAGTACAACAGAGTGGACATGTTAAAAAAAGTGGACTATAACGCAGTCTATTCCTTTAAAGGTATAGTGTCTTTTACTGATACCTGTACCGATATCCTGTGCTATAATCACTGTCATTTTTGTCTGTGTATTTATTTGAAAAGAATACAAAAAGAGTATTTAAATTGTTTAAACTGAGATTTTTTTCTTGATTTCCCCCAAATACAATAAATTTATACTCATCTTATACAAAGTTGTCTGTGAAGATCCAATTAATACTGAATTATCAGTGCATCTAAAGATTTTGTTAGCAACTTGTGCTACTGATAAGATGATAACCCTTAGCTAAGGCATTGCGTATTCCAGCAAGAAAATACTAAACAAAACAACCAAATAGTAAATATTAGAAAGGATATCTGCAGTAAAAGTTCAGGTATATAACTAAAGGCTAAAGGCAGAGGAACTTGTGCTTGTATTGCGAACTTGTGCTTGTATTGCACACTAGTGCACAGGATTTTGGTAACGTGCACCAGAATTGGTGAAGGCATGTGTAGAAATTAGCAACACTTGCTTTCAGTAAGTATTTTAAGTCAATCACAATATTAATTATTCAGCACAACAATGGTAAACCACATTCTTCACAAGTTGTCATAGCACTATAGCTCCATAGTAAAAGCCTCGAGTGTTATGTTTCTTCACTGTCATTATTGGATGTTGTCTTTGTACTATTTTCATTTAAATATAGAGTTTAAATTAATTGTTACTTTTTTGGAAATGGGGTTAAAAATTGATGAATTCTTTCAAAGTGAGGTTTAGGATTATGCTTTCTTTTCCTCTAAACTTTAACCCTTTAAAGCCTAAAAGAATTGTCCGAAAATTTGTTGAACAATCTGGGAAATATGATATACTAGATGTTAAGGGGTCAAAGGTCTTTTAGTGGCTGAAGTGTCTAATGTCTTGTACACAGAAACATTTAAGACACATTTCCATCAGAACACTACCTGCTTTGTGCTGAAGCATTTGTTATATGTTGTGCTGCCACCAAAATAGAGCCTGGAGTGTAAAGCTTCCTAGTAATCCTGTGTGACTGATCCAGTATCAGCTAAATGCATGTTTACTGAAGAACATGATCAGGGTAGACAGCTTTGAAATCTTATTACCATAGCAATGTTTATTGGTGATGTCATTTTAAGGATTACTTGCTCAAACAAGACAGTGTCTTCATAAACGTCTGCCAAACGTGCAACCAAGTGCTTACTTCCAACACAAGTATAACTGCCTGGACTCTTCACCTATCACACCAACATCACACTTTGTTTCCAACACAAACTCGCTTTTCTGTGGATTTGTAATTCCATTTGTTTCAGTATCTTTCCTCTTTCGGTACTTCTGTCACCCCAGCTGTTTCATGGTGTTCATAGCACATGTCTTTGCATTCATTTTTTGTTTGCCTTGCATTCTCTGAAGTTATTTTTCCCAGTTTTTAGACTCAGAAACTGTCTCAATCATTTAGTATTTAACCTTTTTGATTCAATTTAGATTTAGAATTTTATCAGTCTCGTGAGACTCAGAGGAACATGGAAGCAATTTAAATGTATTCTTTGCACATCAAAGGTGACAGCTTTCTGATACGTAGAACGTCTTGGCTGCATACAGATAGGTCAAAGGAAGTTGCAACAGTCTACAGGAACAAATTTGCCTCTGTAGTCTTTTTCTTCTTCAAGCAGCATCGGATACCTGCATATGTCCAGGTATTACATGTAGACATTCAAGTTTTTTGTTTTTTTTTTATCAGTGTGCATTTTGTCAGAATTTCTTTATGACAGTCTCTTCTGTCTTTATTCCCATAGCTCGT
Organism: Simochromis diagramma; assembly: GCF_900408965.1. Taxonomy (NCBI): domain Eukaryota; kingdom Metazoa; phylum Chordata; class Actinopteri; order Cichliformes; family Cichlidae; genus Simochromis; species Simochromis diagramma. The sequence goes on along the minus strand of NW_024386757.1, from coordinate 233,827 downwards.
GTACTTGGATATAAACAGAAAATAAATCAATTTCAGATGAAGGAATGTGTTTGCCATGTGCCAAGTTTTATTCTGTCTTATCCTTATTTATTACCTTATTTAGCCCCTCACAGCCCATTGTTCATCAGGGGGCTAGTTTCAGTTATTGTGCAAATGTACTGTTCATAAGGTTGGGGAAACCTGCAGTAGCTGAGACTGAAGAATCAACAGATTCAACAGAATCAACCTTTTGGGATTTTCTTACCTGAATGATCGAGCATGCATCAAGTCAAACTCTGATGATCATGTTGACCTCTTGCAGTTGTGTGCAGGCCCTGGATCCCAGAATGTCTGACAATCAATAGATGCTCTCTCATTGTTTCACTGCCTGTTAAACTTGTTACAGTTTCCTTTGGGCATATTATCTTGCTTTTCAGGCTCTTCATGCTCAAATTGCAAGATTTTGATAAAAACGAATCAGGGCCTTCAGGACAAAAAAGTTGTTTGATCAATGCAACATGTCTAAATGCTTCATTCAAAACACGTCAACACCAAGTTTGTTTTTTCATTCGATAGCCATACCCTACATTTAAGAATTAAAATGGCATTATTTTATGAACATTATTTTTACACAGAAAAAATTAAAGCCAGATGACTATCAAAGTGTACAGTAAAGCGATACGACCTTTTAAAAGCTCACCCAATATCCACTTTTTGAAGTTTTCCACAGTGAATGATCAAAGGACATATCAGATATCTAGTTTTTAGTCTTCTAAAGACATTGAATTGATGCTGTTTTTGTAGTGAAGCTATGATGCATGCCATGATGATGGTCAAAGTATGTTATAGATTAAAATCAGAAAGAACCAATCAGCTAAGTAAAGAGAAATGACAGGCCATGATTACTTTCAGAAAATTTACTTTTTTTTTCAGCTTTATTTGATAGACACAGGGAAGAAACGACAGAGAGAGAAGGGGAAGACATGCGGCAAAGGGTCGGACTTGAATCGGGACCGGCCGCTCTCATCGGTATGGCACGTGGTCGCCCCCTGAGCTAGAGTGCAATTTTTATTTTTATTTATAAGGGCGGAAAAAAATCACACCGAGGATGCCAAAGTCATGTATAAAATATGAAACACTTGGTGTTAAGGTAAGGAATTACAAAAAGGTTAATTGAACTCCTCTATGTTCAACACTGTGTCTGTGACGGTTCTCGGTCATCAAGGTCATCGTAGTCTAAGGAGCTTGGAAAGAAAAGCGACCGCACTTCTTTAGGTTTCGTGAAGACGTTTCACCTCTCATCGGAGAAGCTTCTTCCACAATGGTATACTGCAAACTCGGCTCTCTTTGCCCGAGAGATGTCCAGTGTTGAATCATTTCTATCAGTATTACATACAGTATTTCTTTCACAGTGTTGCATCCCCTTCCTCGAGCCTTCATACAACCTTATCAAACCTTGTCATATAAAGATGTAAAAGTAATTACAGAGACTGTGTTCAAATTTCTGTCAACATATGAAAATTAAAAATACAGATACCAATGTTAGAATAAACAGCTGTATCCTGATTTTATTCAATGTGTTTTTGGATCCAACTCCTGCTATCATGGACTTTTGTAGGCTTTTCTTTTTCACATTTGAACAACATGAAAAGTTGTTTAAGGAGGACAGCCTCCATTTTTACTGTGCTTGTTTTTATTGCCTAATTGTAAAATCTACTCTTGCCAGTAGCAGCAGCAGCAGCAGTAGTGAACCCGGGCGGGCTTAAAGAAAATCATCATCTGTTTGTTTCTCCAAACACTTGATAGGATAATGCATTCTAATCATTTAAGAGCACATCGTCCTCAACACCCACAAAGACTGCTCGAAAATTTGGTGCTGAGTTGACGTCAGATTATCTGGGAAGAAATTTACTGTAGAGAATCATGTCCTGACTGACAGTAGAGGATTTTGGCGAAACCTCTGATTTTATAATGTATATATCTCCTATTCTAAACTGAAAATGATATCGCAAATGCCGGACAGTCATACATACAGCTGACTGGAATTAATCTAAGGAGTGTAGCTCGCAAATATTGTTTTTCATTGTTATTTTTTTTAATATTAATACAACGATCACTCCCAGCTCGTCAGGCGTTCATTATGTTTATGTGCTTGTTTATATATTTGATTATTTCATGTGACGCTACATGTGGTCCTGAAGCTGCGCGCTCCTATCCACGAAAAGCACCTCTGGAGTTTGATGACCAATCACAGCGCTTTTCAGTCTTCACCATCAGTCTCTCTCTGCGAAGCAACTGGCGCACTCCTTCACCACAGTCTCTTGACTCTCAAGCTCGATTGTCTTCCTGCTTTAGACAGAAACATGGTACGGCTCACGGAGGGTGCTGCGCGTGGAAGGAAAACGTCGCTAATCGACTCTCAGCTGGACTTCTAACTCATCATGCCGCGTTACACCAGGGTCCTGCTTCTAGTTTTGTGTGTGAGTCTGATCGGGGAATGCCGGAAACACAGAAGTAGGAAAAAACGGTGGTCGGCACCGGCCGGGACTCATAAGCCAGCAAAGTAAGTTCTCTGTTTCGTTTTATTTTAAAGTAAAAAAAAATAAAAATAAAAACAACAACAACAACAACAAAAACCTCAAATGAAATGAAACAGCAATGTGACGTAAATCTTTTTGCACGTCAAGATAATTCACTCGTGGTTCAGCCATCATATTAAAACATTAGTGTGGCACTGAACAGCATATTTAAGTCTTTAGTCTTTCTTTCTACGAACACATAGAATCACAGCATTCAAGTGTAAATTCCCCGTGGCTAAATACATTTTACCAATTTGCAGTCCGGTTCATTTTTGCATGGTAACTAATTGTGTGTTTATGCAACCAAACCGTGCGTAAAAAGCAGCCACAGAACAGCAATCCGCTGTCCTCGAGCTTCGTGAAATCATCTACAGCAAAGAAAACCATGCTTGGAGATACAGCGTGTTATACAGATGTTATTTTAGTTATCAGGACTTCTGTGAAGGGAGCAGGAACGGGTCCGTGGGGGGCAAGAATTTTAGGAATTATCATTCTGCCTGTTATTTGGCTGCTATCGTTCGCTGATTGTCAGCTCTCTACCAGGAGCACTCCATGACTCTATATCCTGGATTTAATCTCTTTGGCTAACAAGCTGTGCAAGTTACTGATGCTGATCCTGTAACGTCTGATTACAGACTCACGTTTCCTTTAGTTTCTTCCGTAATAATTCAGTTTTCCTTTTCATTGTTGATCTGTTGCTGATTATTCCTGATTTCACATGTGTCATGGTTCCTGTTTCCCCCAGTTTTTGTGTGTTCTTGATTCAGTTCTGAGTTATGATGTTATGATTTCCTTCCAGCTTCTCATTTTTTAGTCTAGTTTCTAGTCTCAGCTAGTTCCCCCTCATGTCCAGTTTGTCTTAATCACATCTTTGTGTTTTTTCCTTCCAAGCATCCCTCTTGTATATCAGCATTCTCTCTGGCTGTTTACATGTCAAGTCTACGTTCTGCACTTCCTGTCTTAATTTACCACCAGTCCCTGGTCTTGTGTGCCTTGTGCTCAGCTTAGTTTCAGTCTTGTTTCTCAGATTTAGCTCGTGTTTTCTTGTGTGTTCCAGCTCCAGTTAATTATGTCACATGTGTACTTAATCCCCCAGTTTCCCTCAGTTCCTGGTCGTGTCATAAACCGTCATGCTATGTGTCTCCCCTGTGTCTCCCCTGTGTCCCTTTTGCCCATCCAGTAGTTTCTCAGGGTATTTTAATACTCGTTTTTTAATTTTATTTTTGCTGTACCTCAAACTGGGCTCTTACAGTGTTTGTGGGTCATAATTATTTGGACACTTGCTAACTGCTTTTCTTCCTTCATTTTATATGTAAATAGAGTTGGTTGCAACTCATAAGGGTCACCACAATAGCTCATCCATTCAATCTTTTCCTATACACATATCATCGCTCCTCTCCATATGTCTAAAGCAATTCAGTGTCAGTCTTGACAAACATGCAGTGTATATACCAAAATCCGTTTAGTTCCTCTGTGCGACAGAGCTGCATTGTTGTTCATAAATTAATAAAACCTATCAATGACGCACCCTGATGTTCTGGGTGAGTGCCCTAAAATACTCACTGAAATGGAGTATTTTGCAGCAAAACGAAGCAGTGTACCTTTTATCTAGAGAGACAGAAAGCAAACTCAACTACTTTATTAAGAATGTGAGGCTATGGGTACTCTAGAAGTGTTTTGATCCATTCATACCACAAGTGACAGCAACTTAGTATAGTGTGTTATTTTGTCACCAAAATTCAGAAATGTGCATCCATCAACCTTTGCATTGCATTTAACTGTGTGACTTTAACTTGCAACAACTCACCTCCAACAAGATTTAAGAGTAAAATGTCTTTATTAATTGAGCTATTTATATGTATTAGATTTATTGTGTTATATTTTGTAACTTTGCAATATATTGTGTGATTTAATTTAGTTGATTTTTTATTAATGCACAAAAGTTCCTAAATATTTTTCATTTGAATATAAATATATGTCTTATAGGGAACTTGCTGGAACACCTGACACTGTTGTTATTGTAAGGCCAGGCTCCGAGACCAGGATGGAGGACAGGTGTGTAACACATTTGTCTTTTATGCCCGACATTCCAATGTTGCAATTAATTGTTCACATTTGATTTTAACTGCGACCACAATCTTTCCATAATAATAATTATAATTATAAATGTATTCATCACACTCAATCACAATTACATTTGTAAATTTCAAGAAAAAATATTTGCAAATTAATTACGGGTCATAAAAGCAAAGTTTGAAAAGATATTAGATATTATTTTATTTTATTTATTGAGGTTTGGATAGTGTAATGGTTGTTTGTTCCTAACAGAATTATCATTGTGACCATTAATAAAACAACAGCAGTCTTTCTAGTTTAAGGGTGACAACGTCCGCATTAGTAAACAGCACACGACTTTTAGAGTCTCATGTGGTACTACTTCTTGATTTCATCTTTACTTTCTTTGTCCTTTCTTTAGTCAGAGTTAGGAAAGCTGATGGTTTGGCCTAGTATAGACAAATTATCACATTAGGAAGTTGAGGTTTCTAGGCAACCAGGGTGACAGGTTCAGCTCACACATGTAGGCAGAGGTCATTTAGTTTTAAATCATAAAGGTAATAAGTAATAATAAGCTGGTTACACAACTGAACTATTGACTTATTTTGTCACACAGCAGTCTCCTTCTAATTTAGCCCAAATGTTCAGCTGTGAATCATCAGCCTGTTGGGTTCATAGAAAATGTGGTATGTGTTTTGCAATGAGTGAGGATTGTGGATGTTGTTCACCACTGCTAAATTGAAAGATCAATATGAAGGAATCATTTACTGACGAATATGAGGAGTAAGAATGATTTGAGTCATGGGCACCTGACAGTTTTTGCTTTTAGCAAACGTTCACTACTTCTTAATCCTATCTTTTAGTTCCCCTTTTTTTTCTCTGTCTGGTTTTTGTCATCAGTCCTCTATCAAAGAAAGTTGTGGATGGAACTAAAAGCCGGAAGGTAAAGACCAGCCACCTCCTGCGCATTGATGAACACGATTTCACCATGAGGCCCGCATTTGCAGGTAAGCTCCAATAGCTGCTAATTTCCATCATGATAAGAGTAATGTGTTCTTGATTTCTTTAAAGACATGTGTTTTCTGAGAAATATAGAAAACCTACAGAGGGAACTGGATACGTCAGCTCAGTGCTTCACTAACATAGTCTCCCTGTCTATTTCTCCAAATTTTGTTCAACCTAAAGTCAATGTTGATACCACTCTGACTCTTTCCTTCTTGACTGACCCTTATAACCTTTAGTTTAAAAAAGAAAAAAGAAAGAACATTCCATGATCACTTGTGCTCTTTAACACGTGACGCCTGTGAGACTCTCGTGCAGTCATTTAAATGAGGAAGAAGTCAAAGTGTGCACCAGCTGTTGCAGTCCCTTCTGGCTTTAAAAGTAGCGACTGCAGTGTAACTAATGAAAGAAGTGTTTAGTGTTTGAACTGCTTCTAAAATGTATATCAGAGTGTGACAGTACACAAGGTTTATTGTCAGCAGTGTATAAGGAGAGCTAATAAGGTTTCTGTGCTTATAATTAAAGCACCTGCACTGCTCCCATTGGACTGTGGTGAGACACATTTAGTAGATGAACAGTAGCAGACATTTTGGTGAAATATTTGGAATATTTCATATGACATCAATCTGCAATGTATTTATGTAGCTCCACCTTCATGACTGTCTAAAAAACAGGGAAGATACACTTGTATGGATTGGTTCTATTTGTAGTATTGAGACGGTATGGTTTTTATGTCACCAATGTCACTCTGAGGAACTCTGCAGTGGGATTTCTTTCTGGTTTTACTGTGTGTTACATTTTCATTGTCTGTGAACTGCAAAGGTTTGCATAAATGTCATCATTAGACATGGAGCATGAGGTTTGGAGTGGACATCTACGTGCATGACAATTTCTTTAGGAATGTGCGGCCCCATCAGCGGGGACTTTATGTTCCACAGGCAATGCAATGCACTTAATATGCATGTGTTGCAAAGACTTCAAAGAAGTATAACAGGAATGATTATTCCTCCAGCTGTCTGTGTCTATGTTCGCAGCAGAGTAAAATCACTGCTTAATGCACAGGCCTAGTTGTCTAATCTAAGCACAGTCAACCAACAGTGGATTTACAGTTGTTAATCCACACAGAGTTCAGCATGGAATGGACAAAGTGTTTTCTCTCTCTATTCTGGTGAACGGACAAGATAATAATTCAAGCTCTCAAAACTAAGGCTGACTAGGAAAAATTACAGCTGTAATCTTAGATATGTGAAAAAATAAAAAGCAGTTGATTAGTATTTAAAAATGAACTCATGCTTCAGAATCAATCACATTATGTATGTAGGGAGACACTCCTTAAAATCCGCACTGCACCATTTGAATAGATAGAAACAAAGGAAAGATTGATGAAGGGGTTTGGTTTTTTGGTTTGGGTTTGGTCAATTTAGCACACAAAAGAACTAGATAAATAGCAGCCCCACATGTGCTGAGGCACAGGATTAGCAGTGGGTCAATAATAGTGGGACACCCCCACTAGGGCTTAAATACCTGGGACTCTCCAACAATTGCCCTTAAATCTGAAGAAGCTTTTTGGATACGAGGTGAAATGTCTTCAAGAAACTTAAAGAAGTCCAGTCGCTTTTCTTTCCAAGGTCCTTAGAGCTCCATAGGCCATACGGCAAAAGTATTTTTCCCTATGACATGAGCTGAAATTTACTGATGATAATGGAGAAATGAAAACGAAAGGCTTATCCCAAGAAACAAACTTGTAAAAGCATATGCGTTACTACTACTAATAAAATCTGTTTAATAATTTTACACTAGAATGAGCAAATGTTAGTCTACTAGTTGACTAAACTTTCCTTATCTTTACAAAAAAGATTACACAGTTGTATGACTCCAATCTAACAGCAACAGTAACTGAAAACGTATATATGTTTATGTATTTTTAAAATTTTAAACAAAAGTTAAACTAACAGGAAATGCAAACCCTGGTTCCCTGGGTGAAAACCTATCACGCCAACACTGTGGCACATTTTGTACATACTCTGTTTTGTGATCTCAAACATGTATTTGTGGCAAATATACCAAAAAATAAGAAATCAAACACATTTCCACAGCACGAATGTAGCATGATGAATGCATAGTGATGATGCACTTTTGATTTGTTGGCAAATCCACACATAGGACACTTCATGCAACTATCTCATCAGTCTATAAATGTTTGGAAGAAGAACGGATACCTGCTTTACATTCTCAGTAATTTATTGAACATGAAAACTCGTATTCGTCCTCTGGATAGACCACCGCTATTTCCTTGTCACTCTGTTTGGCTCAAAATGGACTTTGACTGTAGCCAGAAATTAGGCAATCCTGCTCCAAAAGCACTGCTAGCTGAGGCTTTTTCTCTGCAGGCATCTAGTGTTATGTCAGCTGAAAGGGCGTGTCTTCAGGAGGAGTTATAGTGAGTCCAGAACGTGACATGTGACATATGATGTGAGTAAGAGAGGGGAGAACACTGACAGCTGGAGCTGGGCACGAGTTACTATCCCTTCTTCCAGGTAGCAGCTTTGCTGTGCAACCAGTTATGTAAGGCTGACTCTCTCACTGCTGCAGAGATTAACAACACCACAGCAGCCAATGTGACTTTCATACAGAAACGACAGACTGCTGTGTGAATTTGTTTCTATCTGTTATGAGCCTGCTAGGATACTCTTCCATATCCCTCTAAATCCCAGACTGGCCTTAAATATAATCATCTCATCAGCTAAACAACACAGAGGAACAAACATGAGAATGCTGTGTTCTGCCTAACTCAACCTTTCATGTGAAATTACCAGTTATTACTACTGGCTTTAACGGGATACTCCAGCCTGTTATTTTAGGATTGTGTAAGGAATGCACTGAAAGCAAGTTTGCAGATCATAAGAGTGACTGCATCACATCTGATGTCACATTTCTATTGAAATCAAAGAAGATCTTAGCACACTTAGTTTGTGTCATCAGAAACAAACAGTTAGACACTTACCCATTCATGAGACAATATGCTATAGTTATGAAAGCCAAAAGTTCTTGTCTGTTATGGAATTTCAGCTGCTCAACACTTTGGGGCCCTCACTGGCTTCTTCTTTTTTTTAATTTCAAAATGCACCCAATAATTTCAGTGGGAACTGTAGGCAGGCATGCTGTTTTGCCATGGGGCCATGTTGTTGGATGTCCAGTTTGTCATCATCTTACTGATATAAGCATGGAAAAATTGCCTGTGCATAGTTCAGTTTTATTGTTGCCTTTACAGATGTGCAAGTTACCAAATGTGCATTAGTGCACCATAGACCTTACCCCTCAGGATTCGGTGTCCATCGTTTTCAACATGTCTTCCTTTAGGTCAGACCAGAGTCTGGCCAAAAGGAAGACATTTTCAGGACAGTGTTCAACTTTGAGATCTTGTGTTTTCCTGCTGGAGTTTAAACTTGCATTTGTGGATGCAGTGACAAACTGTGTTCATAAGCAATAGTTTATAGAAGAGTTTCTGAGTCAATATAGATCTATGTCTCTTCTTAAAGCTGTTGTCAAGGCTCCACTGTGTGGTGTTGAGAGTAGGGCCCAAATGCAGGATTCACAAAGCAAGATTTAAAATTCAAAAGGAGCTTTACTGCTGAGAACTTCAAAGTAAACATAACATAAGGCAGGAACAAATAATCTGACGAGAGGCACCTAACTGGAGGCACACAGCGAGAGACACAGCTTGAGGGTGGACGTGACAAATAACAGAAGCAAACCGAGGCTTTAAATAAACAAGAGGTGATTATGTCAGAGTGCCAACACCTGCAAACACAGCTGAATTGAATCTGACTAATTAAACAAGGGGAAGCAAAACCAAATATAATGCACACAAGATGAGGGACTGTCAAAATAAAACTAACACTGCAACCAAGACTATGACATAGAAACTGGACACAGTTTAACAGGGACCATGGAGACAAGACAGAAAGATACAGGGACATTATGGGGGAACAAGAAAGGTAAATAAAAAAGGAGACAAGACTGACATGTCACAGGAGACAGTGACGACAAAACAAAAAGACGAAGCTGGGACAGACTGGACACGACAGATATATAATGTCATGGTCCTGGGTCGGTGACCCAGCGCTTTTAGTTTATTATCATTTTCTAGTTTATTATGATGATGATTATTGTTTGAGTTTGGTGTTATATTCGGTCTGCCTTTGAGTCTGCGTCTGTGTCTCTGTCTGTCTATGGTGTCACCCCATCTGTTTGTGGAGCTGTCTGTTTAGATCTGTGTCTTGTTTGGTTCCCCGTGTCTGAGTTTCCTGTTTTATTGTGAAGGTCTCTGTCTGATGTGAGTGTGTTCTGTTTACATTTCCCCTGTCCCGTCAGCTCTGATTTCTCCCAGCTGTGTTGCCCTCCTGTCTCTCATCCCCTGATTACTGGTGTGTGTATTTAAGCCCTGTGTGTTCTCCTGCCTGTTGCCGGTTCGTCTGTGTTACTTCATGTCAGTCTGTGGTCCACGGTGTCCTGTCCCTCCTCTCTGCCTCTCTGCCTCTCTGCCTCTCTGCCTCTCTGCCTCTCTGCCTCTCTGCCTCTCTGCCTCTCTGCCTCTCTGCCTCTCTGCCTCTCTCCCCCTCTCCCCACATTCTGGTAACCTCTCAGGTTTGTCATTTAGCTTTCCCAGTTTAGGTCTTTAGTTTTGTCTTCCCTCTTGCCTGTTTTGCCATCTCACCACTGTGTAAATAAAACATCACCAGCATTATCATCTACTGCCTGCGTTTTGGGTCCTTTCTCCCTTCATACCACACATATAACATAATAAAATAAGAAACCAAAATCTTAAAACAGAACTCAGATGCACTACAAAATATACTCAAAACCAATGTTCCCTCTAATTTTTCATGTGTCTGAGCGAACACACAAACTGCTCCCTGAGCGGTCCCTTGGACCACTGTGAGCGACATCAGACGTGTGCACTGTGGTCACGCCACCATCTAATCCATCCAAGTTACATGGTTTATTAAAATAATCAAATTACAGCATTTACATTTATGTTAGACTACTTTTAAATAACTGCTTTAGCCCACTTACAATGAAAATGTAAAAAAAAAAAGGTGTTGTTTTTGCTCACAGGCTTTCGAGCGTTTTCCTTATAAAACGCCGTTTTTACCGTTTCGTCCCGCAGTAAATATAAACAACGATAGTATTCAGGAAGAAAACCAAATATTGCATATATTTTTTTTTAATCATAACTCTGGTTTTACGTGGCCTATCAACACAAAATCAAAACTGGTATAAAGTCCACACTTTTTCCGTCAATTGCTCCATCTGTCCTGCTCACATCTCCAATGGCTGTACACGTTGTCATTAACTTTGCTTCACTCCACATCAGCCATGCCGCTTTGCTAGCTAAAACACCGGTGTCGGCACATAAGGACGCTGTCATAGCCTGTCAACGACGTTGATTGACTGCATATATACGAATGTGAATCGCATTATTGGCTGGACTATGGGATAAGGTGGCATCGTTCTAATCCCATACGGGAGCAGCCAGTCACTTACTGACTAACACTGCAAAACTGAATTGTTAAAGTATTAATTTCAATTTCAATTGAGGTTAGATTTTTTTTTGTACGCAACGCAGATTTTCTGTGCGCAGAGACCGTGCCAGCAGTGCGCAATTGCGCATGTGCGCAGCTTAGAGGGAACATTGCTCAAAACTAAATATTACAAAATTTGACCATAAGTCATCTTTTAAATCCAAAAGAAAGAAGAATGAGTCTACAATAAAAACTTAAAACACTGGATCAGCGACCCTGGACCATGACAGCAGTGCTACCTGCTAGCCAGTTATTTCAACTTGCCCTTTATGCACAGATTTTTCTTGATTCTCTAAATATTTGTACTATAGATGATGAAATCTAGTTTTTTTGCAGTTTGGCAATGAGAAATACTATTATTTACTGGTTAAATTTTTTGTATAGGCCTTGTTCAGTCTTTTGAATTATGATGAACTATTACTATTAATTACTTACTTATTAAGGTCAAGGTGAACTTAATAAGTTTTTTTTTTTAAGTTAGCATGTTTCCTGGCTTGTAATCATTGTCTTAGCATCTTTGAAATATGTTAACAACAAATTTAAAATTTGTTTGCAGGATTTCAAATGTCAGTGACAATCTGGTTACTTTTTCCATTTTATTATTTCAGTTGAATATAGAGAATATTAGAAAATCATTTGTACCTCTTTTTATTTACAGTATGCACAGGGTTCTAGCTTTTTGGATAAAGTTTCAAAAGCAATGTGTTTTTAATAGATGTCTTCACTATTATTAATTTGTAAATAGCTTTTTAGGTGTGCTTATTCCTCTGTGCACAGACATGCGCCTGCACATTTTCTATCCTTGGGCAATAAAGACTAAAGACAATAATAAAAGTACTTTAGGTTCTACTTATTCTCATTGTCTTATTTCCAGTGTTGTAATATACTATTTACAGAGGTGGGAGGTAATGTATTTGAACTGTACTGTAATTTTTACTTTTACTCCCTTAATTTTTTAAGAAGTATCTGTAATTTCTACTCCTTACATTTTCAAAACAGACTTGTTACCTTTGGTTTAATGTGTTATTTTAACTTTAAACATCACAGTGATTTGAGCCTAAACAGTAACACAGGAGACAGTCCCATTCATGTATTAATCACCAAGGGTGAAAGGGATGTGCCATAGTCAGAGGTTAAAGTGGGCCAGTGTTTATTTATTCATTTATTATCATTGTTATTATTTTATTTTATTTTTTGGCACAATACCAGAACAACTGCATGTTTCCATAAACTGCAGTTGCAGTACCAGCTAGTCCTATAGAAGAAGAGTGAACATAAAGTGGCAGGTAATTTCAAATGGGTCATTGCATTTTTTCATGTTGAGAAGGTAGACTGTGCTATTGAAAGGTTGCATGAAAATACTTTGCAGGTTACTGCACAATAAACAGGTTAGTTTGCTGTACTGTGACAGATTCAAAGTAAAGAATAGTGTGTCGGACTGGTGCACAGCAGTTGTGGTGCTCATGGTCAGTTAGGTACATAAAGGCTAGCAGGGATTAAGTTGAAGTTAAACTGATGATGTTGAGATTCATTCAGTAAATTCAGAATCAGAATACTTTGATAATTCCTAAGGAAATTATGTGGGTTACTGATTCTCCAAGATAACAACAGTAACAGACTGAACTAATGAAATAATACAATATATTACAGTAAGAAATATAAGAAATAGCTCTAATATATATACAAATAGCTCAATTATAAATATCCAGAATATTACAGAGATTAAATATATAACAGACATTTACTCTAAACTGTAAAACGTTGTTATTTGTTATTTTACTGTAGAACATATGCAAAAGAGTGTGTAACTATTGCACTGTGTACTGTGCATTAGATGGAGGAGTTGTACAGAGATATTCACATGCAGGAATGATTTCCTGTGATGTTGAGTGGTGCATTATGGGTAATCTAAGTCTCCCACTGAACATGCTCCTGTGACTGGCCAGCACATCATGGAGCGAGTCGGAGGTATTGTCCAACATTGTCCTTGTCTTGGACAACATCTGCGTCTCCGAGTCCAGCTCCGTCCCCACAACATTACTGGCCTTGTCGTCAGTTTATTGAGTCTGTTGGCATCTGCAACCCTCAACCTGCTGCTCCAGCATGCAACAGCATAGAGGATGGCAGCGGCCACAACAGACTGATAGAAAATCCTGAGCACTGTCCAAAAGATGTTCAAAGTCCTCAGAGACGACTCTGGCCCTTCCTGTAGAGTGCAGTGGTGTTTTTAACCCAGTCCAGTTCATTATCTATGTGTACTCTGAAGTATTTATAGTCCTCCACAATGTCTACATCGATCCCCTGGATTAAAACAGGGGTCACGGGTTTCCTGGTCCTCCTAAAGTCCGCAGTCAAGTCTTTGGTCATTGTCACATTGAGCTGCAGATGAATCTGCTCGTGCTATCTTCAGAAAACTTCTGAAGGTGGCAGGTCTCTGTGCAGTGGCTGAAGTCTGTGGTGTAGTGGGTGAAGAGGAAGGGGGAGAGGATGGTCCCTTGTGGTGCCCTTGTGTTGCTGAAAAGTTTGTCAGAAACACAATGTTGAAGATGCACACATTGTGGTTTTCCTGTTAGATAATCAACAATCCAGGACACAAGAGACACATCCACCTACATCGCTGTCAGCTTATCACCCAGAAGGGTTAGTCTGATGGCATTGAATGCACTGGAAAAGTTGAAAAACATGACCCTCACAGTGCTCGCTGGCTGGTCCAGATGGGTGTAGACACGACTGAGTAGGTAGATGATGGTGTCCTCAGCTCCTCTGAAGTGAAGGGGATCCTGATGTGGTCTGACTATAGGTCGCTGGTCAAGGATGAGTCTTTCCAAGGTCTTCATGATGTGGGAAGTCAGTGCCACAGGCCTGTAATCCTGGGGCCACTGGAACGTGGCGTCTTTGGTACAGGGACGAGGCATGACATCTTCCACAGCACTGGGACCCTCTGCAGACTCAGACTCAACATGAACAGTTTATGAAAGACTCGACAAAGCCTTGAGGACATGAGGACTCACCCCGTCTGGTCCAGCAAACTTGCCTGAGTGGAGTCTCCTCATTTGCCTCTGAACCTGGTCGTTAGTGTGATAGGTGGGGGAGGGGTGTCAGGACTCTTACAGGAGGCAACGGTGCAGTGTTGAGAGGGAGGGAGAGAGAGTGGTGTGGCTACAGGTAAGTCAGTAGGGGGCTGAGCATTCACTGCAGTGTTGAATCTGTTGAAAAGCACATTCAACTCGTTGGCTCTGTCCTCACCACCCCCAGCTCCCCTGCTGTTGGATGGCTTGAATCCAGTGATTGTCTTTGTAACAAACCCACAGCAGACCCGGGTGCACCTTCATGCTTTGCAGCATCATTTATTTGCTGGTTGCTGTATACACACAGTTGGCTGCAGCTCTCTTTCGCTGCCAGCCACACACACTGACAACAACAACAGTACTGCAGGGCCCAGTACCATATTTAAGTGATTGCGGATGCCGTGCAGGTACGTCCACCTTCCCTGCATGACACCGCAGGCTATGCCCCACCACAGTCTTCATGCCACTCCACACCTCTCTCATGCTGTTCTGCTGTTCTATTATTCAACCTTACCAGCTGTAGAGTGTATAATATAAAGCATAAACAGTGTACTGTCCGTGTAGAGGATGGAAATCAGCCAGGACACCTCATGAAACATCTGCTCATATCTTGTTCAGTTCAGTTGTGTAAATCCTCAAAGAGCACTGAACATCCCTGTCCCTTTCACAGCTGGGGTTCCGTTCTGCCAAGACGAGCCATCGGAGTCTAACCACTAAATACATCTGTCTAACTTCTGTTCATCAATAAATCAATTCATTCTTTTAATTACATGTTCTTATTGAACTGATTTTAACAAATCTGCTTTAACCTCTTCCCTGCTCATTTTCCTGTTTATAGGCAAAATCAGCCACTACAATGCAGGCAACAGAAAACAGAGCTATGTTTTTATTTTGTTCCACTTAACTGATTCAAGCTGAGGACCTGTATTAGAATTAAAATTTAGACTGAAATAAAGTTGGTATTCTTATATACTAATGTTATTTTATCATGGCATTAATATAGCACAGGATTCAGTTAGTTGTGCATAAAAATAGGTGGTAAAAATGTTCTTCAAGGAGCTACTTTACTTTCTTACTCTGAGTACATTTCAGAGCCGATAGTTTTTCATACTTGAGTAAAGAAGTTGAAATAGTACTTCAACTTTTTACTGGAGTATTTTTAACACTAGTATCTGCACTTCTACTTAAGTACAGAATGTATGTACTTTTGGCACCACTTCAGATTTGTTTGTTTATATCTGAAGGTCCAGCTGTCCCTGTTGGGGTGGACGTTCAGGTGGAGAGTTTGGACAGCATATCAGAGGTAGACATGGTAAGTATTTTAAATGCATTAAATGTAAATTTGCATTACACAAAATGTAGCTTAACAACTATTTGGATAAAGTACCTGTAAGGCTGAATGTTTAATTGACACTGAAGTTTAAGAGATATGCAAAATTGACTGTGTTATCAGACATGTGACCCCATTCATTTAGAATACTGGAATAGTGATTATGGAAACTGCTGGTTCTTGTAGTGCACCCAGCATCTCGTCACCTAAATTTGTGGCACAAACACAAAACACTGCCAGTGACTTGGACATCAAAATTTCCAGAGCTGGTAGGAGACTGCTGTAGTAATGTCCAGATGTCTGGAGCTATATAAATAAGTGGTTTCATTACTGCAATGAAGGAAGTGTGAAACACAACAGGTTATGGCAATAATCCCAACAGTCCACTTGGTACCTCAATTAGACACACAGCATAAGTATCATGTGCAGCCAGGGGCAAATTTTCAACCATGCCATAATCTTGCTAAGCAGTTCTTAGTGCCTAAAAATGAAACTAATCACACAACATAACACAAATTTCCCAGGACACAAACCAAACTGTCCCGTCTCATCAACGTCCCGTGTTACAATGTGGACTTTAAACAGAGGGTCATTATCTGTGAGCACCCAAGCTTAACATGACTTGTGTGTCAAGCCTTGGAATTGGGGTAGATTTTATCTGCCAGTGCTTAATAAATATAGCATTGTCCAAGTCTAATTTATGAGAGACCATGGCTAAAATATGCTAAGTGTAGGTAGAACAGGGCTGGCATTTTTACTCTTACATAAACTGCTGATCAGTAAAACATCCTTCAATAACTACTCCTTCATTAGGCTTAAGGTACTGGCTCAAAATGGGTATGTTTTAAATTTTTGTAATTAATTGTAATAAAAATTAATTAGGTGACACTAACACTTTGTGACAACCAACCTTGCTTTGGGGTTGGTTGTCCCCAGAGTTATCAATGAGATATCAGTAAAAATTGTGATTTTTTTTCTGATATCATCTGAGAGCCCAGCTTTGGCACACACATTGACACATCAAAGCCATTCTTCCTTGGGCCAGCTACTGATATAAGGCTCAACACAAACCAAGCTGTTCTGTTCAGTGGAGGTGGGAGGAGCCAGGTACTCCTGTAACGCAGATAAGGTTGGAAGACAAACGTTGGGCAAACTCAAATTCCTGAAGATATCTCTATTTATTGGGTAGATGCCACTTACCCTGAACGATACTGGATGTTGGTAGGGGGTGCAGCTATTGGGAAGGAAATGGCCACAATCCTTAGAATAACATTTGGCAGCATCCAGGCATCACGGGCAGAGTTGACATACTTTTTAAAAGATCCATATTTTGACCCGTCCATGGGATTGAGTTTACGTGAGCAATTTGGAGGGAATAAAGGATATGATGCCCCCCCTCCCCACCTTCTGCTTCGTTCCACAAGTTATTCAATTCAAATCTGTATTTCAACATGATCTGCTCCTGGTTGTCAAAGAACATGCCAGCATTCTCCCTGTTGAAACTTGTAGTGCGTGCCAAGCTTGTGGTCTGTGGTGATCAAATGGCAAGAGTAGGGCAGTGTTTGAGGAAGCAACTAAACCAGTCTGCCTCGGCTTGACTGGTTTTATTCCAGGGCTTTGAGATTGTGACTTTCTGTGCCACTGCAATGTTGTATACACACTTATGGACTTTTTGTTGGTGCAAAGTCATATTAAATATCAGAGGCCTTAATGGTGGAGCTTTCCAGTAGTTTTTCTTGATTAGTGCCGACAAACTGACAATTGTTTATGTGCCAACTTGCACATATGAAATGGTTTAATTCACTTCTTCTCGGTAGATGTTTTTTGGTAGTAACAGGTCAGTGTTCTGTAGTTCAATTCAATATTATATATATAGGACCAAACTGATCCTAACCATGGCTTTACCTTATTATTAAGTGTCTAATACTGCCAAAGCTCTTAATAACAAAAACTGAAAACACACACAACAACACATGAAATTACTCTGAATACCTCCTCAACTCGGTCTATTTTTGTTTTACAAAATGATCGCTGTAAAATGGACAGCTCGTAATGGTTAAATATGTGATATCAACAAAGTTTCACAGTGCCTTCTAGTGTGGCGGTAATAAACAACGTGCCAACCAGCCCAAATCTGTCCTACACACTGAAAACAGTCTGAAGTACACAAGGCAAAAACTGTTTGTCAGGATTAATTTCAGCTGTATCTTTGGAGGTGTGTGAGTTTAAACTGCTGTGCAGAAAGTATTGTTGGTATTTGCAAAGAGAACATGGACAACTGTGTGTAAGAAATGGAAACTGGATTTTTTTAAACTGACCATATTGCACAAGCATTTCTGCAAATTAGTTACTCACTGCTAATTGTGCCAGTTTTCAATGCTAAAAAGGCACGTCTTAATTTTTGAGCTTGATATTGCAGCAGTTACTGCTGTGTGGAAGAGGCATTGCAAAGGTTTAAGAGTGCATGCTTTGAAGAGTTAGACATTTCTCCAATTTATTTGGAATGTCAGATGAAGATGTTATAAAAGAAAATGGATTACCAAACTTCCTGATTTAAAAATTTCTCATTTAACTTAGAGATGACCTCCAACCAAAACAATACCAGCAGCAGTAAAACTTGTCCTGGTGGTAAATTTCATTGTTTGTGACCTTATGCTAAATAATGCGGCTCTTGGCATGTCATTTTGAACTAAAACTGACCGCGCTTGTGTGTCACTTCACAATTTTAACAAACGGAGTCATTTTAGTCTCTGGGCCAGGGACAAGTTACTGCCCCAAGTGGAGTTTAAGTATCTCAGAGTCTTATTCATGAGTCAGGGAAGAAGGAAGTGGGAGAATAACAGATGGATTGGGACTATGGCTACTGTGATGCAGATGCTGCATTGGTCCGCTGTGATAAAGAGCATAATAACAAAGATTTACCAGTCAGTCTGCACTCTGATCCCTCAGCTGTGATCATACCTGGGTACTACCTGGGTGAGGTGTTTTGGGCATGTCCTACTAGAATAAGGGCACGGGACAGACCCAGGACATGCTGAAGGAATTCAATTTCTCAGCTAGCCTGGGAATGCCTCTGTGAGCGGGAGATGAGCGGGAGGAGGTGACTGGGGAGAGGGAGGTCTGGGTGTCCTTGCAACCCAGCCTGGATGAGTGGAAGAACATGAATGGATGGATGTAGTCACTGTCTGTCGTGTTTCATGTATATCACTGAACCCACTGTTAGACAACATAATATACTGTATATTTCTGGCCAGAGTTTACTTTTCATTGCTTAATGCAAGCCATTCAGTGTGCTTTAATGACAGCCATAAAGACAGAAAACATGCTCTGTAATACTCCAGCAGTTGCTGTCTAACACTCACTGTTATTAGGTAGCATTAGACACTAAATTATACCAGACTGTAGCAACAAAAACCCTCAGCACAGTATTCAGTGACATGAGAAAATGTGCTATTTTGTTTCTGTTAAATCCAATTTTTAATAAATAAAAGACAGAAAATTCAATTTATTCTTACAAAGCAGTTTTGCTTTTGACAGAGATATATAAAAAAAAAACCATGAAGCAAAATTTTACATGACCCAGTATACCAGTATATGGGTTATTAAAACCATTAACTTGAAATATGCAAGAATACATACTTTAGATCTTTAAAGGTGGAATCATCTCTGATTAGTAGACATAAGTTATTAATCATGTGAAAGTCTCAGACATGCCCTTAAACTGGTCTTATGCAACATCAAAGGTACTTGTTCACTTGGTGCCAAGAGTACATGTTGCTACAGTCATTAGTCATTATAAATCCGTTGTTATATAATTGTAATACTATGAGAACAGGACAAAAGATTATCTGTGGTGTGGAGGGGGGCATGCACGGGCATAACCATTCCTGCCTGCAGAGCAACGTAGAGGATGAAGGAGGAAAAAAACGAGGGTATTCTAGGACCAAATGAAGCCTGTGGACTGTACTTGGTTAACATATGTTCAGCATTTTGGCTTACTGTACATTTATCTGTAAACAACTTCAATAATCCAGCAGCCACTGGCTGCAGTGATGTAATCCCAGGAAAAATTAAATAAATTAGGGATAGCAAGACCCTTTCATCCCGATGCTGTCTTCTTTCTCCCATTATCTCAGGACTTCACCATGACTCTGTACCTGAGGCACTACTGGAAAGATGAAAGGCTGGCATTCCCAAGCGCTACAAACAAAAGCATGACCTTTGATGGTCGCCTGGTGAAGAAAATATGGGTACCTGATGTGTTCTTTGTCCATTCCAAGAGGTCCTTCATCCACGACACCACTACTGACAACATCATGTTAAGGGTCTTCCCAGATGGTCATGTTCTGTACAGTCTGAGGTGAAGACAGGAAACAAATGCCTTGCAAGAAAGGGCCACCTGTCTAGAGTTACTAAGGTTTATATTCTGCTTTAATTCCACAGAGTAACAGTTACTGCAGCTTGCAACATGGATTTTAGTCGTTTCCCTCTGGACTCACAGACATGTACACTGGAGCTGGAGAGTTGTAAGTATTCTTAGACCATGAGACTCCTTCTTGTGCTGCTATGCAGTGGGGGAAATAATAATTTTATCCCCTGCTAAATCTCTAAGTTCACTCACAAAGAAATTAACAGTTTGAGAATGTCAACCAAAAATCCAAACCAAAAGTGGAGACTGGCTAGGCACCTCCATGATGTTAATTTGCTTCTTCTTTAGCCACTCCTTTGTTGCCTTGTGGTGTGGTTTAGGTGACTGTCATGCTAGAAGGACGGTGTCATCCAAGATTTGCGGTGTCAATGCAGTGAAGTCGTCATCTACCTTAGCAGAAAAAAGTCACGCAACATGATGTTTCCACATCTGTGTTTAACTGTGGGGAGGAGACTTTGGGTCATTCCCAGCATTTCTCTTTGCAAACACGGCTGATACCAAAGAACTCGATTTTGGTTTTATCTGACCACAGCGCTTTCTCCCCCGCCTTCTCTGAATCGTTTAGATGTTCATGGCCAAATTAAGGCGGGTCTACACAGATGCCTTCTTGAGCGGGGAGACCTTTTAGGTGCTGTAAAATTTCAGTCCATTACAGTGTAGTGTATTATACTAATGGTATTCTTGCTGACTGTGATCCCAACTGCCTTCAGATCGTTAACAGACTCCTCCCGTGTAGTTTTAGGCCGATCCACCACCTTTGTCATAATCGTCTTCACCCCATAAAGTAAAATCTTGCATTGAGCTCCACTCTTCCATTTTCGAATAATTGCATCAACAAGTGTCACCTTCGCACCAAGTTTCTTGCTGATGGTCTTGTAGCCCTCTATAACATCATGCAGATCTACAGCCTTGTTCTTCATATCCTTTGACAGCTCTTTGGTCTTGCCAGCTTTTTGGTTGATATTCTGTCTTTCTTCATTAAAAAGACAACCATAAAAATTAGAGACTGTTTATTTTTGTGTAAATGAGCAAACCTACAACAAAAAGGGGCTTTGGTTACTAAATTATGAATTGATTATTAGTATTAGTATTAGTTTAGTTCTTATTTGAAACTCAGCCATCAGCAGAATACAAGCTTTTATTGAATTTATGAATTTGCTCTGTTTGCTTATCCAGGTCCAGCTATGTTCATTCAGATGACTGCTGTTTCCATTCCTACTTTCTGTCCTGCAGATGCTTACACAGATGAGGACCTGATGCTTTATTGGAAAAGTGGCGATGAGTCCCTGAGCACAGATGACAGGATTTCTCTGTCTCAGTTCCTGATTCAGAAGTTTCACACTACCTCCAGGCTGGCTTTCTACAGCAGCACAGGTTGAGAAGGAAAACAAACCCAGATTTCACTTACACATACATATTTTGTGTAATACTAGATTGGTCACTATTACAACTGCTCCACAAAAACCAAAGATTTAGGGGAAATAATCTGAAGTTGTTGTAAACTACCATATATGAAAGTCCTGTTTTAGCATCAACATTATGATTATCTGGGAGAGATTCTAGAGTTAATTTCATGTTTAATCAGTAAACTAAGCCAAACTAAGTTGGGAGAGGTTTACATATTTCCTCTGATGTCTGCTGATGGCTCAGCCAGATCCAGTTATTACAGTCAGAAGTCATCCTGCTGACTGAGCTGAACCTCAGTGGGGCAAGTTAAAAAAAAAAAATCCCAAAACATGTTCATAGAGTGGAGGGAAAAAAACTCTTTGATTCCTTGCTAAATTTGTCAGTTTGAAGACTTACAAAGAAATAAAAAAAATATCTTATTTTTATGGTAGTTTCATTTAATGAAGAGCCAGAATATCAACAGAAAGATAAATAAACAGTGCAACACAATGCAAACATAACAAAGTTATAAATTAATTTGGATGTCTCTGAGTAAAATACATAGGTAAGTAATAAGTAGATCCCTTAAAACCCAGCCAGATTTCTGGTTCCCACAGGTAGGCTGTGTGCCCATGTGGCAAACAGATTAGAGTGGCTATCCATCAGTACATTAGTACAAGTGCATTTGCCTTGTCAAACCTAAAAATACAAATTTATATGTTAAAACTTACCAAAGTAGAGCAATTTTCATCTCAGACAGTTCTGTCAAAAAGTCCTAGTCTATCAATTGATATGTACATCTGGCCCTTACATTACTGCCATCTTGTGGCCACAGTCAGATATTGCAGCTGGAAGCTGTGCATATTTCATCTCGTAGCAAAGTGTGTCTCTGTCTCTTAGGGCATGTCCATCTCCCAGTAACAATGACTGGAGCTGGCTAGGCTGAGAGGCCAGCAGCTTTATTCTGGTGGTTTGCACATGTGCATTGTGGATAAATCTCTGGTCTTTGAGTGTAAACTGATGAGAGAGGAGCACGCGAGGCAAGCTGCCATTAGCTCAGCTTTTAGTTCAATTAAGTTTTATTTCTATAGTCCAAAATCCCAACAACAGTTGCCTCAAGGAACTTAAGACTTTTGCTGCTCTTAGATCAATTTCAATGTGTTATGGAAACTCAGCTAGCATTAGCAAGTAAATAAGATTCAGTGATTTAGCAGCAGAACAGATAAGTTTGCAGTTGCTAACCACCTTCATTCAAATCAATTCAATTCAATTTCATTTATACAGCACCAAATCACAATAACAGTCGCCTCAAGGCGCTTTGCATTGTAAGGTAGACCCTTCAATAATACATATAGAGAAAAACCCAACAATCATATGACTCCCTATGAGCAAGCACTTTGGTGACAGTGGGAAGGAAAAACTCCCTTTTAACAGGAAGAAACCTCCAGCAGAACCAGGCTCAGGGAGGGGCGGGGCCATCTGCTGCACTAGTTCTGGAGAGGGAAGGAAGACAGGAAAAAAGACATGCTGTGGAAGAGAGCCAGAGACTAATAACAAGCATGATTCAATGCCTAGAGGCCTATTAACACATAGTGAAAGGTGACTGAAGAAGAAATACTAGGTTCTAGGTTCTAGGTTCTTTATTATTTGTCACATGCATAGTTATACAAGTATAACACACAGTGAAATGTAACCTGACACGCTCCTCGACATGTGCACAAATTGGGGGGGGGCGTAGAGGAAGAACATATATATATATATATATATATATATACACATATAGTATATACACTGGGTGAATGTGCAGTAGTAGCAGCAAGCAGGTGAATTCTGTACATTAATATGAATAGATATCTGACTATTTTACAGGATAGACAATATAAACATATTTAAAATTAAAGGAATTGAAATGTACATTGTGCCTTGGTTTAGTGTCTGGAAGAGTCCTGACTCAGTCAATTATAGATGATGTGAGAGGGCGGGTGTGTGTGTTTAGGGCCCGGATGGCTTGGGGATAGAAGCTCCTCTTGAGTCTCTCTGTCCTTGCCCGGAAGATGCGGAACCTTCTACCAGATTGCAGAAGTTGGAACAGTTTGTTGCCAGGATGGGACGGGTCCTTCAGTATCTGCGCTGCTCTAGTCCGGCATCTCCTGGTGTAGGTGTCCTGAAGCGGGGGGAGAGCAATCCTGCAGCAGCGTTCTGCTGTACGGATCACTCTCTGGAGAGCTTTTTGGTCCTTCACACAGCTGTTCCCGAACCACGATGTCATGTTCTGTGTGAGATGCTCTCCACAGCGCCTGTATAGAAAATCCTGAGGATCTTTGGAGAGACCCTGAACTTCCTCAGTTGTCGTAGGTGATACAGGCGCTGCCTAGCCTTTTTGGTCTGGACCTGAATGTGGGCAGACCATGTCAGGTCTGAGAAGATGTGGACACCAAGATACTTGAAGGACTGCACCCTCTCCACTGGAGCTCCATTGATGATGATGGGCTTGTAGTCTCTTTGCTGACCCCTTCTGAAGTCCACCACCAGCTCCTTGGTCTTGCTGACGTTCAGCTGGAGGTGGTTGTCCTGGCACCACGATGCCAGATTCTTCACTTCATCCATGTAGGCCGCCTCATCGTTGTTGGAGATGGCACCCAACACCACTGTGTCGTCAGCAAACTTCACAATGGTGTTGGAGCCATGGGTGGCCACACAGTCTGAAGTGTAGAGGGAGTAGAGCAGTGGCGAGAGGACACATCCCTGAGGTGCTCCTGTGTTGATGGTGATGCTGTTGGAGAAGCACCTGCCCACCCTCACCACCTGAGTTCTGCCAGTGAGGAAGTCCAACACCCATGCACACAGACGGCTGTTAAGTCCCAGATCCCTCAGCTTTGTGAACAGTCTGCAGGGCACTATTGTGTTAAATGCTGAACTGTAATCAACAAACAGCATTCGCACATAGTTACCCTGTTTCTTGTCCACGTGGCTGAGAGTGGTGTGTAGGACGTGGGCGATGGCATCCTCTGTGGATCTGTTGGATCTGTAGGCGAACTGCAGTGGATCTGTGGTGTCTGGGATGGAGGAGGAGATGATGTTCTTCAGCAGCCTCTCAAACACCTTCATTACTACCGAGGTCAGTGCAACTGGCCGGTAATCGTTCAGGGATGAGGGTTTGCTGTTCTTGGGCACAGGGATGATGGTGGATCTTTTGAAGCATGTGGGGACCACAGACTTCGCCAGGGACTCGTTGAAGATGTAAGTGAACACACCTGCTAGCTGGTCAGCACAGCAGCGCAGCAGACGGCCGGTGATGCCGTCTGGCCCCGCCGCTTTCCTTGTGTTCACTCTCCTCAGTGCCGCTCGGACGTCATGCTCCGCGATGCTGGTCACCGGTCTCTCGCTGATGACGTCACTGTCCTCGGTAGTCAGGCGGTAGATAGCATTAGCCGCCTGGCTAACCTCGAAACGGGCGTAGAACCGATTCAGCTCGTTGGTGAATGCAGAGTCGGCGTTGATCGGCACAGTGTCCCTGGCTTTGTAGTCTGTAATGGTGCGTAGTCCGTGCCACATACTCCGTGTGTTGCCCTGGTGGAAGCGGGACTCCACACGTTCCCGGTACCTGCGTTTGGCATCTCTCACCGCGCGCCGCACGCCGTATGAGGCCGCTTTGTAGGCGCTCATATCGCCAGTGGCGAGACCTGCGTTGTAGGAGGCGGTCCTGGCGTTTACTGCAGTGCGGATCGATCTGTCCATCCACGGTTTCTGGTTTGGGAATGTGGTGACTCTCGCAGTGGGGATAATCTCCTCCGCTAGCATATTGACGAAGCATACTGCTACTTCCGTAAACTCGTTGATGTCGACTGCGCATGCTCTGAACATGTCCCAGTCTACGTCGTTGAGTGCGTCCTGTAGCGTAGCTTCTGATTGGGCAGTCCACCGTTTTACTTCCTTCGTGGTCACGTCTTCCCTCCGTATGCTTTGTTTATACTGGGGAATGAGGAAGATGGCGTTGTGGTCAGACTTCCCAAAAGCCGGGTGTGAGACAGCTTTGTAGCCCTGCTTGTATGGCGTGTAGCAGTGATCCAAAATCCGATCCCCTCTCGTTGGACACGAGACATGCTGGTAAAAGTTTGGCATGACTTGTCTGAGGTTCGCTTTGTTAAAGTCTCCTGCTACAATGAGGGCTGCGCCCGGGTCCTTGTTTTGAAGCGAGCTCAGCACATCATGTAATTCGGACAAAGCCATACCTGTGTCCGCTTGGGGTGGGATGTCGACCGCCGTGGCGATGACTGAGGTGAACTCACGGGGCAGATAGAAAGGGCGGCACTTAATGCTCAGGAACTCCAGATGTGGCGAGCAGCCGCTGGAGAGAGTAGAAATGCTCCTGGCATCACACCACTTTCTGTTTACCATGAAACACACTCCTCCACCTTTGGTTTTGTTTGACTCTGCCGTTCTGTCCGCGCGGAGCACAAAGAATGAATCCGACAGAGTTACGGCCTGGTCCGGCACGGTGGGGGACAGCCATGTCTCCGTGAAGCACTGAATGTTGCAGTCCCTCATGTCACGTTGGAAGGTGACCCTTGCTCTTAGGTCGTCGAGCTTGTTCTCCATGGATTGTACAGTAGGATACTGGGCAGTGGTGCGCGATGCGCCTGCTGTCTCAGTCTGTTCCTAATACCAGCGCGTTTTCCCCGGCGCTTCTTTGTTCTGCGCCTCGGATGAGCGGCCCGTCCTTTGTTGTTCTCCGCGCCGCGTAGAATCTCTGGCGGCCAGGAAGGGTCAGGTTTAAAAGTGTCCAAGATTAGATGTGCAACCTTGGCACCGATGTTTACAAGTGATCCGCTGTCGTATACTATAAGACTAGAGGATTTTGGGATGTAAACCAGAGCAAAAAATAAGTAAAAAACAAGAAAAGTGGATAGTCGGAGCGGAGCGGTCAGGAAGGCGTCTGGACGTGGCCGCGCCATCTTGCATATTCTTGCATACTCAGTGCATCATGGGAATCCCCCAGCAGCCTACACCTATTGCAGCATAACTAAGGGAGGATTCAGGGTCACCTGGTCCAGCCCTAACTATATGCTTTCGCAAAAAGGAAAGTTTGAAGCCTAATCTTAAAAGTAGAGATAGTGTCTGTCTCCTGAATCCAAACTGGAAGCTGGTTCCATAGAAGAGGAGCCTGAAAACTGAAGGCTCTGAGTCCCATTCTACTTCTAAATAACCACCTTGCCTAACATGTATGATGCAGAGAAGATGGACTGTGATAAAGTTGCTAATAATCATCTCTGCTTGCCTTTATGTAAACGCCACCACACAACACTGCAATCAATCAATTAATTACAGAAACTCCTCTTTTCAACTTGTTATGTTTATAAAGCACATGAGAAGAAGCAATTTCTTCCATTCCAACCTAAGGAAAGAGCAAATAGCTTTCAAGAGCTTTTAATTGTTAATTGATTGTTAATTTCCTCATGTTCTGTCATTTTTACCTTGTTTTTTTCTGTTTTACCTCTAACACATAAAGCGAAAAGTATATTGTGTTTTACTTATTCCTCACTTATTCTATCTCCAGGTTGGTACAACCGTCTGTACATCAACTTCACGCTGCGGCGTCACATCTTCTTTTTTCTACTGCAGACCTACTTCCCTGCTACTCTAATGGTGATGCTGTCCTGGGTGTCCTTCTGGATTGACCGCAGGGCTGTCCCTGCCAGAGTCTCATTAGGTAAGAGGATCTGCATCATTGTAACTGTTGCCTGCTAAAACTGAATATGTTTCCTAAGGACATCAGATGTGAAAATGTGAAAATGGAAATCAGTTAGCTCTTTTTGGCCATTAAAATGACCTTCTGTTGTAGTTCATTGACTGCTGCGCTAACAAGACCTTGTATGCTCTTCAGGTATAACTACGGTGCTCACCATGTCCACCATCATTACTGGAGTGAATGCTTCCATGCCCAGGGTCTCCTACATCAAAGCTGTGGACATTTACCTCTGGGTCAGTTTTGTCTTCGTCTTCCTGTCTGTGCTAGAATACGCTGCCGTAAACTACCTGACAACTTTGAGGGATGGGAAAGACCGCAAACTCAGAGAAAAGGTTAAGGAACAGGTACAGGCACCTTTTTCAAAACTCACACATCTCAAACTAGTGATCAAACCTTTTTAATTATGATTCCTTTTGTCTATTTCACCTAGTCCCAGACACTCCCTTGCACATGTGGCATGCCCCATACCAAGACCATGATGCTTGATGGGACATACAGTGAGGAAGATGCCAACAGTCTGGCGGGATACACAAGAGCCTCGATGGTTGCCGAGGACATATCAGATAAACAGGAACAGATGGTAGTGCATCTGTCTTTGGACAACGAGTCCACTGGCACCAAGAAGAAGGGCATCCGTGGCTTCCGGATCATTCAGAACACCCACGCCATTGACACATATTCTCGTATGATTTTCCCAGGCTCATATATCCTCTTCAACCTGATCTACTGGTGTGTGTACTGTTGAGAATTTTAGCTCAAATTGTAGTAGTGAAAGAAAATTACTGTGAAACCGTTCTGTTGGACGTAAGCCTGAGGTTTACCTGTTCAAGTTTGCCAGGATGGCCTATCAAAGACATCTGGGAGTGAATACTACATCTACCCATTTCATTGTTGGACATTCGATATAGCTTATTTTTTAATTTTTATTAATGAATCCTTTATTTATCCAGGTAAAAATCTCACTGAGATTCAAAACTCATTTCCAAGAAAGACCTGGCATCATGGCAGCAAAAGACCTGTTCCTGCCTCACAAGCTAATATGTCTATGTCTATATGTCTATGTCCAAGTCACGCTGAGAGAAAACTCATGGGGCTGGTTGCACATTCACTCTAATACAGCGGTCCCCAGCCCCCGAGCCACGGTCCGGTGCCGTGAGCCGTTTGGTACCGGGCCGCAAGAGTTGAGGCTCGGGTGTGAAATTTATGGTCTTCAGGGCTTTTATCGGTTTTTATTGTTATTTTTTATAGTTAACTCGGTTTCCCTGGGTCTTTTCCCGTGTGTTATGAATAAATCTTTTTTTTTTTGGTACCGGTACCGGTTTTATTTTGTTGTATTTATCTGCAACACCTTAAAGGCCAGTCCGTGAAAATATTGTCAGACATAAACCGGTCCGTGGCGCAAAAAAGGTCGGGGACCGCTGCTCTAATAAACAGGTTAATCATGAGCCTAAAAAGCTTGCTACAGCACCCTAAGGGTAACAGTGGTGATACTTTTGGCTCTTTCACAAAGATGTCAGTTTCCTGGATACATTCTTGTTTGCATCTTGTTCTGTTTTATGGTAACTTCAGCAGAAAGTTTCATCTACAATCTCTCACCACTGAATTTTGTCCTTGTTGGTCTTTCAGTAATATACAGTTTCAGCTTAATAAATAGAATTTAGCTCAGTTTACAAGTTTACAAATAATCTAAGTGGTTTATTCCACCTCAAATGTTCATTTGGACTTTTTAAAACAGACTGTTTTCACAGCAGGTATTTTGGCTTGTCAAAGATCAAGTACAGGTGTAACACATACCATGAAAAACAATTTTTATTCCATTTAGGTGAGCAAATTTCAGACCTCTGCCATTCATGCTGGCTCACATATAAACCTTAACTCAACTACCTGATGGAACTGCACTATCTGCAGTTAAGGTACTTTCACTTGTGATTATCAGATATGTCAGATTGTCTGACATGAGTGAAGTTTGATGGACTGATATTCTATTCAATTTTATTTTGTTCACTCAGTCTAACATGTGTAACTTTGTTGTTTACTATTAGTAGCAACGGTCTATCCCTTTGTTACCAAGTCAACATGATAACTGGGGTAACTCTTGCTAAGAACTCTTGCAATATACTCTGTGGGTAATAATATGGTTGTTTTCTGTTTCTATTAAATTCAATTCTACTGTATTTATATAATCCCAAATTACAAAAACAGTTGCCCCAAGGCATGTTATGTTGTTGGGTATAGACCCTGCAAAGAAATCTGTTTTCTATTTTTTTCAATTTGTCAAGGTTTTTCACATTATTTTTCACAGTTTGATCTGTAAAACATATAAGCACATTTTCTGCAATGGTTTAGTATTACTGACCAGTGAATCAGTGAGCAGCTAGGTCCCAATATTTAAATATCATTTGTGGAAAGAAACATTTATTCATTTTCTTGTGATTTGTTGGAGTTGCTCTTCATTTAGATGGAAGTTTAACCTGCAGATTTTGCACAACAAAAGTACTTTTGGACAGTTAAATCTAGCCTGTCTCTCTGCAACCAGCCCCTGTCCAGGCTTCCTGGAATAACACACTTCAACCTGAACCTCTCAACTGTCATGACTAAAAAGATTAAGAGAATATAATTTGGCTGCTATTGCCTCTGTAGTCATTGGATTTGACTGAGTCATGTATCTGAATTTGTCCAAAGCAGTTGGAACTTTAAAAGTACTTTAAAAGTCAACTTTTAAAGTACTATTTAAAGTACAATTCATTACTGTTGCTGAACAAAGTATTTTGATTATCTATTTATAGGATTTTTAAATTCACCACATTTTATTTGTTTAATGTTTTATTATTTATTTGCACCAGTATTGGATCCATGTGTCATTGCAGGCAAGTTGCAGGAAACAGGGCTTACACAGAAACTGGTTGGTGAATGCTGCAAGACATGGAATATAATATCTTCTTATATGTATTTTTCTTAGAAAGAACTTTAAAACATAGAAAGCTTTACCAGTGATGTAATCAACTTGAACCGCCTTAAGTGAACATTGTTTCCATATACATATTTTGACAAGATAGATTTTTTTGTTTTTAATTAATTTCAGAGTAATGATTGACATTAATCATGTAGGTAACTAGAAGTTAACATTAGACTGATTGTGCTATGATGTGTGTGAATTCATCCATCACAACACTACTGTATTTTAAGCAGATAGTTCCTACAAAGATACAGTGAGTAAATTATTGAACACTTCACCAATGTTTTAAGTAAATATGTCTCTAAGGTGCTACTGACATGAAATTCTCACCAGATGCCTGTAACAACCCATCCAATCCTTACATGCAAAGAAATCCAATAATATGTGTCCATAAATGATGTATAATCATGAGAAATGACACGTGGGAAAAGTATTGAACACATGAACAATGGGAGGTGCAAGAAAGCCACGTAAAGTGATGACACCAGCTGAAATCTATCAGTTATTAGAAAGCAATCCTGCCACCTATTGCAAATTAATATCAGCGGGTTCAGTCCCAACTGAAGGCCTTATAAAAAGGTGTCTTATTACCAAGGAGTCGCGCAATAAACATCTCATGACGGCTAAAACGATCTTGAGATCTTTGCAGCCTTATTGTTGCATTGGTTACAAAAGAATTTCTAAACTACTGAAGGTTCCCAGGAGCACTCTTGGGACCATAATCCCGAAAGAATATAATTTCACCATAAAGCAGCCACTACCAGGTGTTCCCTTCAAGATTTCAGACAGAGGAGTAAAAGAAATTATCAGACGGGTTGTCCAAGATTCAAGGACCATTTGTGGAGAGCAGCAGAAAGATGTAGAATTGTTTCAAAGAAACGATAAGCAACGGACTTCACAGCCACAGTCTTTATCCACGCACTCTTTTGCTGATAAAAAAGCATGTTGAATTGTGTTTAAAATTTGCTGAACAAGATTTAAACAAGTCTGTGAAATACTGGGGAAATATAGTCTGGACAAATGAGACCAAAATTGAACTTTTTGGATGCCATAGTACACATCATGTTTTGAGATCAGAAGACAATGATCCCAAACACACAGTCAAGGAAACTCAGCTGGTTTCAGAAAAAGAAAATAAAGCTGCTAGAATGATCCAGTCAATAACCTGACCTGAATCCAACTGAAAACCTATGGCGAGAACTAAAGCTCAGAGTTCACAGAAAGGGCCCGCAGAACCTTCAGGATTTGAAGACTGTTTGTATGAAAGAAACTCACCTGAGCAATACATGCAACTTTTCACCTCCTGTTTCTCCATACAGGAGGCGCCTTGAAGCTGTCATCACCACCAACAGCTTTTATAAATACATTTCAGTAACCATGTTCAATACTTTTTCCCTGTGTCATTTTTCATTTTACACATAATTTATGACATCTGTGGTTTGATTTCTTTAGCTCAATTCAATTCAATTTTATTTATATAGCGCCAAATCACAACAACAGTTGCCTCAAGGCGCTTTATATTGTAAGGTAGACCCTACAATAATAGGGTCTACCTTATTATTGTCTACCTTGTGTGGACTGAAATGTGTTATTACCAGCATCTGGTGAAAATTGTATGTCAATAGCACTTTCAGAAATATATTTACTTAGTAAACTCATGACTTGTTCAATAGTTATTTTACGTGCTGTATACATTTCTGACAGATATACAGTTTGACAGATTAAACTTTTATTTATTTACATAATTGGTTTAGCTTAGCATAAAGCAAAGGTACGTAAAATAGCAAACCTAGTTCAAGTTGGTGTTTGTACATTTTTATTCTGGTACTCCACTCCAGGGTACTTTTGCATGATTCACACATTAAGGAAAATCTTCATTTATAGAAAAAATTGTAAGTTTGCTCATTTACAACAGGCTCTAAGATGTATGGTAGTTTAATTTTATCAGCTGATGTGCACGTCATTAAGTAAAATAAGTATTTGATTCTCAAGCAAAACATGACTCATTAATTGGTGGAAAAACCCTTGTTGGCAAGTACAGTGTTAAGATGTTGCTTGTAGTTGGTGACTAGGTTTGTATATATCTCAGGATTTTGGCCACTCCCCTTTACAGAAACTCTCTAAACAAGGGTGGATGTGGCACAAGACGTACTAGTTGCAAGCAATGTGGTTCGATCCCTTGTTACTCCAGTCTATATGCCAAAGTACCCTTGGGTAAGATACTGAACCCAGAGTCATCCAATGCGGTTAAGAGTGGGAGGGATCATGGTAGTTGCGTCATACAATTTTCTTTCTTCAAAGATGGTGGGTTGAGTTGAAGCCAAAAAAAATTGATTTTGGTTTTATTCTGACCACAGCACATTCTCCCAAGCCTTCTCTAAATCCTTTAAATGGTGTCTTACAAACTTAAGATGGACCTACACGTCTGCATTTTTGAGCAGGGGCACCTTGTGAGCACAGCAAAATTTCAAACCATTATAGCATAGTGTGTTACCAGTTGTGTTCTTGGTAACTGTGGTTCCAACTGCCTTCAGATAATCAACAAGCTTCTCCTGTGTAGTTTGGGGCTGATCCACCACTGTAGAGGCTGAGCCCACGCTTGAAGCCACTGAGGTGTTCGTTGGCTGGGGTGACGCGATGCCACTGTTATGAATGAAACTTATCACAGTCCAATAACTCCAGCCGTACTTATCTTGTTCGTTTAGAATCTGTATTCCACTTCCATCAGTTGCGTTTGTTGTCAACATTTCTCTTTATCCAACACCATTTATCATAAAACGTTTGCTCCTTCTGAACAACAACACACCTGCCACTAATTACGTGTGTCCACCCTAAATACATTCCCATCAACACACCATATCATAAAACAAAAAAGGTAACCCCTAATGGCATACATAATGTACCAACACAAAAAATGGCTCCACTTTCTCATGATCACCCTCAACCCACGAGCCAAGACTTTGCATAGAGAGCAAGACTGAGTGCAGCTGACGGTCATTTTATATTTTTCTATTCCTCAATAATGGCATCAACAGTTGTCACCTTCTCACCAAACTTCTTGTTGATGGTCTTGTAGCCTGTTCTAGCATTTTGCAAGTCTATAGTCCTGTTCATGGTGCCCTTTGACAGCTCTTTGGTGAAGCGGTTAGAATGGAAATTGAAGGAACCTGATTTTGTAGACAGGTGTACTTCATACATAGTTGACATCAGGAATATCTTTAATTGATTGATTGGTTGTAATTTGTGGAATTTTGGTTGATATTCTCTCTCCATTAAAATAAAACTTCCATAAAATTAGAGACTGTTTATTTGTTTGTAAGTGAGTGAACCTATAAATACAGCAGGTAATGAAATCATTATTTCCCCCACTGTCGGAGAATTGTATGTACACTGTTTATAACACATTTCAGTTTCTGTTCCTTGAAACCTGAAAATGTGAGCCAGAAATAGTAAGGTAAACATATGCTTTTATATATATTTATTTATATATATTTATACTTACCTGGCAGGGGAGATACCATGATCACGAAGGTGGTTCACCCAGCACTGCGGTTGTGCTGACCCCTGTGAATTCCCCAAATGCGGGAATCTCAACTGCATAATTTGTGGTAGTGGAGGACTGCGTTCGCGCTCTCCCCTCACTTTTTTTTTAAACAAATTTCCCACGCATGGGACTAATAAAGGTTATCTTATCTTATATACTTATATTGTTACCTCAGAACTTGAAACATTGATCACACTTAATTTGAACCTATCTAGGACAGGGAGATACATCTAGGTCCCCTTTGATTAGTACTCGGACTGTTAAAACTACATTTGCTGTAGTCTGTTCATTTTGTCTTCTTTTGTTCAACTTAACATTATGATAATGAGCGTTGTCTGTTTGTGAATGGATTTACTTAGTTTTGCTTTACCAGTCTGTAGAGAGTGGCAATTCTTTCTAATACACTGTTAACTTCTCAGTGTTTTCACCTTGTCTTGGAAGAAGTTCTGTGAAGTAGCAGTACAGAGGTGATATCAATTTTCAGGTGATTGTAATGAAAACAATTTTGGAATCAATATTTTTAATAAAATGTGACATGAAAGAATGAAGTAGCAGGGAGAAAAAAGTATAAGTATCTGAGAACTGTACTTGAATACAGAGCTTGAATAAATTACTGATACACAATGCATCACTGATCCCATTGCAAAGCTGATCATATCAAAACATAGACACTAACATTTATATTCTTTCCAGACTCTAACACTGCTTTGTTTGAGCTCAATTGCATGACTGTTTTTTGTTTTTGTTTTATTTGTTTTGTTTTGTTGTTTTTTTTTTTGGGGGGGGGGGGGGGGGGGCGGTCAAAACGGATTTATTTTTTAATTATCATTTCTGTATTTGATCTTATCAACTTTTCTTTTCTTTCTTTTTTTTCTTTTTCTTTTTCTTTTCCTTTTTTTTCCGCAATAACACACAAAAATGTTTTTAATGAAAAAGGCAAGCACCCTTACAGTCAGTTTTCAAACGGATGCCACTTATTCCTCGATCTTTGGAAGATTATTTAGAATGTAATGCTTTTGCAGCAATTTTTTTTTTTAAATTGTGTGAAAGATAAACTTTAAAGTCTTTCTTTCACACATTATACTGATGCCTAATTTATAGCTATGGATAATCAGTCTAACCATAACATTCAGTCTCAGGATTTGTTAATTCATCATTACCTGAGAGGCCTAAAAAGCAGGCTTATTTAAAAAAACAAAAGAAAACAAAAGCATAGCTCCCAAGAATGCTGTATAAGATGCAATCTTCCTGTGTGACCCACTTTGAACTTTAATCCATGTTTCAGAGAGTACTGTGTGCTCACCTAATCCTCCAATACACAAATCACATCAGATTTACCCTTGCTACCACTACTTAAATCACATTCCTGTAGTAGGGCAACTTCTGTTCAGTTCAGTTTTATTCATACAGAACCAAAGCACAAATGCAGTTGCCTCAAGGTGACAATTGATTGCACACTCTCGTCTGTGTTGTTTATTAATGTAGCTGCTGCTTGGGGTTAATACTGACTCACGCTCCACAATGTCTGGCCATAATTTATACCCACCAGCCTTAAGGACTTATTGTCCTAAGAGGACATCTGTGCTGTACGTAGGGTACATTTGCAAATATTTAGAAAAAAAGGAAAAGAAAAAAAACAAACATGATAAAGTTTTACAAATTCCTGTATGCACATAGGCACTGGGTTTGGGTGGTTTGTTCAGATTTGAGTATGAAATGATGTGATTTTAACTAAGCATAACGTAGATGTTTTTGTTTGCTTTGTTTTGTTTTTAAATAAAAACATTGCACAGTAGAAATGACTAACAATCTTTATTTGATACCCTTATGTGCAAACTGGGAAACAAAATGGTTATGAATTACATGATTGCTGTCTCGGACTCTAGTGATGTGTCATGTCACTAAAAGTATCTGCGTGACCTGATACCACCGCAAGCTCAAGATCAACACAAGCTTTCAGGGGGGCTTTCAGGTGGTGAGAGCTTTCAGTGGGCTAAACTAGATTAAAACCTCAGGACAGAGACGTATTTTAGTTGGCTATACACTGAAAATGTATATTCAAAAGGATTAAAAGGGTTTAAGTTTTATTTAGAATATAAAGTATTAGCAATTATACGTGTTTAAGCGGTAAATATTTTATAGATGAGAATATGAAATTCAGTTCCATTCAAAAAAAGTTAACATATATTTATTTGGTGTCAGGTACCAAGAGTGGAAAATTAAATAAGGTTATCATTAAAACTATTACTAAATATAGTATACATAATATACATATTATACATATTTCATCAATCTTGTACAAAAAATAGATAAATTTATCTAAGCAAAATATTGATCCATCTCTGCACAGTGTTATCTTTTTAGGGTGTGCATGGTGTCAAGGTGGTGGGGCCCAAAGTGATTTTTTTCCCAGACAGGACCCCAAATCCCAGGTGGCACCCCTGTGTAATAACAATTACACTGAGTTCTCTTCCCAGTAATTAATGACTCATCTGCCTTTCCCTCCTTTCCCAATCCCAGCTTTAACTCTTCCACTTTTACTTCCTCCCTCTGCAATCCCACTTCAACCCCAAGCCTTTCAAGTTCCATATCAACCTGCAACACATTCATCAACCCCCTCCTTCATACTATACTTGGCACATCTGTCACTATTCCCTCTGTCACTATTACCAGTTATTAAGGAGGGAGGAGGGTCATGAGGAACAAGCAAAGCCACATGAATAGCCTTACACACTGTAACCTACGCAGTCCATGACCTCCCCTTCAAGACCCTACTTGTGTGAGTGGCATGTTGTATGTCCAGAACCACTGGACCATATAGCATGTACAGTTATGTGCAAAATAATAGCAATGTATTTAAAACAACAGAGGAAAAGTTCCACGTCATTTCCATAGCATTTAGCATTCCAACAGCATTTATTTCCATGTATACAAAGGAACTGGGAGCCGTGCACATTCAACCCCAAATGAAAACATGAACAATTTTGTCTGTTCTTCTCTTCTTCTTTTTTTAACTGAAAATGAAGAAAAACAATGGGTTGTTTAAAAAAAATTTTCATTTACAAACTGGAATATTTACAGTAGAAACTGAAACTGAAATGAGGATTTTGATTTTCCTTTAAGCACTGATTATTTAGGTGTATAACCATTATTTCTGGTCACTGCTTTGCATCTGTGTGGCATGTAGTCAACTAACATTTAACACCTGGAAACAGAAATTGCAGCCCAGACTGACTGGACTACAATCCACAGATCTTCTGCATTTTTGGGTTTTGCATCAAAAACAGAATTTTAGAGGTCATTCCACAAATTCTCAGTCGGATTGAGGTCAGGAGAAGGGGCTGGCCACTTCGCGACATCAGTCTTTTCGGTCTGCAACCAGGATGTTGCCTGCTTGCTGGTGCGTTTGGGGTCGTTGTCCTGCTGAAACACCCATTTTAAGGGCATTTCTTCCTCAGCATAAGTAGAGATGGACCGATCCGATATTACGTATCAGTCCGATACTGACCTAAATTACTGGATTGGATATCGGAGAGAAATAAAAAATGTAATCCGATCAATTCAATATCACAAAAGCACCTCACAAAACTTGCAACATAGCAACCCAGCTCATAACCTTAGAACGTCGGAGTTGCATCTCGTAATAGAGTGTCTGTGGCGTGTGAGACCTGGTCTGGTTCAGCATTTGGAGCCTCGCTACGTGCTTCCAAACCGGCATTTAATCTACGAGAACGTTATCCCAGAGAAGTAAAGCAAGTGTGTACGATCATCTCAGAATGTTTGAGTTGGCAACCCTAAGTGTTAGGTTGCTTATTATTTCCACTAAGTACTCTTTAAAATACCCGAATAGGGAGGATGGAGTAGGTTTAAGTTTATTAGATTGATCAGTATTGCTGATCTATGAAATATTTTGGGTGCAGTGTATTTTTTGCATACAGGTATAACAGAATAGCTTTAGTTTTGTTTTGTTTTTTAAACTTGAGTATGAACTTATACAAAATGCAGCAAGATATTTAAAAAAAACCATTTTATTAATTATAAAATATGCTATATCGGATTTATATCGGTATCGGCAGATATCCAAATTTATGATATCGGTATCGGACATAAAAAAGTGGTATCGTGCCATCTCTAAACATAAGGCAACATGACCTCTTCCAGTATTTTTAGGTACTGAAATTGGTCCATGGTGCCTGTTATGCAATAAATGGGCCCCACTCCAAAGTATGAGAAACATCCCCAAACTATTATGCTTGCACCTCCATGTTTTACAGTCGTCACAGTGTACTGTGGCTTGTGTTCAGTGTTTGGGGGGGGGTCGCCTCACAAACTCTCTGCAACCTTTAAACCCAATAAGAATAATCTTGCTCTCATCTGTCCATAGAGTAACACACACAAATCAGTTGTCTAAAAAGGTGGCATTTTTTGTCTTAATTTTGTCTTTGTCTTAAACTTTTTGGCTTAACCCCTGGCTGGCCCTTAAAAATGCATCCTTTTAAAGTGGCAAACTCCAACGATCTCAAACATCCTACTCATCATCCTCGTCTACATTTTCATGATCATAATTTTTGGGCATATGATTGATTATTACCAAGTTATGTAATATCATAATTTCATGGTATTCATGAAAATAGTGACTGCCATTAACTTTTATTACTTCCGTTACAATTTCCTGAGGCATAAATCATTTGACACGGGGGCCATAAAACATTGGTTTGACACGAGGTAGGTAATTTCTCTCTCTTCTATCTATATAAAAATAAATATAAAAATATACAAGACATCCAAACAAAGTTCATTTTATTTTTATATTTAAACAGTAACAAAAGTCAGCAGCGGACCAGCTTTCTCCTGCCACTGATGCGTGTCCACAGGGTTCGAGCTGTCTGGGCAATGATCAGTCCACGGGGCAGGCGGAGGCTCTTCAAAGGCTCCCTGATACAGGCCAGCACTCCTGGATGTGTGGGCTGCCCCAAGTACTCGTGGGAAATGTAGTTTATTCTCCTCAGCTGTTCGCCATAATAATTCCTGAGGTCGCAGAGCTCCTCAGCTGCTGTGTCAGAGATGATGGAGGTCTGGGAAGGAGAGCTAGGCACAGTGATATGGGTGGATGGACAGGGAACATGCCCTGTGGCTGCTGCTGTGTGAGCACAAGCTTTCCTTCGCATTCTCTGAGGGGTGCTGGATTTGCAACTGGAACAAGGTTTATCTGAATGTGACGGTGTTTTCTGACAATCACTGATTCCTACATGATGTACTCTGTTCATTTCAACATCCGCCTCAATTATATGTTGAAATACGATAGGTTTATTCTTCTTTTCCTCTGCCTTTCCATATCTGTCAGGTCTCGCCATCTGCTTGTTTGTCTGGCTGACTGGCTTCAGGTCTTGTCTTCTCGATACGTTCCTCTTTTCTTTAAATATTATCTGTTTAGGTTGTGGGGGACAGCTGTCCTCCACAACAGTGGAGTCTAAGGTCATATTGACATCCTCTTCATTCACTTTAACAGCTGAGGTGTCCTGTAAACATGAAATTCAATGTTAGTGAAGTCTTCATTGTGGAATAAGCCACTGGATGTACACAAAGAGGTGAATGTGTCAAAATAGAGAAACCTTTAAAGTATCATGTTCATAAAGTGTATACAGCAACAGAATATTTAACCTACAAGTAACCAGGAATGTGTTAGCTTGATGAAATGTTAGCGAGAGCTTGGTGAAACATGCTTCTTAGTGTAAAATCTGAATATTTAAGATTTTACACTAAGCCCAACAGGCGTGGGCGAGAAAATATAATCAAGATAACCTTTATTATGCCCAAGGGGCAATTTGCTTTGTAGCCAGCTGCATAAATAACACATCCACCCAAAATTACATAACAGAATTTCAAAAATGAATAGTGGTAGGGACAAATGAAAATTTAAATCTGTTTGTTCTGCAACGAGGCAAGGAATACCTCCTCCTTGAAGGCAACAGCTGATACTCTAAAAAAAACCAGAGGGTGTCATAGCACCCTGAATCCTTTGTGACTTCAGGGTCGCCCTCCCTTTATGCATGAGGGCAAGATCATTT
Source organism: Simochromis diagramma (assembly GCF_900408965.1). Taxonomy (NCBI): domain Eukaryota; kingdom Metazoa; phylum Chordata; class Actinopteri; order Cichliformes; family Cichlidae; genus Simochromis; species Simochromis diagramma. Next base: position 194,097 of record NW_024386757.1, on the reverse strand, counting down.
AGCTGCCACTTTGCTACACAATTTAAAAATGAGCTCCAGCCTTTTCTTATTTTTCAGGCTAAGAGACCCAAACCAGCAGATTAAAGAAAATGAAAACAGACTCAATAAAACAAGAACACTTTCATAAAAAATATTATCCACATTAAAACCACTTTGTTTCCGATACAAATACATACGCTGGTGAGTCTTTGCACATATGGTGTCTGTATCAAATTTAAACTTTTAATTAAGTATGGTGCCCAGATATTTATATTTCTCTATCCCCTCAATTTCTTGCCCATGAATACAAACAGGGTTAGATGACATTTTTTATTTAGAAAAATCAACAACCATTTCCTTTATTTTAAACACATTAATGTCAAGAAAAGACTGTCCACACCATGCTTACAAAGTCATCTACAACTGGGCCACAGTCACAATCTGTATCGTGGAGCAGAGAGACAATAACGGAGTCATCTGCAAACTTGATTATATGTCCGTCCTGGTAGAGGCTCTGACACTCATTTGTATAAAGAACCAAAGTGGAGAAAGGACACACGCTTGGGGGAAACAGTGGAAGATAAAAGCACATCTGATAGAATATTGTTGACTCTCACTTTCTGAGGTCTATCTGTTAAAAAGTCAATAAGCCAAGAAATCAGTCCAGAATCAACATTAAATGTACGGATGAGATGTCTTGCTAAAATATGGGGCTGAAGACAAAAAGCAGGCAATAAAAGTTTGCTACACCATCCATGTGCTTCAAAACCATATAGAGCAAGGTGCACACAGCATCCTCTACCCTACCTATTACCTGTTCTATAGGCAAACTTGGGGGGGTGTAATTTATCCTGAGTAGCATGCAAAAGCTCATGTTTTACAAGCTTCTCAAAAGTTTTCATCACCATGGAAGTCAAAGCAACAGGCTGAAAATCAGGATTTAAAAAAATGCGGTAACAAGTAACAGTGTTCATAGCACCATGCATACACAAGCAACTGTGAACAGAGTAGGGAATGATGAACTGTACTTTGTAAACTTGTCTTCTGGGCAGGTGAGAGAGGGCTATGGGAGATGTGTCTTGATTTTCTTGGACACAGTGGCATCTCCACAGCTCTGAACTGATCTCTTTCCCTCTTTGGATTTGCCCTTGCCACTGGAGACTTTTACCTGCAGGTCATTAACAAAAGTGCTTTATCCGAATAGGTTCACACCGATGTGGAATGTATGAGTCGACACTAGAAGGGGAGGACATGCAACAATCCAGGACAGAATCTGATTCAGTGCCAAAACAGGAAACCGTGAGATCTCAGAACGGTACTGCTGTAAAGATCTAATTTACAACCCCATTTCCAAAAAGGTTAGAAAAGATCCTCTGCATTCAAGTATTAAGTATTTCAAGTCTGAGGAGTTGTAGCTTGCTATATCAGTGTGATTTGTCCACCAGTCATTGTTTATATAAACACATAAACTCCTCCCGTTAAACGGGAAAATCCACTTGTTAGCTTTAATGTTCGGGTGTGTAGAGCACTGTAAAGCAAAGAGGACTGTGCAGAGGAGAGCATGTTTTAGTCGGCTAGTTCTGTGAGTGTAGCTGTTGAATCGAAGAGTACATTGACAAGTAGTTTTACTTAGTTTATTCATAAAAAAATTAAATTATCTTTTCTGAAGCAATTATATTTTTTTTGCTAATTTATTTATTTTTTTGATAGTGCTTGGAAACTCCAGGAAGAGAAGCAGCTGAACATTTTTACTGCAACCAATTTTTAGGACTATTTACATGTGGCATAAATAAGACATGCAGAGGTTTATGTCCCGAACAGAAGTAATGAAAGTCATGCATTTTTCTGTGTACCCTGTACCCATACCATTGACCTGTTTAACCCTTTTATAACCCATTTATATTAAATAGCTTTATTTCCAATTCAATTCAGTTTTATTTATACAGCGCCAAATCACAACAACAGCACACTTTATATTGTAAGGTAGACCCTACAATAATACGGATGATCTGGTATCGTCGTGTCGGTGTTGTTCCCACATCATCACAATAAATGTTGTTCCGGGTTCAACATTGCAAGTGACCAATCACATTGTTGTGACATCATACTTTTGCAGCCAAGCGATTCAATCATTTATTCCAATGTTGCAAGGACAATATGTATAATGCTTATCGATTATTAAAGAGCAGTATCCTGAAATGCAAAGAATTCAAATTGCTGGATCGGCAGACAGAGGCGTTTTTTCGCAAGTACATTTTTATTAACGGCGTTTTTTTTCCTGAAGTCGCAAAAGTATGACGTCACAACTATGTGATTGGTCACTTGCAATGTTGAACCCGGAACAACATTTATTATGATGATGTAGGAACAACACCAACACGAGGATATCAAATCGTGCCAATAATACATACAGAGAAAAACCCAACAATCATATGACCCCCTATGAGCGAGCACTTTGGCGACAGTGGGAAGGAAAAACTCCCTTTTAACAGGAAGCAGGAAACAGGAAAACCTCCGGCAGAACCAGGCACAGGGAGGGGCGGGGCCATCTGCTGCGATAGGTTAGGGTGAGAGAAGTAAGACAGGGATCTAAAACTGTTTATTTTGACTAGAGTGTCCTTATGACATTTTTATTCACTTAGAGCTTTTAAATAGAACATAAATGGTTTATTAGGCTCTTTTGGATTAGTTACTAATAAAAAAATATTCCAAACAGTACAGTGCAGTCTGCTCACTCTGATCTGTTTGTGCTGGCACTCAGTCTGATTGTAGCTGTAATATCTTACAAATTGGAAATGTTTGTTCAAACCTGTTGCAAACAAAGACAGTGTGATGTACTAACTAAAGTGAGTGTTTTAAAATTCAGGCCTAACTACACCCAACTGTGACATGAAAACAGATGTGATTTGTAACTTACTTTGTAGTTAGGGTTAGGTGTTATACTAAAAAACTCTCCTAAATGATGGTAACAGAAGAATATGTTTTTTTTCTTCAAACTTACCAAAGCAGCTCCGGCCCCTGCATCTCTCATCTTCACGCTCAGTGTGTGTGTCGGGTTCTTCAGCAGAGAAGCTTTGCGGCCCAGCTTCATGTAGAAGTAGGTGGTGTAAGGTGTGAAGCTGAAATCCTCTCTGAGGTCAACACATTGGGAAGAACTCTGTGTCAGACAGACTTAATGGTCACAGGATCAGAGCTTTATCTTTAATCCCATGAACTAGAGACTTACACAGCCTGATGGTTTGCCACAGTCAGTCAGGTCAAGCTAAGGTGAGTTTAAAGCTTTATTCAAAGAAAGTAAAAGTGAAAAGCATGTCTGGCCTTTAACTTCAGCTACTCCTCTCTATGGACTAAATATGGTCTGATTTCCAACACAATGTATTTGCAGAGGCTGTGTGATTTGAGGGGAACTTCTCAATGCATTTTTGTTCTTTACATTGTGACAGGTTTGATCCTAATTAGAAAAGCTAGAATGGATATTCTGAAAAGGGCCTGATGTTTTGAGTTCAATTTAATTTATTCTGCATTTCCTAGGCCCCACATCGGCAACAGTGCACCGGTTGCTAGCTTGAAGGTTAACCTAGTGTAGAGGAAGAAAATGGTATCCAAACTTGGTTAGCAGTTTGGAGGCACTTCATTGACACCAGTGGGGTTTTTTTGCATTTCTTTGCATGAAATCAACATCTTTTTCTGACGTGTCAGAAAAGAGAGATGTGTCACACAAAGATGATCTCTTTTAGACCAAGAAGCACTCCAAGAGCACCAACCTCTGCCCAGGCAGCTCACTCTCTTCTCCTCAGTATTTACTTTTAGGGGTACATTATATTTGCATTTTGTTGTCTTTGTTCTTTTTAAATGTATTTTAAGAAGTTTGCAGTGCAGTAACAATAATGCATTTGGGGGTTAACTTTAAAGAAGTGCACATGTGAAATGTAAAAGTGATGTCAGAGATCAAATGTGACATATTTGGATCTAACTGTAATGCGATATTTAGAATCCTTATATACCAGTATCATTTCCTGTGCCAATACAATCAGAGGAAGCCAAATTTTAATGGACCGTTAAGCCAAGCCTTCTCTAAACCCCATCCAAGGTTTTATCAGAATTCATTCAAAACTTTTCCAGCTATCGTCTCTACAGACAGGCTAACACACAGACATGCACACACTGGTCAATTAATGAACAAAAACAGAACAATAAACAAAGTCATCTTGAAAAACTGTAGTGAATTGATACTTAATAAATAAAATCGAATTAAGCTAAATCCACAGAAAGAAACGAAGCATGAATCACCTGAGGTATCCCTGCAGGAGCAGGTGAACAATCACAACTTCAGCCTGTCGCCGAGACAGCGTGGTGGTCTGAATCATCTTCCTGTGCTTTGCAGGGCCTTTCCCCATCCATGCATCCACCAGTTTCAGTGGGGTCAGTTTCTCATCCATGGAGGCTGCAAGCTCCACAATCTGCACCACTTGCCTGGCATGTTGGGTAATATCCACAGTGGGGTAATCTGGAGGGGGGTGTTAAAAGTGAGGTGATGGATTTAGGGCATATGATCGATATGGCTGACACATAAAGCAATAAATTTCATCACCACCCACACCTTTTGCTTGACTGCAAGTGTCACACATCTGGTTGCATCCTTCATCATCCCACACTTCATCAAAGTGAACTGCCATGAGAGAGCGCCGACACCTTCACAAAGCAGATATTACATTTAAGAATATATATTACATTTAAGACTGTGCAAATTGAGCAGCCCGCACTGACATCCTGTGCTACCTGTTAACATTCTGGCAGTAATCTACCATCTGTAGCAATTTCTGCTGACCAACATTCTCCATCACCACCATGGTGCTGATCCTGAAGATATCAGCGAAGCCGAAATAGACAATGCAGTCAGCCGGAGAGTCATCTCGACCTGGAGACACAACGGAAACACTTAACATCGGAATAATAACCATGAGTAATGCTAGAACGGTATTGCTTATGCTACCAATAGAAATTATAGGCCGTCTACCTGCCCGTCCACTCTCTTGGTAGTAGTTCTCAATGGACTTGCTGATGGTGTGGTGGATGACAAACCTGACGTCAGGCTTGTCAATGCCCATGCCAAATGCCACAGTGGCTACCACAATCTAAACACACAGAAACGAAAAAAAACAACTCATGTGTTTTACAGATGCATTATTCAGTGAGCTGTTTACAAGCATGGAATGGAATATTTTTTTCCCCCAATCAGAGGCATTGCCCCTCTCTATGTATGGGGGAACTTCAGTGCTGATTTTGAACAAAATTGATATGATTTTTAGTTCGGATCACATTATTTATATAATATTTACAATCTTTTTTAATCAAGTCCAGATGGAAGGTTAAGTAGATAAATTAAAGTGAAATCAAAGGCCAATTGTGGACAAATTGTTAAATTACGTTTGCTACCACCTCTGTACAGTAGGACAGCTTTGGACAATCCCAGAAGATTTGGAAGAGACCTGCAGATTTATTACTGCTCGTTCTCTGGCATGTCCCAGACCTTTAGAGGTACTGACATCCACTTATAGAGTGTAAATAAATATTTCTTATAAAGATTTTAGTCCTACTGTATTCAGAAGAGTAATGAGCTATCTTTTAATAATTTTCTAAGCAAACCAGAGTTATGCCTCCCTCCTCTTTCATTAGCTCCAGAGTTTGTGACCTAAGCCTACATGTTATCTTGACCTGGATAAAGGCTGATATCAGGCTATTAAACTCAATTGTTTAGGAAATTGGTGTCAATTATATATATATATATATATATATATATATATATAAGAAAAGAAAAAAAAGACGTGCCCACTTCCCCCCCCCCCCCAGTGGCCCTAATCCTCTTCCGTACATTGGTTATTATGATGAACTCCTCTCAGTTTCAACGTGTTTCAAGCAGCTCATCGCATGGATTACTTCCAGCTGTTTACCACCTACAATGATAGGATCTCCATTTAAAAGTGACTGCTAAGAGGGAACTGGCTCTGGACTTTGTAATCCCATTTTTCCAGGTTGTTTGTGGCTTTGGATGCGCTGCTGTAGATCACGGAGCTGGAGTCATAAAACACCCTGAGTTTTCCTGGATAGTGTCTGATGATGAACTCATTTTTCCTTGAGTGTCATTCTGATTGAATTATATGCTTTTCTTTTAAGTGCAATCTAAATCCCAAAGTGCTGTTTAAAGAACACTCCTTCCACTCTACTTGATCTCCATTTTTTCCATGCAAACCATCTCCTTAGTTCCATATTCCAGGAAATAAGCTATGCTCACATCCCCCTTGAGCTCCTTTGTAATTTATAGTTCATTTTCTGACTTTGCCATGTTGATTTCTCCCTTTACCTTCCTATTATCCCCTTTTATGCTATTTAAATCTACATTTTAAGCTATGACTTAATTATTTATTTTGGGGAGCACTGACTGTAGTTTAAGCTGCTGCCATCTACAACACTACAGAAGTCCAGAAATCCACTAAAACCCTTTTTAGAAGAATATTTTAAATCCAAAAATTAGCTTTTAGATATTATTAAAACTATGTGCTGAACCATTTATTGCAATTAAATAAAGAAATATATTAAAAAATAATTTTTTGTGGAATCACTCCAGGCAATATTAACCATGAGCAGAAAATCTTGACCCAATTCTTATAGAAAATCTCAGCAGAAATGCAGCTGTGCATATGTTTCTTTACTGACCTGAATTTTGTTGGAGGTCCATTTGCGGTGAACCCGGGACTTGTCCTCAGAGTCCATGTTTGCATGGTAAGGATATGCCAAGATGTCTCTTTTCTGGAGTTCTGCTGACACCAACTCTGCATCCTTCTGAGAGAATACATACACAATTCCTGTGGCATGTATGAACAAAGCAGAAAATATTCATACATGATTATTACGTATAGAAATATTCACATTATAATTGTCTATTCTAGCATGACTAAAAATACTTTGCAGAATTGAGGATATTAACCTTTTTTAGCCATTTTCCACTAGTGCCCACTCAGCTCGGATTGGCTCAAATCAACTCAATTTTAAGGGTTTTCCATTAGGTGGTAATAAGTGGTAACCAGGTACTTTTTTAGTACCTATTCGGTCAGGCTTCCAAGCAATCTGAGACAATCAGAAAATGGAACAAACTGGATGACGCCAATTGGCCAGTCAGTGGTGTCACTGGGGTCATGAGAGTGACTCCTTCTCAAAAATCAAAACCACTATTTTTGAAACCCAGCATTCAGGGAAATGGCTACACAAAAACCAATACCATGGTCCGCAAGTTTAACAGTAAGCCGTAGGCTGAGCAGAAGGTATACCATCGCCTCAGCGTCCTTCACTGTTTTGTTTGTGTAGTATACAAATGACAACCACGTTGCTATAACAACCCATGCATGTACTCAATTTTAATGGAAAATCACCAAAACAGAAGAGAATCAAATTGAGTCGGCACTAGTGGAAAAATGGCATTAGTAATGTTTTATATATGCAGCAGTCTTGTTTGTCATATTACCTGATTGGTCCTTGTATTTACTCTTGATCAGAGCAGCTATGTCATTTACTGATGCTTCACTGACAGAATCCTTTATACGAACCTGAGAAGGAAATGAAACACGTGTTAAGTGTGTATGAAGATGGGGAGCATAGTAAAAAGAAGTTTATGAACCCTAACTCTTAACTTCTAGAGCACAGGTGTCGAAATCCAGGCCTCGAGGGTCGGTTTCCTGCAGGTTTTAGATGTGTCCTTGATCCAACACAGCTGATCTGAATTAAATGGCTAAATTACCTCCTCAACATGTCTTGAAGTTCTCCAGAGGCCTGGTAATGAACTAATTATTTGATTGAGGTGTGTTGAAATAGGGCGATATCTAAAACCTGCAGGACACCGGCCCTCGAGGCCTGGAGTTCAGCTCACACATTTGATGTGTGAGAAAGCAAGTTGTATAAAGCTCTTTGAATGCTCGGAGCAGAAATCCTTCCTTGCTGTTTGGCATTTTCTTTTATGTGCAGGTTCAAATACACATAATAAATAAATGTCTTTGTGATTATTACATCGTATCATGTCATCATCATGTTTATTTGACAAGGTTTTAACCGTTAAAATGAAGTCGATTTGATTTAGTTATTAAATCAAACCAAAAGTAACATCAATTTATTCAATACAGTGTTAATATCTGAAATGGGACCCGCAGTAAAAAAGGTTAAGAACCTCTGCTCTATTTAATGATTATACAGTGGAGGTGACAGTTATTAACTCTGAGAAAAGATAAAGAGCTGACTTCATAAGCACATTTATTTTTATCTTTCTATCATTATTCAGAGAGTTTGCCTTCCACCTGATATATTAGGTAGATTCAAAGACAGATGATGTCAAGCACACCACACAGTAACTGTGTGATCCGACTGTGAATAAGCAGCACACTATTTTGTCCCAAATTCACAGGGAAGAAAGAGACTGACAGATTGGTTCAGAGACTTTCAACATCCAACCACATCTAAAATATTGTTTTTCTTATATTATCCTGCATTTTTTAAATTTATTTTACTGGCCTTTTAAAATCAGCAATGGTCCACAGACTAAAGCAGGGGTGTTGAACTCCAGTGCCAGAACTTCAAGACACGTTGAGGAGGTAATTTAGCCATTTAAATCAGCTGTGTTGGATCTAAAACCTGCAGGACACCGGCCCTCGAGGTCTGGAGTTCGACACCTTTGGACTAAAGTGTTTTTCAGTGGCAAATGTAATGTACATACTGACGTTATACCTTGGAATAACAATAGTGGTCTATTCAGCATATTTTCCCAACAGTTTAGCATATGTCCTGCTACCACCATAAATCAGTTTATGTTTGAGTATGAGGGATAATCATTTTGTGTTGGTTTCAAACTGGATATCGAGATTCATGTAAGTCTACTGTGACATCCCCGCCCGGTGATGCTGGTGTCTGTCCTGCCAAGCGTGTGACAATGACATTGTATTGACTGTTATTAATCAATTGTTTATTTTAAACTGATGCATTTTCATGTTTGCAATAACTATTCATTTGATATATCATAAACCTCTTGGCATGTCAGTCTGTATGAGATCAAATTGTTTTTTGGACATCTCATAAATCCTGTTCTGTAAGGTGACAACAAAACTGGATTTTATTTCCAGAATATTTTTTATGTAGATTTTTAGGAAAAAACCATAAATAAACATTTCAGGGTAGAAATGTTTCATTATAGCATAAAGTGAATAACTCGGAAATACTATATTGGCTGTCACCCATTGGTTTGTCTTGACATGTCTTTGACAGCATAATAGACAGAAATGTCTTCAGTTTCCTTTGTCACCCATTTAAATAAAGTCAATGTAATTTCTAATAATTATTTTAATTTAAAAATAAAAACAAATCTGTTGTTTTTGGTTTTCTTTTTTTTTTTCCCCAGGTCATTTTTTTAAACTGTGTTATGGGCACTGATCACGAAGGGATGGGCGGGATGTATACTATTGATTGACAGCTGGTGTGTCACGTTTGCTACAAGTTAAATATGAGCATATTTGTTGAAGATGGCCACCACTCCTTCAATGGACTATACTGAAAGTTAAAGACGTATTAAGGTATAAAGGTGGGGGATTCTAATTTCAATCTAATATACAGAAATGAACAATTTCTTCACAGAGTTCGTAGCTGTTGCGGCTTACCAAACTACCAGCCAATCAGACAACAGTATTGCCTGTTGCTAGGGTAAAAATGTACATTTCTAAACACATATTTTTATATTAAAACATTTGACTGGCTAAGTGGATTTTTGAGTGCAGTGACAGTGCTTACTTCATAGTAGAGATTAGTTCGATTGAAGGAAGCAGTGAGCGTGATTGCCTGTGGCACACACAGGATCTTCTCGCAGTCTTTCAGGACACTACTGGTTGCTGTGGCTGTGAGGCCAAGGAGGGGCACTTTGGGGAACTGCCTCTTCAGGATGCCTAGCAGCTTATAATCTGAACGACAAGCACACAGGTGAACCAGTATGTAGCACATCATAGCGACGGCGGGTGGGGGGGGGGGGGGGGGGGGGTTACTAAATATGATCTGAGGTCAGAATACTCACCTGGTCTGAAGTCATGACCCCATTGGCTGCAACAGTGCACCTCATCAACAGCAATACGATTCAGGAGGTTTGCTTTGTAGGCTTTCTCCAGACGAGACATTAGGAGCTTGCTCTTAGCAATTTTCTCTGGAGTCACGTACACCAGCTTGAAGGGGGCCTTTGGATCTGTCATTCCAGCCATGACCGTCTTAGCATGCTCCTGCGAATGATGGAAACAAAAAACAAGCTGCTGTTTAGTGCCAGAAACATAAAGCTCTGCAGTTGTTGTGGATCATTACAGATGATCCATCCATGTTGTTTAGATTCCCTAAAGCCATCTCAGTTTTCATTTCTTGTCCACAGCAGAAGTGTGTGTAATGTCACTAAACGATTCTTGGACACACTGGTGAACAGTGAGTGCAGTTCCCATGGTTATTTCATTGTTGCCTAAAGCAAAATGAAGACATGGTTACAAAATTAAAAGCGGTTGTCAAGAAAGTCAGTTTACTCATCAGATATGAACAGCAGTCATGGAATATGCAGAATGAATGATTTTGGATGATCTCTCACATTAGTTTTGTAAACCAGTGAAAACAAGATTACAGCACCTTGAGGCAACTATTGTTGTGATTGTGGCTGTACAAATCAAATGTTACTGAATTGAATAGAAGGTAGTACCTGTACGTGTAGTTTTATTTTCTCCCTAAAACTCTGTTTTGCTAGTCTGTGCATTCACACACACATTTGCAAGTTCACTTTCATGAGACATACTATTAAACTATCAACACATGTGTATGTGTGAATTTTTGACAGATGTGTACATCTGTCAAAAGCTATGGCTCAGGCTGTCACAAAAGAAGGCTACCTGGAGGGAGAGTGGGTATGACCTCTAGTTTTTTTCCACTCTATATCTTTGGAATCACAACACATAACACAGTTGGCTAGCAGATTTTTTTCCTTTCCAAAAATCTGCACCCTTTCAGTAAAACAAACACATAGTTACAACTTGTATCCAAAATGTGGATTACAAAAGGCAATTATTTTCTTTCCACACACACGCATAATCCTCAAATAACCTTTTTCTACATGGCAGGCAGTTCTTACTCTGCTACTAGATGCATTGAGCATGACTGCTGACACGTCAATAGTCTTCAGGTACATCAACTGGTCCTCCATCAGGGATACAAGTGGAGTGATGACCAGTGTAAAACCTGATAAATGATAAAAGTAAAAGAAATAAGTCGTAAGAAGAAGAGCATAAAACTGGAAGGACAGATGTTTTGTTCCAAAACTCTGCATGTGTGTCTCACTGTACCATTAGAACAGATTGCAGGAAGCTGATAGCAGAGACTCTTCCCTCTTCCTGTGGGCATGACCAGGAACAGGTCCTTGCCTGACATGGTCAGGTTGATGGCTTTCAGCTGCAAAGGTCTGAAGTTAGAGAGATGGAATGTGGCCTTCAGGTGCTGCTCCACGTTGCTGGACCATGGAAAATCTATAACGCATGATGTTACTGCATGTCAACACAGTGCACAGACGTGGCATATTTCTACAACTAGTTGTCTAGTCTGTCTGTCGAGTACCTGTGCCATCATATCGTTGCATTTCCTGCTTGCTCATTGCTGGCTTGGCTTCAGATGCCTTTGAGGCAGAAGAAGACAAAGGCTGTGCAGTGTCACAGGCCTCCTCCAGCTGCTGCAGCAGGGCATTCTTCCGAGAAGTGAGCTCAGCCTTTTTCTGCAGGATCTCTGCGAGCTGCAGTTCCACCGTGTCCAGCTCGGCCTCGACCAAGTCCAGCTCGACCTGCATATCTAAACAGCAACACCAGGAACATTGGTAGCAGGCTCCAAGCACTTATTTGTTGTGTCCAACCCAAACAGTTCAGCAATGCCCGGATAATAACTACTCTTGGGCAATCAGTTCTGGTTTGTTCAAAATCACTCATCCATTCAGCTTGCTCATGTCCAGAAGTGGCCACCAACTAATTAAGTCTGTAATTTCTTTTTATTTGCATGGTTTTCTTTTGCTATTCTTACTGCATAAAGTTTTTAACTAACATCAGCTCTTTTCATAAATATAAACCCATAAAACACCAGTTTGTTTGTACAATGCCCTTTTTGGAAGACAACCTCAAAAATGACCATTTCCTATATTTGCAGTGCTACTGGATTTCTTATATTGTTAATAGTAGAGTTAGAATAGAATAGAATTAGAATAGAATTCAACTTTATTGTCATTGCACATGCACAGGCACAGGGCAACGAAATGCAGTTTGCATCCATCCAGAAGTGCTTTAGTGATATAGATATATTACAATATATATTAGCAATAGTATAGATATGCAAGTATACTACAGAAATGGGTCTATTATGGTATGTTATAATGTACACGGTATGAAGTATGTTGTGAATGTTCTATAACTATAAGTATGTACAGGCTGTAGTGAGTACAAGCTATGTACAGGCTATGAACAGGATATAAATATGAAAAACTATACAGAATATGAAATAAATAACTTTACAGAATCTGAGATACAGCTATACAGAAATGGGAACTATGCAAGTTGTAAACAGTTGTAGGATTAAAAATTATCGAATGTACAGAATGATTATTTACACAGAGCTATACAGTAGTGCAGTTAAGATAAGTGAGGGTGTAGATAGTTTCTACAGAGGCTATATAAAGTGCTAGTGGTTGTGAGTGGTGGTTCAGTCCATGTTATTATTGTGTGTTTGAGGGTACAGTTGTCCATTGTGGGTGTGTGTATGTCCAGTCCATGAGTTTAACGTGGGTCAGATGTCAGGAGGCAGAGTTCAGGAGTCTGACAGCTGTGGGGAAGAAGCTGTTCCGGTACCTGGTGGTCTTAGTCCGGAGGCTCCTGTGGCGCCTCCCAGAGGGCAGGAGGGTGAAGAGTCCATGTGATGGGTGACTGGGGTCTTTGATGATTTTCCCAGCCCTTTTCAGACACCGCTTCCTGTAGATGTCTTTTATGGCAGGAAGTGGTGCTCCGGCGATGCGCTGGGCAGTTTTCACGACCCTCTGCAACGCCTTCCGGTCCGAGGCAGAGCAGTTCCCGTACCAAACTGTTATACAGTTGGTCAAGATGCTCTCGATGGTGCAACGATAGAAGTTCACCAGGATGTCTGAGGACAGGTGGTTCTTCCTCAGAGTCCTCAAGAAGAAGAGGCGCTGGTGAGCCTTCTTGACCAGCTTGGAGCAGTTGGTCGTCCAGGTGAGATCCTCGGAGATGTGGACTCCCAGGAACTTGAAGCTGCTCACACGCTCCACAGCCGTCCCCTTAATGTGGATGGGTGGATGTGGGTCAGCATTCCTCCTGTAGTCCACGATGAGCTCCTTGGTCTTCTCGGTGTTAAGCAGCAGGTTGTTTGTGTCGCACCACTCAGCCAGACGATCCACCTCCTCCCTGTAGGCGGCCTCATCGTTGTCACTGATGAGGCCAATCACCGTGGTGTCATCTGCAAACTTAATGATGGTGTTGGAACCATCAGCAGGTCTGCAGTCGTGGGTGAAGAGGGAGTAGAGGAAAGGGCTCATCACACAGCCTTGTGGTACACCGGTGTTCATCGTGATTGTAGAGGAACAGTGGTTATCCAGCTGGACATGTTGGGGGCGGTTGGGGGCGGTTAAGACATGTCCTCGATTAACAACAACATATATTATTATTTTTGTGCACGTAAAGCAAAAGTTGATAAAACTCCCACTCAGCTTATTCATGGCCAAAAGTGGCCACCTCCTGTTTACATTCATGAAATACAATAAAATAAATACAATAATATATATAAATATATAAATATATATATATATATATATATATGAGTGAGAAAGGTGATATCTCCGTGAATCGCTACCTTATCGTGGTGGAGGGGTTTGTGTGTCCCAGGGATCCCAGGGGCTATGTTGTCTGGGTCTCCCATGGCAAATTGGTACTGGGTGAGGGACCAGACAAAGAGCGATTCAGAAGACCCTTATGAAGAGAACATCGAGGGAACAGTTTACCGGGGCCCCGCCCTGGAGCCAGGCCCGGGGAGGGTGCCCGAGGGCGAGCGTCTGGTGGCCGGGCCTTAGTCCATGGGGCCCGGCCGGGCACAGCCCGTAGAGGAGACATGGGCCCATCCTCCCGCAGGCCCACCACCCGCAGGAGGCACCATAGGGGTCGGGTGCATTGTGTGCCGGGTGGCGGCCAGGAGCGTAGGCCCTGGCGGACTGATCCCCGGCTGCCAAGACTGGCAATAGGGACATGGAATGTCACCTCTCTGGTGGGGAAGGAGCCTGAGTTAGTGCGTGAGGTTGAGAGGTACCGGCTAGATATAGTCAGGCTCACCTCTACGCATGGCTTGGGCTCTGGAACCAGTCTCCAGGAGAGGGGCTGGACTCTGTCTCAGTCTGGAGTTGCCCCTGGTGAGAGGCGGCGGGCTGGGGTAGGGTAATCTAATATCCCCTTGGCTTGCTGCCGGTACGTTGGGGTTTTTCCCGGTGGATGAGAGGGTTTGTTCCCTGCGCCTTAGGGTCGGGGAACGGGTCCTGACTGTCATCTGCGCTTATGCGCCGAGTGGCAGTTCAGAGTACCCAGCCTTCTTAGAGTCCCTGGGGGGGGGGGGGGTGCTGGAAGGTGCTCCACCTGGAGACTCTGTTGTCCTCCTGGGAGACTTCAATGCTCACGTGGGTAACGACAGCGAGACCTGGAGGGGCGTGATTGGGTGGAACGGCCTCCCTGATCTGAACCCAAGCTGTGTTTTGTTATTGGACTTCTGTGCAAATCACAGTTTGGCCATAACGAACACCTTGTTCGAACATAAGAGTGTCCATACGTGCACGTGGCACCAGGACGCTCTAGGCCGTAGGTCGATGATCGATTTTGTAATCGTATCACCAGACCTGCGACCATATGTTCTGGACACTCGGGTAAAGAGAGGGGCTGAGCTGTCAACTGATCACCACCTGGTGGCGAGTTGGATCAGGTGGCGGGGGAGGACGCTGGACAGACCCGGTGCACCTAAACGCGTAGTGAGGGTGTGCTGGGAACGTCTAGCAGAGGCCCCAGTCCGCGAGATCTTCAACGCTCACCTCCGGCAGAGCTTCAACAGCATTCCGAGGGAGACTGCGGACATTGAGTCAGAATGGACCATGTTCAGCGTCTCCATTGCCGAAGCTGCTGCATTGAGCTGCGGCCGCAAGGTGGTTGGTGCCTGCTGTGGTGGTAATCCCCGAACCAAATGGTGGACACCAGAGGTGAAGGGAGCCACCAGGCTGAAGAAGGAGTCCTATCGGGCTTGGTTAGCCTGTGGGACTCCGGAGGCAGCCGACAGGTATCGACAGGCCAAGCGGAATGCGGCTCAGGGCAGTGGCTGAAGCAAAAACTCGGGTGTGGGAGGAGTTCGGAGAGGCCATGGAAAAAGACTTTCGGACTGCCTCGAAGAGATTCTGGCAAACGTCAGGCGTCTCAGGAGGGGAAAGCGGTGCTCTACCTGCACTGTGTATAGTGCTGGCAGAGCGCTGCTGACGTCGACTGAGAAAATTGTCAGGCGGTGGAAGGAATACTTCGAGGACCTCCTTAATCCCACTGACACGTCTTCCGAGGAGGAAGCAGAGTCTGGGGATAAGGGGAATGACCCACCAATTTCTGGGGGCGAGGTCACTGAGGCAGTTAAACAACTCCTTGGTGGCAGAACCCCTGGTGTTGATGAGGTCCGCCCCTAGTTCCTGAAGGCTCTGGACGTTGTAGGGCTGTCCTGGTTGACACGCCTCTACAATGTTGCGTGGAGATCAGGGGCAGTACCCCTGGACTGGCAGACCGGGGTGGTGGTCCCCATCTTTAAGAAGGGAGACCGGAGGGTGTGTTCCAACTACAGGGGGATCACACTCCTCAGCCTCCCTGGGAAAGTCTATGCCAGGGTGCTGGAAAGGAGAGTTCGTCCGTTAGCCGAACCTCGGATACAGGAGGAACAATGCGGTTTTCGTCCTGGTCGCGGAACACTGGACCAGCTCTTTATCCTCTCAGGGATACTTGAGGGTGCATGGGAGTTTGCCCAACCAGTCTACATGTGTTTTGTGGACTTGGAGAAGGCATTCGACCGTGTCCCTCGGAGTGTCCTGTGGGAGGTGTTGCGGGAGTATGGGGTGTCTGGCCCATTGCTACGGGCCATTCGATCCCTATACAACTGTTGCAAGAGCTTGGTTCGCATTGCCGGCAATAAGTCGGACTCATTCCCGGTGGGTGATGGGCTCCGCCAGGGCTGCCCTTTGTCACCGGTTCTGTTCATAATTTTTATGGACAGGATTTCTAGGAGCAGCCAAGTGGCGGAGGGCTTTCACTTTGGTGGCCTCAGAATCTCATCTCTGCTTTTTGCGGATGATGTGGTTCTGTTGGCTTCATCGGGTGGGGGCCTCCAGCTCACACTGGAACGGTTCGCAGCCAAGTGTGAAGCAGCGGGAATGAGGATCAGCACCTCCAAATCTGAGGCCATGGTTCTCAGCCGGAAAAGGGTGGAGTGCCCACTCTGGGTCGGGGATGAGTTCCTGCCCCAAGTGGAGGAGTTCAAGTATCTCGGGGTCTTGTTCGCGAGTGATGGGAGAAGGGAGCCGGAGATCGACAGACGGATTGGGGCTGCAGCTGCAGTAATGCAGACGCTGCACCGGTCCGTCGTGGTGAAGAGGGAGCTGAGTGTAAAAGCGAAGCTCTCAATTTACCGGTCGATCTACGTCCCTACCCTCACCTATGGCCACGAGCTGTGGGTAGTGACCGAAAGAACGAGATCGCGGATACAAGCGGCAGAAATGAGCTTCCTCCGAAGGGTGGCTGGCCTCTCCCTTAGAGATAGGGTGAGAGGTTCGGCCATCCGGGAGGGGCTCAGAGTAGAGCCGCTGCTGCTCCACATCGAAAGGAGCCAGCTGAGGTGGTTCGGGCATCTGACAAGGATGCCTCCTGGGCGCCTCCTGGGTGAGGTGTTCCGGGCATGTCCCACCAGAAGGAGGCCCCGGGGCAGACCCAGGAGACGCTGGAGAGATTATATCTCTCGGCTGGCCTGGGAACGCCTTGGTGTTCCCCCGGATAAGCTGGAGGAGGTGGCTGGGGAGAGGGAGGTCTGGGCCTCTCTGCTTAGGCTGCTGCCCCCGCGACCTGGCCTCGGATAAAGCGGATGAAGATAGATGGATGGATGAAACTTTGTCTGACTTGACTTTTTAAATTAGCACCAGTCCTAGTCATAAAATTCAGAATTTTGACCCTTTCAAAACCAGTTACATCACATCATTCTGATGATTTACAAAGAGATAAAAGGATAAAATAATTATTTTTTACTAAATAATACAAGCAATCTGATTTATTTTCTAACCATGATTGCAGTTAAATGTATATCAATAATTAACCTTTTACGATTATATATGAATCATTACTTTTTTAAAAAGAAAAAAAAAAAACTCCCACTCAGCTTGTTAGTGGACAAATGTGGACTAGCCACCACCTGTTTACGTTCACAAAATGTTATAAAATTAATACATATTAAAACAGTTTCCACTGGATTTCTCAAATTGTCATCAGTCCTTGTCATTAAAACCAAAAAAAAAAAATTACCCTCTAAATGCTAGTTAGGTTGTCTATTACCAGTAACTTTTTTTTAGAAAAAAAAAAAAAAAAAAAAAAAAAAAAAGGATAACGTTCTCATTTTGTCACCATATAATTGTTTTCAGTCAGCGTTACAGGTCAGTACCAGTAACAATGATTTATTTTTACTTTTTTGCATTTACTTTCAGTCTTCTTCAGTCACCTTTCTCACTCACTATGTGTTAAAAGACCTCTCTGCACTGAATCATACTTGTTATTAATCTCTGGCTCTCTTCCACAGCATGTCTTTTATCCTGTCTTCCTTCTCTCACCCCAACTGGTCGCGGCAGATGGCCGCCTCCCCCCAACCCTGGTTCTGCCAGGGTCTGATTTTATCTTTCGCGGTGCACTTTTTGGTCCTACCTGCTTTAATTCATTCACCCTTTAGCTGACCCAAGGAGATCGGAAGAGAGTCTTTGTTAAAACACAGTCATCTAAATTAAAAATAAAAGGCATAAAGGATTCAACCAAAATAGAATCTAAATAAAGAAACATCTTTATGACAGTGTGACTGACAGTGACGTCTTGAAAACCAAAGGAGCACTTTCATTAGTGTGTTGGCTATATCTGCGATACGTTATGTACCGTCAGCTCCTTTCATAGAGACAGAAATGTGCAGCATGTTCTCTCAGTGGACTGGTGTTGTTAGAGTGGGCAGAGTAGACAGCCAGGTCTCACACCTACACAGTAACAAGTGCCCTGAAAATCACACCCCTGCAGTTAATGATCTTATTCCTTCACCTCCCTCTGGAGCTGTGGCAGTGTTATCGTCTCCAGTCGCCATGCTAACAACATTGTCTCCAATATAAAAGCTATCACAGCTATTTTATCACATGTATGCATATCAGTACTGTTCATTGTTCACTGCTCCACAAAAAACTCAGCAAACAATTAATTGGAAAAATATTAAAAAGTATAAACAGAAATACTTACCTGTATTCATATTTCTCAGTCTGATGTGCTCAGGAGGAAATCAGCTTTCAGGCTGTCACAGACATAAACCATATAAAAAATAAACTTTAAAAAACAGTCAAGTTCATGATTTTGTATGATAATATGTATGACCGGAAATAACGGTACAAAGTCGACAGAAAAGGTCATCTTTCTACATCTATAAGTTTCATTTTTATTTGCCAGTGAGATATCTGAATGTAAAGCGGACTGCATTTTTATCAGTGGTGTTCAGACCATTTTGTTTCTATTTATTTCTGTGAATGAATACTTGGAGTAATTTCTATTTTCTTTTTTAAAATTTATTACTCGTGTTAAAATTCGGGGAAACGTTCATGTTGTAATTTCTTAAGCAGACGATTTACTTCTAAATTTAATTAAAAATTCAGAATCAGAACTACAGCAAAAGTTACTCCATATTACTGAGACTTAGCCAGCCACGTGAAATTCATTACGCTGTCCAGGCTTAATAGGCATAGACTAATATTAATCCCACAAACCTGTTACAGCAGCACAAAGGTCTGGACGTAAAATTAAATTAAATTACATTACATTACATTAAATAGGTAAAAAATAATAAATGAGAAAAATAGTGAAAACGCCAAAAGACTCATGGTTACTACATGCAGTAAAAGACATTATGTCACAGATTTTTTTTTAATATGCACATAAAGTACATATAATGAATATTAATAAAGGTAACTAGACTCTAAAGCGGTGCACCTGTTTGATCGCATAGTAGCTAGCTGCTAGTTTGTTACGGTAATGAGCATCAGGAGCCTGGAGAGTGCTGTTCAGTAACTCAGTCTCCTCTAGCTCAAAGGAACCACCGTCATTCATTCACTTTCACTTTCTTGGTGAATTGAGCCTCTGCGACAAAACTTCGAAACGCACAAATTTCAATCGACTAACCATTGAAAAAACACTGTATCCACGACCACGTCTTCCCGTTGGAGCAGCTACTCAGTTGCTACAACAGACAGACGGACAAAAAGAAACTCGGAAGCATATGCATCAGAGAAGACTCGGGACATTTTCGCCCCGATCTTAATCCACTAGGCTGTCTGCAAATACCTTCTCCTGCTGGACGATTTACATCCTTTATCAACTATAACCAAATTTAATGTATTACACATTTTAAATACACAAAGTCGGCGTTTAATAGGTAAACTGGAAAGTCTGGGTTAAATCAAAGCAATCAGGCAGTTACACATTTCTACATTGTTTGCCTGACAGACCAAACGCAGGCGTTAAAACAAGCTCGCACAATGTGGTACATTCAAGATGAGCTAATGTGCTGCTGTGTTCCACTATTTT
The DNA here is from genome assembly GCF_900408965.1 of Simochromis diagramma. Lineage (NCBI taxonomy): Eukaryota > Metazoa > Chordata > Actinopteri > Cichliformes > Cichlidae > Simochromis > Simochromis diagramma. The sequence goes on along the minus strand of NW_024386757.1, from coordinate 174,151 downwards.
GCTACATATTCTGCTATGTGCAATCCAGATGTTGAGTTATAATAGAGCAGGGTAGCTACGTGGTATATGTGTCCTAGTGAAGGTTATGTTATTAACTATAATCTTAATGAACGAAAGTTGCCAAGATGAATGCGTCATGCACGCTGTTCCGGAAGATGTCAGCGAGAGAAGGTGTGTTTCCGGAAGACGTGGCTGTTGCTGCAGTGGCAGCTGTCATCCAAAATTATTCTGAGAAGAGCTTTTTTGTTCTGCTTCTGTCTCATCCAGCTACATTATCAAGATGATTTCTCTAACGGACTCCCAAAGTAAGAGCTGTGTTTTTGAGTGTATCCGTAGGTTCCTGCTGTCTGAGCTAACCCTAGTTTGAGCTGCAGTGCTCAAAGTGCTAACTAGCACTGTCAGTACAAGAAAGTTACCTTTCATTTTTCTCTCATGACATTCAGTGGCACAAATAGCCAGCAGCTTTCCCCCCGATAATATCCGCTGTAGCCACTAGAACGACCAAAGTTACGTGCTAGTACATTTTAAGCGCTCTGACAACTTTAGCATTCAGCGTGAGCAGCGGAGCTCCTTTGGAAGCCCTGTTGTGATTCTTATTGTGGATATTTCTGCCATCCTTGTTTGCATATGTGTTATTGGAGTACTTCCGTGTGCTTTAATTTGAAATAAGTCTGTTAGAGTTATGACTATGTGCAGGATTACATTCTGACATGCAGAGCATAGCTTCTGTCAATGTGTCCGTAACGAGATATGAACAAATTGGTTTGCTTTCGAGGTAGAAAAACGTGTAACAAAATATTATCTCTTCATGTTATCTTAAGATTTAAATGTCAGACTCTGATGGTTTGTGTGTGTCCTTCAGAGATTGGAATGGGATTAACAGGCTTCGGCGTGTTTTTCCTCTTCTTCGGGATGATCCTGTTCTTTGACAAAGCACTTCTGGCTATTGGAAATGTGAGTAACCTGTTGTTGTTCCAAAGGATGTCTAAAAGTGCAACTTCTGATTACGCAGATGCATTACTGTGTGACACGTGACAATTATTATTAATTATAATCTGTTAGTGTGATCCAGCTGTGTTTAGTTTCATATAACCATAGCAACAGCATCATTAATAGCATCAAAGTGCCTCACTTTCTCAGCAGTGTCACATTTGCATTATTTCAGTTACACAGGAAATATAACTAAAATAAAATGTCTCAGTTATGAACTTGCAGGCCACTCTTCTGTGGAACCAGCTCCTAGTTTGGATTTGGGAGACAGACAAGCTCTCTATGTATATTAGGCTGAAAACTTTAGTCTCTGATAAACAGCATAGTTAGGGCTGGATCAGGTGACCATAAATCTTTGAGGCTCCCCATGATGCACTGAGTGCTTCTTCTTCACTCGCCTTTTTTTTAGGTCCATTTAGTTATTAGTTATTAAAATCTGACTTTCTTCCACAGCATGTCTTCCTCCTCTCATCCCCAAACAGTCACAGCAGATGGCCGCCCCTCCCTGCTGGGGGTTTCTTCCTGTTCCCAGGCAAATTTTCCTTCCCACTGTCACCAAAGTGCTTGCTCATAGGGGATCATCTGATTGTTGGGGCTTGTCTGTATCATTGTAGGGTCTTAACCTTATGGTATAGAGCACCCTGAAGTAACTCTTGTGTGATATGGCACTATACATACATAAAATTAAATTGAATTGAATCCAAAATCCCTCATAGATATTCAGCTGACTGCAATTATGATTCACGTGATTTTAACACATATAAACCTTCCAGTGAGCCCAATCGTCCCATGAAAGGGGGTACTGTTATCATGAAAAAGACCATTCCCATTTGGACAATAATGTTTCATGTCACAGGATTGTTTTTGATTTGCAATGACCATTACTGCTAAACATAAGAGAAACACCCAATCACCTCACCATAGAGGTCAAAGGTTCAAGCATGATCTCTTGGTTTTTTTTTAGCTGTTGAAAATGTATTCACTTCTGCATGTCTCACTTTTTGCGATGCTGACAGCCTCTATTTGCTTACATCTTTATAGTGCTCTGAATATCCACTGTAACCCTAATATCAATATCTGTCTTCATAGAACTAATGATGGACTATTATTGGAAGAGCTGCTCTTTGCCTTTGCTACCAAACTAAATCAGTTATGTGCCAGACTGCAATTCATACTTTCTAATCTATTTAATGACATATTTCCCATAGATCTGAATGTAAATGGCAGTTAGGCAGTGTACTGATACACTGTCCAGTTGAGCAGTCTTTGTGACAGAGGGTCCTGCCACATGGGCTGCAGCAATAAACCATCTTATAAGATGGTTTATTGCTGCAGGTCTCTTAAACCTTTTCTTCCTGCTAACGTGAAACAAATTCAGAATAAACAGGACCTGCTTGGAATTTTTTATACATCATGCCGGGAGTATTGCTTGAAGCCTTTTACTCTAACACTGGATAGATGGACTTGACACGTTCAAAATCATGACATTCATCATTTTTGTCGTTAGCAATATGGCTGCTTGTAAAAAGGATTGCATTTTGGATTTTTCTGTAATGCTGCACAGTGTTAAAAATGTTCCTTCTAATATTCTCTGTAAGCACATAAAATATACCCTACCAGTCAAAACTTTTAGAACAACAATATTCCAGTTATTTATTGGAATTCAAGTCGTTCGAGGTACAAAGGTAAGTGATGAACTTACCAGGTTAAAAAAAAAAAAAAGCTAAGGTTACCCAAAACTGAAAAAGTAATGCACATTTCAGAATTGCAGATGGCATTTTTCAGGAAACATAAATGGGTTAACAATTTAAAGCTGTTCAGATCAAGCCTTGAAAGCTGGTGCTACTAATTCCTACAGGTGTTCCAACTTTTCTAGATCACTCACAGCACCCTCTGTCTGCATAAAAGCAGTGTTGGAGTGTGTTGCTACAAAAATGGTGAGAAAAAGGCAATTAACAATGGAAGAGAGACAGACCATCATAAAATTTTGGTCTTTCCTACAGAGAAATTGCAAAGAAAGTCAAGGTGTCAGTGAGTATAGTTTCAAAAAGACATCAAAAGACACTCAGAAACAAACTCTAACAGGAAGAGGTCCAAAACTGAATCAGAGGACAAGTTTCTTAACCGCTTGCATGCATTTGGTTTGTGGCAACTCTACTGGCTACACAATTATCATTTAAAACCAATAAAATTAAACTCCAGTGTTTTTTCTTTCATTCATACTAGTGCAAATAATTGCTTTCTTTCAGTCTGTTTGGATGGTATTTATATGATGCCGATGACAACACTGGATACTTGATTGCGTGTGTTTGCAGTTTTGAACCCTTCTCTAATATGTTTCCACTCTTTTTTTTTGTCTCTGCAGATTCTCTTCGTTGCTGGACTCTCCTTTGTCATCGGCCTTGAGAGGACCTTCCGCTTCTTTTTCCAGAAGCACAAGATGAAGGCCACCAGTTTCTTCCTGGGAGGAGTGTTTGTGGTGTTGATTGGCTGGCCCATTATTGGAGTTTTGCTCGAGATCTATGGTTTTTTTCTCTTGTTCAGGTAAGATGAATACAAAAGGCACACAACAGATTCAGTAGACTGACAGTTATCTTGTTTAAAAAGCCCACGAAACACTGAAACCTGAGATACAGTAAACTTATTCTTTACATGAAAGAAGCAGGATGGCTTGAGAGATCTGATTGAAACTTGGGCTCAGTCCTGAAAAGCCCTACATTTTATATATTAAATTGCACTTTGGAAAGCACTGTTTTCATCAAAGTTGCAGTGTGTATAAAGACTTAAAGTGGACATGAAACACTACATGGACTACTATGCTTTAAAAAAACTGCCATGGATTTCGCACTGTCTTATTTCTGGATTTAAGAAATAACTGCTCAAAGTCTTTAAAACAAGCTTAGCACCATCCTGAGTCTGCACAGAACATGACATCACCGGGTTGGGTTGATTAATTGTGGTCTATAGACTTACTGTCACGATCAGGCGAGCCATTTATTATGGTTGAGAACAAAGCATGAACATTAAAAAAAAAATACACTGTAAAAGCTAAATTCCTAACAAACTGAAAACCTGGAGACACTTTGGAAATATTGAGAGAACGAGGAGACGCGAGGGAGCATTAACAGACGCAGCCAACTATTGTTGCAATTTGGCACTATATACATGAAATTGAATTAAATATCCTAGGAGCCACACATAGGCGAGCAGTCTGAGAGTGAAGAGCTCTGTTGGGTTGATGTGGTACTTTGAGATCATTAAGATAAGATGGGGCCTGAATATTCAAGAGCTTGTATGTGGTGAGAAGGATTTTAAATTCGATTCTGGATTTATCAGGGAACCAGTGATAAGAAGCCAATACAGGAGAAATTTGCTCTCTCTTTCTAGTCCCTGTCAGTATTTTCACTGTAGCATTTTGGTTCAACTGAAGCTTTTCAGTTCAGGAGTTTTTAGGATAGTGCTAATATGTGGTAGATATCATTTTAGCCAGTGTTGTTTAGAAAATGTTTTCAAAATAGACTTGACAAGGGAAAGTCTGTCAATTCCAAAATTATCACCGGATAATTAAGATGGAACCAAGAGATGCAGATAATGCTTAAAGACGAAGACCAAGCCCAGTTCTGAGCCTTGAAAGCTAGCAACAACTTGGTGTTAATAATCAACCTGTGGGATGATTCTTTCCATCTTCATTATAAAAACATTTATGCATAAAAGTTGGTCATCTAGTCTGGTTCATATGGAAGAGGATTAAACTACTGGGGGGGGAAAAGTGAGCATGTCTTTTTTTTTTTCTTTTTTCTTCTTTTCCAGAATTCTGAGAAAAAAGTCAGAATTCTGACTTTTTTCTCAGAATTCTGGAAAAGAAGAAAAAAGAAAAAAAGACATGCACGTGTTCAAATAATGTAATAATCAAAAAACACTTTGTGGGGGTTTTTTCATGAATTGTCTTTGGCTTCTCCCCTCTGTCTTACTCTCCTCTCTTTAATCACATCCAGGGGCTTCTTTCCAGTGGTTGTAGGCTTTATCAGGAGAATACCAGTCCTTGGCTCCATCCTAAACCTGCCCTTTATCAGTGCAGTGAGTATTACCCAGCTCTACACCTGCTGTGCAGCTTTTGTTTAAACACAGCATGGTTTCTTCATTAATCATCCTATTCAAACACCTCAAGCACAACAGATTAACCAGACTGCCCAAATAAATGCCATGGTTATTTAACTGAAAATCAGTTTAATAGACACACGAGCTCAGCATACACAGCTAGGATGGAAGCAGTTTTGGAAAATTAAATGTAGTTTTGTGTGTTTAGCTTGTCTCACACATTGCTTTGTGGCTAATAAACATACCCCTACCATGCTGTTGTGTTGGAAGCTTTGTTTTGAGGTGAGCATCTGTCTTTATTTTTTTTTCTTAAGCCTTCGTAAGGCTCTGAGGACAATCAGCAGTCGTGGTCAGTCACTGCCGATTTTCCTTTGCATGTTAACTTATCTAACGCGCTTTGAGTCTCATCTTTTTGGAGCAGGTAATTGTCTTTTGTTTTTTAACCTTTAAGGCACACACCACAGGCATGTCATCTGAAGACTGATATATCTTAAGATGACATGTTGTACATCTAGTCAGCCAAGCCATCCGTCCATCGTCTTTTACTTCTCCAGTTCAGGGTTGCAGTAGCCTCTTTTAGTCATAGGGCAAGAGTCGGTGACCTGTCCAGGCTGGTGACCCTGGACAGACTACCAGCCTATTGCAGGGATAGCACTGAGAGATATTGACAGTCACACTTGTAGCCAATTGAGAATCACCAGTGAAGTTTACCTGCTTGTCTTTGGACTGTGATAGGAAGCTTGAGTACCTGGAGAGAACCTGCAAATCCCACGCAGAATGGCCCCAGTGGATTTTAACAGTAAGGCTGCACCATGCAAAATGCAGTGAAATATGAATTGTACAAACTGCAGACAAAAGGATTTAAAAAGGTTGGTCTGCAATGAGCCACTTTGAATATTTTAACAAGCTAAACAGCCAGCTTCTATGGAAGATTAGCTGTCACAATTTCCCACAATCATGTTGGCTAACCTGACAAAATCTAGTTATGGGCATATGTGCATACATTTTCTTCTTTTTTAACAGTATCATGCATAAAAGAAGTGGATATAGCCTTCAGATCTAAAAAGGAAGTCAGTTCCTTAAATGACATTAACCTGCTTTCTCTCCATTGGTATTTTATAGTCCACCTGCAGCAGGTGCTGTAGGGGGTTCAGTGCAATAAGGACTGGGCAGCAGTCAAAGGCAGAGGTCCCGTTGGTCTCATACGCAGTTGGCTCTAGGGAAGGGGTCTCGAAGTCCAGTCCTTGAGGGCTGGTGTCCTAAATCTTTTCCATGTGTCCCTGTTGCAACACGCCTGTATACAATTAGTAGGTCACTAGCAAGACTGTATAGAACAGGGGCGGGCAGTTCCAGACCTCGAGGGCCGGTGTCCTCATTTTAGATGTGTCCTTGATCCAGCACAGCTGATTCAAATGGCTCAATTACCTCCTCAACATATCTTTTCCTCAACATAAGTTCTCCAGAGGCCTGGTAATGAACTAATCAAGTGATTAGTTCATTACCAGGCCTCTGGAGAACTTCAAGACATGTTGAGAAGGTAATTTAGCCATTTAAATCAGCTGTGTTGGATCAAGGACACCGGCCCTCGAGGCCTGGAGTTTGACACCTGTGGGTTAGGGGTTGCCATTTCAGCATGCAGTCAAGTTCTATACTCTTGCTAATGACCTACTAATTTTATTCAGGTGTGTCGCAACAGGGACACATGGAAACGTTTGAGGACACCGGCCCTCAAGGACTGGAGTTTGAGACCTGTACTCTAGGGACATGGAGTGTCACCTCTTTTGTGGGGAAGGCGTCTGACTAAGTGCTTTTGGTTAGAGATACAGGTTAGATATACTCATCAGGCTCACATCAGCACATATAGCTCAGGTTCTGAAAAGTGTTTCCTGGAGAGGGGCTAGACTCTGTTCCACTTTGGAGTTTCCCCTAGTGGGAGGTGGGTTTGGTATATACTAGGCTGCCTGTTTTACCCTGGTGGACGAAAGGGTTTCCCTGCACCATCAGGTTGTGTGCTGTTGTGTGCAATTATGTACTGAAAGAATAGTATTCAGACTTGTTAGACTCGTCTTTTTTGTTTGTTTAAAGAGAAAGTAGTGCACACAACCTCGTTGCAAACAGGTTATAAAAATGACCTGAAATTTTGAGACTGTGCCTTGTCAGCTGTGGTGTGTCCCTTTAGGTCATGCATGCTTCACTTTAAAGTGTTGCAGGATAATCGCAAACACTGCAGTTCAGCCGCTCCTACATTTATCTGTGCCAAACATTCTCCACATGAGTCCTGAATGTCAACAAGCTGTCACTTAACACGGTTTCTTTCTTTTCTTTCAGTATGCGGACAAAGTGGGCGAGAGCAACACTATGGTATAACAGTGACTTTTTGTAACCAGAGAAAGTTGTTTGATTATAGGTTTTATAAAGCATCACAATCTCCCATGGTGCTGAGTAAAAGCACCTAAATATACAGATCAGATTCAGATTTCCACATTCAAGCAGACAAGGACTGTTTTTGTCTGTAACTTCAGTGGTCAGCACTACCAATCACAGATTCATCACTGTATCGCACCATCAGTTTCTTACTGTCAACACTAAAGTCTCTACAATAAATGTTTCAAATGCCATCGATCCCTTCGCCATTGACTGCATCTTGCGTTTAAAAGGAGGATAGAAGACTCCCTCAAGGCCCGACTTTATCTACATGATGTTCTTAATCTGTGGAACTGTCAGATAAAACTACCCAGTGCAAGGACAAGAAGTGGAAGTGCATCCTGCCATGTTTGCCACGTTTGTGCCTGTGCTTTAACCTAATTTGCACAAAAGCTTTTAAATCCAGGATTTTGTTTACAGTTACACCCCCGTTTCAGCTGTTGGAATATTTACTTTGTCCATTTCTTTGTGATTGTGTTCAGTGTTGGCTAGAAGTGTTTCTGTATAAATTATTTTTTAAATATGATCGCTTGACTTTATCTGTTATGAGTGGCAGTCTGTCTACTCGTTCGGTGGGATAGACACAGTTCTCGAGTTAAGTGTTCAAAGACAATGTTCTTGCAACACAAAAGTTAAGGACACATTGGATCTTGATGAATTAATATTCAAATTGAAAATCCTTACTGACGCACAAAATAGTTTTATACCAAAATCATATACTCTTTGAGAGCTAGGATTTAAAATTACAACAAAAGTTTAAATTATTTTCTGCCTTTTTTTGAGCTTTACATTTATGATTTACTTGTTTTTTTTGTTTGTTTTTGTTTTTAATAACCGGTAGTAGGAAATGTTGTTGGGTGACTGCTATTAGACATTTAAACAGAAGATAACATGCTACTAAATATAGGCATCAGACCTGTGATATTAGATGTTGCTAAATAAATAAGAGAAAGCTACAAAGCCAAACAGGATTATTATCAAGAAAAACTTCTGTGTGGAACTGAAAAAATACTATTACAAAATAAAAAAGGAAACAACTTTCCCCAGCTGGGCCAGATAAAGCTAAGGCACCACAAGTGTGGCACAACTATGTGCATTTTTTTTTTTTTTTTTTTTTTTTTTTGGACAGTGTTGTGGAGGGTCTTCAAAGAGTACTCAAATATTTTGCAGTAAATATTGAATATTTTTGCCATCAGTCTTACTTTTTATAATCTTTTCCTGTTTGCTTCCACCAAAGGGGACAGCATGTGGAATAGGCTCAAGCCCCCAAAACACTGAGTTGGATAAGCGAGTAGGTTTGTAAAATTCTTTCGCCTGTGAGGCTTTTTCAGTGTTTTCAGTGTTGACATCACATTGATCAAAAAAAGCAACACTTGAATCTATTCTAAGGTTTTTGGGCCTAATTCACTAATATGTGTGAACAAATATTCTTAGCTGAAATAGGTGTGCACAAAAAGTTATTCTCATGTTTATGAGATGTGCACATAAGAATCATTCAACAGCCCATGCCCGCAGTCAGTATACTGATTTATCTAAGGTAACACTTTAGATAACTAACAGCTCTAAAGCTTAACCTAGACTAAAATGTAGCGTATGTTCAATGACTTTGTCACCATTATACACCATAGATGGGGGTAAGTAATTCATTTTATAAAGGTATAAGAACACACAAGACATAAGAGGGCCACACCAATAACTAAACTCAAACCTGCTCAATATTTATTTCATTATAAATTTTTAATTGTTTAATTTAGATTTCACGAGTAAAAATGCCAACATTTAATCATTATTTGATCAATATTTCCAAAACAATTGTGAACAAAATGAGTGAGAAAAATCTAGGCTATTTTGGGCTTGAAAATGTGTATTAAAGTCAGATTGAATGTCTTCAGTATCTCAGTGTATGGATTTGTTAAACTTTATCTCTGAAAAATGTTTGTTTACATAAAAAGGTTGATCAAAAGAGAGCCAGCATCTTCTGAGCAAGGTTCCCTACATGTGGAAAGTTCTTGCCTCTGAGAGGAAAATGGAAATCCAGCACTCAGACTAAATGGAAGATTGTTCTGCTACTAATAAATCAAAAATCAAAATATTTTGATTCAGCGTTCTCGCCTGATGATGGTAACTATTTTAGTTACAACACCTCAACTCTTGGAAAGGGCACCTGCTAATATGCTTCTTTTTTCTCAGGGTATATTTGTGTTGCCCATCAAGTACTCTGATAAATTCCACATCAGATATATATTTTTTGCAGTTTTGTAGGAACCTGCAATTTTTATTTCACCCAACATTTGTCTGGCCTCACATATACCAAAGGAAACACACTGGACCTGGTTTTTACTTTTATTATTTACATTTAATAAGGACTGTATTTGTTCTGGGGACATCTTTATTTGTGATCATCATGTTACTGTGTGGTTAGCGCTCGCGTCTTACATTCCTGTGCGGCTGTGAAATTCCCTGCTTTTGAACAGTCTTATTCCTTCACAATGACCAACAGTGGTTTTACGATCTTCTTTCCATTTCAGATAACATATATCGTGTTACAGTGAGGTCAGCTCCTGTTTCAAAATCTTTACTTTAGACAAATGACAGGATTTGCAGTTTAAAGTGTTCTTGTCAAAAAGTGGAGTATTTGTTGAGCTCAACTCATTCATACATTTACTTTAAAAAGCAAACAGAAAAACAAGCTTAACAAGTTTCTCTCATTTACAGGCCAATCTAAAATTATTTTTTATGCAAAGATGTTAGAGAAGGGTGTGGCTAAAAGCTTACAGCTGTTTTGGACAAATACAGCTTTCTGGATCATTTTCAGTCCGTCTTTAATCAAGCTCATTTAACTGGAACAGGTCTTCCTCCTTTGATCCAATGATGAAGAAGAATGTTCTGTTTCGTTTGACCTGACCTCTGCCCTTTGAACTGCTGACTACTACATGCGTGGTGCTTGTATCTGGGTCTGCTTTGGATTGGTTCTCCTTATATCTGTCTGAACAGTCCTTTCCTGTGTTGTTTCCCAGTACAGGTCCTCTTCCACCTCTCTTGCCTATAATGTGCCATAACGTTCCACCTGGGGGCTTTTATTGTATTTGTTAAATCTTCTCCCTTTTCAGCACATTTTGAGCACCTTTAAGAACTTTTTTTTTTATCACTGATATGATGATGTTTCTCCAGTCTAGAAAAAAAAGTGCTATATTTAAAAAAAAAAAACAACAACAATTTAACTTCGACACCGATGCAGCCCGAGCAGATCCCTGTGATCAGAGTGAGAACTAAAGCTTTTACCACAGTGACTCTGGAACTCTTTCCCACTGAGCCTGTGACCTGTGAACTCATCTGTGCTGTTTTTTTTACAAAGCAGCTAAAAAACAAAAACTTTTGGGGGAAACCTTTTGTCCCTTTTTGTTTTTTACTGTTTTTGTTCTGAAGCTCTTTGTGATATTTATCTTGGAAAGAATTATATAAATAAAAGTGTTCTTAACTAAATGAAAAAGCTGGTCTTGATTGTTCCATCCCTGCATGTGTAAAGTTTGGTTAAAAAGTCCTTGTTGTAATGCAGCTTTGCTAAACAAGGTTTGTCTATTCCCACTCTGCGTCAGACAAGTTCTTGTATTTCTTGAATCAGATTGCAGTAAATAAATACTTAGAAGACTGGGGTTAGGTTAAATGGTGATTTCAAATTGCCCATAGGTTTGAATGTGAATTTGAATGGTGGTCTGTCTCTCTGTATTAGCCCTGCAGCAGACTGGCAGCCTGTCTATGGGTGCACCCTGCCTCTCGCCCTGAGACAGCTTGGATAGACTAAAAATTTTATATATATCTCCTAAACACAAACACCAAATCATGCACACTGCTCATAAGTAGATGAAGATGAACACACGCACACAAAAAAAAACTACAAATAGGCAAATTAATTAAATGGCTTATTTTATTTTTAAAATGTCTACTAATAGTAACATTAAAATATGAGCAGTTTAGAAAAGAAAGAATTCAAAATGATGAGTACTAATGTCAAGATAAAAGCAACACTCCTGTACATCACAAGGTAAATGCAGTGTCAAATGAACACCAGTAAAACCAAAAACAACAAGGACAAACAAGGAACAAAAGAAAAGAATAGCCCTTTATTGTTATTGTACATGTACAACGAAATTCTGGGTGTCCACACCAACTGTGCTGAAACAAAATAGAAATAGTAGACAGCAGGAAGAAATATAAAACAGGAGAAATAAATACAATCAAGTGGGATATAAAGTATACAAAACAAGAGAATGTATCCAAAAATGAGAGAGAGAATAGGCCCACATTACAAAACAAGATGCAAAATGCTTGGAAGTGGTGCAAAGAGAAGACTGAATAGAGTGGCCTGTGTGTGATTGGCCTGAGTGATGGGGGCTACTCAAACCATGGCTCAGATTGGTGAGGTGGGTGGGGTAGTGTTGTTGTTGAATGGACCAGAGGAAGAAGCTGTTTGTGAGTCTGGCTGACTTGAGGAGCCGACCACACCACTGCTGTGTCATCTGCAAACTTCACTATGGGGTTATTGCTGAAATTGGCTTTGCAGTCATGTGTGAGCAGGGTTTAGAGAAATGAGCTGAGGACTCAGCCCTGAGGGGAGCCAGTGTTGTAGATAAAGGATGGATAAACATGTGATGGTGTTGATCCTAACAGATTGAGGTGTGTTAGTATTGAGTTTTTGCAGTATCATCCTTAACTCTGCTGATATCCCACTGAAAGATGAGTCATCCAGGGCCCATTTTCTGGGAAAATCATCACCTGCACCAACTCTCTGTGGCTTTGGAGTTTGCCCATTCTCTGACCCAGGCTAAGGAGATGCTCCAAGCCCTGTTCATCACCTCCACATTCCCAATTCCTCCACCTCGCAGCAGTAGCAGCAGGAAATCCTTTCCACATCACAGTAGCAGTGGACAAGCCTTCCCACGTTGCAGCAGCAGCAGTGACCCAACTCCTTGAGTCCCTCCTCGTTCACATCACCGCCACAGCTAAATCTCACCTCCTGCAGTTCTCGGCCCAACCATTCTTATGGATTTAACCACCATCCTTCTGATCAGCAGATGACCTGCTGAGCTACAGCCACCCCATGAGTGTAACCGTATTAAAAAATGCACACAAATGCTTGGTGGCATCTTTGAGTAACCAGCTACAATGTGGGAAATAGGGCAGTTAGTGATATTCTTCTATTACTGACAGTGAACATCACTCATTCACTCCTGTAGGCTGTGGACTGTTCCTTTCATTAGTGGATATGTTGCCTTTTGATTCATTAAATGAACTCACATCTCTCCGTATACTGCTCCAGTAAGCAAGGTGCAAACATTAAAAATTACCACAGAGGAGAATATTGCTGTTGTTATGAACGTCCAGGGTGCTCCACATTTCATATTAATGGCCTGCAGCTCCGACTAATTTTGAAAAACCACCCTGGGGAGCAGGAGTGTTTAGAGAAGCTTGATTCAATTCACAGGTATTTTACAACAGACTTCAGCTGTCTGTGAAAGGAACTGGATCGATTAGTGGCACAATTCATTCACTCTCCTAACCGCCCCCTTTCCATCAAACTTGCATGACCTATTGCTGGCAGCATCTTGACGGAGCATAGAAGGTTCACAGAGGATATAAGTAGAGGCAGAGGAAACACCACCAGCAGCTACCCTGAACCTTCTACTCTCTCATTGTCTCTGCAGGCGCCAGGCTTACAGGACCTGTGATACCATGAAGGTAGGTGGAAGGCATGAAACGTTTGCAGTATTTTGGTGGAAGGAATTTATTTATTTATTTTTCTTTTAAAACAGGTTTCATTGGAAAAGATTTTTTTAAATATCTGGACTTTTTCCATCCTCAAAAAAGTGAAATGCATTCTTTTTTGAAAATGTCATTTAGGAAAATGTTATCTTAACTAAACATTTTAATATCTCACTTTCTAAAAGATGAATCAATCAGCAATATCAAAGTAATTTTGGAGATGTCCTCACTAAAAGTTCACTTTTTTCTTTGTATTCACAGATATATTGCATATACACGTTTTTCACTGAGGCTTCACAGTTACGGAGTTAATTATTAAAAGATTTCTTCAAGTGAATATAAAGGCACATATCTGAGTGAGTCGGTCTGTGAGGAAGATGAAGGATGCTGATGACATCATGATTTGATCATTTCTTTTTTACCGACAGGGTTTGAAGACTGTCACAATAGCGTATGTACTCACACTTTTATTACTGGCAACATTTATCTCCCAGTCACGGAGCACGCCAAAGGTACGGCTGGTTTGATTTAATTTTTTTCCCCTGTTGAACTGCTTTGTCACAAGATTACCAAAACAATTATTCATATTCTGACAGTATTCTAAAGTCATAAAAATACCTCCAGCTTTGAGCTTCAAATACTATTTCTTCTATAAAGGGCTCATTCCAGCGAAGAAACTGGACCCCGCAGGCTATGCTGTACCTCAAGGGCACCCGTATGTATCTAGCTACTGACATAATAGGAACAGGGTGACGATAAACATTTACTGTCACCATTTATCTATTTATTTAGTTAGTTATGTAAATAAACCATAAAGTTGTTTTTAAAAACATTTTTTCAGAGGGAAGAAGGTTCATCTCAGAGGACCGAAAAGAAGGAGATGTCTACGACACTCTTCACCTAGGTACAATAAAGTATCCTGTAAAATGTAATAACAAATGAATAATCTAAAAAAAAATGTAAAGAACCTTTAGTCATCCTTGGTGGTAACCATAACTAATTTGAAAGCAAAATAGCCTCTTGAAAAAAATAAATGGTTTTTGATATGTGTGTGGGGGGGGGGAAACATTTTGATTGCACAGGGCTTATGGTAAACACTGATGGTGACTTAGACCTCACAGAGTTAACTTTCATTATTTAAAAGAAAGACAAAAATAAACTTTCCATGTTTATACACAGTAAGTGGTTTTCATGGCGGACCTTGACCTGCAATCACCTTCAGGACTGTGTTGTGTTTTCTTGATTGTCAGAGACTCGTAGTCACAACACAGAGAAGCTGACTGTGGACCAGGCTGCTACTGTTCTGCTTAATTTCCTACAGCAAGCTAGAGAGGGAGGTGAGAGCAGAATCTGGACCTATGGGTTCTATATACACGTTTTTCAAATGTATGTTTTTCATGCTTTGAGCATCACAAGATGCCATGATGGCCACTTCAGCTGTTTTTGAGAGAAGGTAGATATTTCTAGAGCTGACTGGGTAACTCATATACTGTAAACTGGCATAGTGCAACTCCGACCAAATATACAAAAAAAAAAAAAAGATTAACAGTCCTTTAATATCTCTGTGAGAAAACAGATGATTTAGGTGTTAGAGTTCAAGTTGTGGGAACTATGGTAGTTGTCAGCATGGCTGTGTCATTGAAGTTTTATGAAGGGCTTTTGCGACACAAATTTGCCTTTATGCCCCAATAAAGAAAAGAGGTTGAATTTTTTTTTTTTTTTTTTTAAATTTGTTCCAGTTCGAATAAACTTCAGATTGTAGTGAAAAGGCAATAATAGAAGGAGAAAAAAAAAAAAAAAAAATAGATTTCAAATCTTGTGGCATTTAGTTCAAAATGTGTGTTTTGTTCTTCTTTTTGCTCAATTTCAATTCCATACTTTCTTTTACCGTTCCTCTCTTCTAGCTGATGAAAACGCAGATGAGGTGTATATCCAGGAGCTACCAGTGTGGAAGAGGGAATATTTCTAATGTTTGTATCATTGCCAGACAACCTCTGATTTGTTCTGTGTGTGGGGGAAAAGGAAGCTGTAAATATAAATTCTCTAAATATGAAATGTGATGTTTTAATAAAAAGAGTTTAATTGAAACTGTTTGGGGCAAATTTTCTACTTTTGTGGTCAGTGTTATTTTTCAGGTATATAATCAATCCCTGTAAAACAAAAAAATCAAGAAGCTCCAGATTTCAAAAATATGAATCAAGAATTTAAACAAAACTGAAATTAGGTTACTTGGAAATTCAAGGAAAGATGAAAACATGATGATAAATAATAAAATAGAGTACATCAGAATTTTTGCAATATTAGACCACAAGATTACCTTGGAAAACTCAAAACATATACAAACCATTTCAGTCCAGAGTGAAGCAAAGCATCTTTTGAATCAAATCACGTCATGTAGCTCGTTCCCTTATATTGCCATATTTAAACTACTGTGTAGAGGTGTGTGGTAACACCAAAGTGCACTGTAAAAATTGTGTACTTTTAAAAAAAAAAAAAAAAAAAAAAAAGGCAATAAGTAGTCGTTAGATTTTGCCCATCACTTTCTTCTTTAAACGTGAAGTGGTAGTTGCATCATCCTAGTGATTCCAAATGTCACTTGTGCAACAAGTCCAATCACAAAAAGTCAGTGAATACTGAGACGCATAGTTTACAGATGTAACCAAATTCTTGCAAAGTCAAATGCTGCAGACCTTCCAACCTCAACTTTTCAGCCTTCAGATTAGCTCAGTGGTCCCTTTGTTCAGTGTAAAGTCCACATCTGTGTTATACTTCCTGTTTTACTTTGACAGTCCCTCGTCTCATGTCATCGTTTTTGGTTTTGCTTTCTCTAATCTGAAAAATAGTCTTCTAAAATTAAAAGGCTACAGTGTCAAATTCATTGCTTATTCTAAATTGCTCCTAAAGCGCAACCCTCTACTATCGCTTCATGCAAACAGACAAACGAATGGAAAGCCTGTGACAGACACTTTGTTCTACTCAAGTTTATTTTAAATAACTGTAATGTTCAGTTAGCATTTTCAGACTCTGCTTGACTAAAGTTATTTTGGCGAGCTAGCATTTGAAGACAGATGATAAACTTAGATTTAACCTTTCTACAAACTTTATAAAAAGTTTGTTATGCAGGGTGGACTTTATTGCCTGGCAGCAGAATAAGTGTAACAATTGTTAACAAAAGGTGATGATGTGGGGGGGTTGTCATTACTGTGGTGTAGACTGCGGGGCTAACCAGGCAGTGATTTCCCCCCCCCCGCACACATTTGTCTGTCGAGTCCATCCAACTGTAAAGGCCATAGCTACTCTGGAGCATTTCAGTTTCTTGACTCTCCTGGTTGCTGCTTCTTCCCCTCTGGCACAGCATTGAGCACAAATGGAGATTTGATATTCATCCGGTCCCTCTCGGCCTCCTCATCTTCATCATAGGGTTCATCATCGTCATCCTCAACATCACTGTGGTGGGGCGTGGAATGGATAGAGGCAGAAGGAGAGGGTGGAACCGAGTAGGGCCGGGGATACCGGAAACCCTCCGTCTGTGGAGACAAATGAGCCCAGTCACTGTAAGTCAGTGATTCCTAAACAGATCTGTGAATTTTGCTACACTAATCTAAAGTTGAAGTAGATCGTTAATTATGATTAGTGTGTGAACTCTTACCAGTTGAGTAGAGGAGCCTAAAGTAAAAAAAGGAAGCTGGCAGGCTGGCCTAGAACCATGAAATGCTCATTTTTATCTGATAATCGCTTAGAAACATTGGATTTAAAAAAGCACTCTTAAATACTTAGAAAATTCTTGTTACAGCAGTTGACTTCATCAAGAAAAGAAAAACAAACAACAACAAAATGTATATAGTTGTAGTATTTCAGACTCCCAGTTTGCAGCCAGTCACAGAACTAACCTTCCTAATCTGTTTATTCAGTCTGTTGGCATCACCAGCTCCACCCTGCTCTCCACAAGAAACTGACAGAAATTCTCCAGAAGTATCTCAGCTCCCTTAGGAAATAGAGGATGCTCACCCCCTTCTTGTATACAGCCTCTGTGTTGGTCTTCCAATTCAGCCTTTTAATGTAGAAGTATCTGGATGTCAACTCCTGCACCACAGCGGCATCTTGTCCTACGATAGACACGGGACGTGTAGCCACCATCTTCGTTTAGATATCCATCACCTTTCTGGTCTTTTCCACATTCAGAAGCAGAGGATTTCTCTGCTCCACAAAATGATCCACCAGTCCTGTGTACTCCTCTTGTTCCCAACATATCCAATCACTACAAAAATCAGTATTTCTGTCGATGTCATGAGCCAGATTTTTACGTCTGATTTTAAGTGGGATGTGTACAAGGACAACAAGAATGGACGCAGCAAGTTCCCCTTGGAGTTGCTGTATTGAACATTAGACAAACTATCTCACATACTGCAGTTTGTCAGTTAGACTGTGATACATGAGATCCTGAGATGTTTACTAACATTTCCTGTATGTCTCTCTTAATCTGACTGAATTGTGTTAAATTTGATAAATAAAACAAGATGACCCTCAGCAAGCATCTAGATGGAAGCAAGGCTTATGTAGAGACCAAATATAAGAGTCGACAATGCAATCAATCTACCTGCCACAATCTGAAGAGGGTCAAGTGATGTTTTCATGGACCATAACAAGTCTCTCAGACTTTGTCACATGTGATGTGAGGGCCGCTGATCATTAGGATCCAATGGCATCAACTTGTTTGGTACAAGAACCACACAGAATTTAGTAACGCCAGTACATTTCTCATGCTTTCAATTAGGTTGTAAATGTAACCCAGGATCACAGCTAGCTAGCAAAGGTCCTAGCCTCATGAGAACTGAGGGGAAAGGAAGAATTTAAAAAAAAAAAAAAAAAAAAAAAAAAAAGAAGTTTCTTTCCGTTTAACATTTTTTTGTCATTTCCTGCCTCTTTGGGCAAAAAGAGGCCAGCCAAACACACGAGAAAGGCCAGGATGTCCTCTGAGCACATCAGGACTTATTAGGGTAGCTCAAATAAGTCAAAAGATATAGGGGAAAAAAAGTCCATTACAGAGGACAAATGATTAGGCTGGGTCTCAGGAGGACAGAGAGGGTCCTGACCAAGGTTTTTAGGGTAACTTAAGTTGTAAGGCCAATATTAAATCAAAAGGGGATCAGACATAATCCCCACAAACAGTAAACTCTTTAAATCACTTCACAAAGCTCTACTTTCTCCTCAACACTTACTCTACATAAAGTTTTGTGCACAACTATGATCAAAATTCCTTGTAAAGGATTCCTTACCTTCAGAGGGGCCATGGGATCCATCTTGAACTTCTCTGGGAAAGCTCTACTAAGGGCCAGGTGACGTGCATGTATGTAGAACTGTCAAACAAGCCAGAAATACATTAAGAACTGAACAAACATTTCAATGAAAGATTTGCAATGTGGGCGTCTGAACTACCACCTCTAATAAATCTTGACCATAAGAATACATCCTTCAGTAACAACGAAAGTAGTCTTAAAGTGCATGCTTTGTTCTACATATGGACCAATTATGAAATCTTGTATGCTTGTTTTGCAATCATCTTGGAGGTCAGCACGTTATCCTGTTAAAGTAGAGGGTGAACTATATAGCAGATCAATACATGGCACATTGTACCACAGTTCACAGGAACCACAGCATGGTAGCCCTATATTTGACTTGTGTAAGTGGAATAGCCTAGCACAACCAAAGTTGGCAGCTTGCTGTTCACTGTTGTATACCTGTATCTGGTAAACAGCAAAAGCAGTAATAAAATTGATTATTTGTTGGCTGAACCAGAATATAGTTCAGTAGTAGACTCCTGTTTTCTCTGATTGTGTCCTGTTCTGACTATAACCAAGTAACTATTCAGGGCTTCAGAATCAGAAACCGACCCGTCCCAGGTATCTCCAGTCCAGAAGGTCAGACAGCCTCTCAGTTCGGTTGCGCTGGATGATACGCTGCCGCCGAGACTGCTGGCAGAAACTGAACATGAACTGAGTTAGCTGGTTGCAGGACTCCTCAGCAGAACGGAAGCGTCGGTCCACTATATAGATACCTGACAGAGAGGAGGAGGGGGGAAAGAACATAATCCATAAGGATGAACACACATAATTCACAGTGTTTGTGCACCCATGAGTGTGAATGCACTCACGCACCATATGCAGCAGGGTCCGACACGTGCTCCTCCATGAAGCAACCAAAACCTGACAAATTGGTGGTCACACTAGGAATGCCCATTACAGTACACTCACCTGGAGAACAGAAGACAGAAGCCCTAAACAACATGCACAGGGGAAGTATAAAGCATTTGTGTAGAAACATTTATGCCTGGCTACAACATGAGGATGGTCAGTCTACCAGGTGTGTAGCCCCATGGTTCATAGTAGGAAGGGAACACTCCAAGGTTACAACCACGGACAAAATCCTCGTAGTCCATTGGCAGCAGAGGACTAGTCGAGGACAAGAACTCCGGGTGGAAAACAACCTGAGAGGGTGACACACAGATAAGAGTTGCCCATGTCCTTATTTGGCAGCATAGCACAAATTAAAACATAAAAGTTAAGCCAGTTTGTTTGTTTTTAATAACTACAAGTCAATAGATTAAAGACCAACTGTGTAGTCACAGTAGATCTCTCCACATTTTAGATATATATTTTAAAAATTAATATCTATCTCCATCAATAGAGAGATCTTATCACACCTGACATGGCTGACATAATGTTTTGTTTACCTTGACACGGTCGTTCCTGGAGTTGAAGAGGCCAACACGTCTGATGTTGGACAGGATGGGATCTGCTGAGTCGTCCAGCATGTTGTGAGTGGTTACTGGAGGGAGGCTGTGCCTCTGCAAGCCAAGAGGTTAAAGTATGCGATTAGGATAGATAAACATAAAAAGTGAGGAATTCAATTGACCCCTGAGTGATTTTAAAAAGTGCCTGGTGACCAGGCCCTTAGGCAATGGGGTCCAGTCAGATGCAGCCCAAAGAAGCTATACTGGCTTCCCTCCAGTAGGTCCACCACCTGCAGGTTACGGTTAGAAGGCGCTATAGGCATTGGGTACATTGTGTGACAGGCGATGTTCAAAGGCAAAGGCTCTACAGGAGGGCGGTGGTCCAGTCTCCAGATACCAGGGCTGGCTATTAGGAAATGGAACATCAATTCTCTGGTGGAATTGAAGCCTGAGCTTGTGAGAGGTTGAGAGATATCAACTAGATGTAGTCAAGATCTGGAACCATCCTTGGCAGGAGCTGGACTCTGTTCTAGTCCAGAGCTGCCCTAAGATGTTAGGAGGAATCTGGTATCAGGCATCGAAACCAGAGGAGAAGATACGGACCCATCATCTCATCATGTGGAATGTGAGATTTCTTCACAGTAACGTGGATGAATTGGTGGCCCTGGCATCAGTGGGCATCTTATCCGTCCAATTAACCACACTAACACCAAAAAGTAAGACAGTCCATGTTTATCTGCATCTAATTCAGGCTGACCAAGGAGAGCAGAAATAAGATAAGGGGGGGGGGGGGGGGGGGTCTGGCCGTGTTTGTGAATGATAAGTGTCCAGAGTTACACCATCTAACTATCAAAAAGACACTGCAGTAAGGACATTGAGCTGGTAAGCTAGTAGAATGAGGCCGTATTATCTACTGTGGGAGTGTACATATGTTATCGTGATAACATGTCTTCCTTCTCTCTCCCCAACCTGTCACAGCAGATGGCCCCGCCCCTCTCTGAGCCTGGTTCTGCCGGAGGTTTCTTCCTGTTAAAAGGGAGTTTTTCCTTCCCACTGTCGCCAAAGTGCTTGCTCATAGGGGGTCATATGATTGTTGGGTTTTACTCTGCATGTATTATTGTAGGGTCTACCTTACAGCAACTGTTGTTGTGATTTGGTGCTGTATGAACTTCAATTGAAGATTGAATAACTGCATGTGCCGCACTCTCTGCTAATACTGCGACAGCCTGCGATGTTATCCACACTGTTAACAGCAGACTACAAAAGGACCCACAAATTAAATGAACAGAGCAAGATGACAATTAAAAAAAAATAAAATTGTATTAAGTTATATGAAATTCAAAATAAAATATTCCAGCATAGCTTTAACATTTGAGTCAAAATGAAAGTTATATCTTTAATGTTGTTGAAATAAGTTATCCTGAAATTTTTATGTGCCTAAATGTAATAGTGGCGCAACCATAAACATGGCCCTTTATGTAGTAAAAAGGTCGTTTCTGGCTGGTTGAAAAGATCCCAATTTCCACATTATTTTACAGATATTAAAATTTTCTTATCAAGAGTGTCACCTTAGGTGTAAAGATTTCAGCTGAACAGTTTGTCTTGGGAAACAATACACTGGTACAATTTACTGATATTAATCTTTCTAGGTCATTATCATCAATAAGGACTAATGGTAGTCAGTTACTTGAAAGAGGGGGAGTAGAATTAAAGATTAGGTTATACACACACACACACACACACACACACACACACACACACACACACACCTGTGTGGCGTAGATGGCTCTCTTCATAATGGTGAAGTCATCTCGGTCCAAAATGTTGTTGAGATCAGGGATCTGCCCTCTAATGAAAGAAGACATACATACATCATCATTGATCTGCAAATTTACACAACACTTTGATATCAACATCAAATACCTCAGCAAGTAGAAATACTTACTTTAACAGAGCATCATACAGCTTTTTACCAAATTTCTCCTTAACAGCATGAGCTGTATCCCTGTTAAAAGCAAAGGAAATCTATCACCACTGCAGTTGTTAGTTTGAAGCACCAACAGTAACAGAAAATCATTATTATTTAGAGTTTGAGTCATTCCTACTATTCGGTGCCATTTCAGTCTGATCACTCTTCATCAAAAAATACAAAATTTTGAATTATTTTAACATTTCATCTAAAAGAGGGATTTTCAACCTATAAGAAAAATGTATTGGTCCAGCTAAGGATATTATATTATAATATTTTTTAAAATCAAAGTCTTTACCCATGACGTGCCAAATGTCCACCCTGTTACAGGACATTCAATTTTCTATTAATAACTGTTTTGAATACACAGTTATAGTAATATTTACATTTTCTAAAAGCTACAATGTCCCTTTTTAAAATCTGCAAGGAAATTTCATGTTACAGTGCATAGCAATAACAGGGGTGACGGTAACAGGGGGGAGATTTTATGCTAAACTTAGCCATTACTACTAGTATGATGAACAACAAGCTAGTACATGGTGACCACTAAGAACCATTTTTAACATGTTTATTAGCCATATTATAAAAATTACAAAAAAAAAAAAATTGTTTCCACTATTAATAAGCGTAACAGGTTGGACGTGTTATGCTTTGCCACATTACAAAATCTTGCTAAAACATTGAAAAAAGGGTTGATTAAAGAGTGGTACTTACTCGTCTTCTTCTTGAAAGTTTTCCCTCCAAAATATGTTACATCCGGGAGTGTCATGTGACTAAAAGAATAATCAGGTGATGTGTTCTATGGAATTCTTATCAGAGTAACAGGGGTGACAGTTGATTCAGGGACACAACATTTTTTAAAGATTTTAAGTATTAAACATGCATTAATAATAAAAAAGAACATTTGATGAGGAACATTATAAATAAGCCAATCCAGAAATGATGAAAAATCTAGATTTTTTTTTTTTTTTTTTAAGTTATATTTGTAACTGAAGTCGAGCAAGCATGACTGGGGACATAGTACTTTAGTGACTTGTGCTAAAATAAAAGTAATTTACTTTTAATGTATTTATCCTGTGTATATATCAATGTGTTCTATGGTAGAGGGGGGTTAAACATACAAGAAAATGGTTTAGAAATAAGCATTAGACAAGTTTTACACTAAATATACCATATTATGTCATTAGGACTCAAATGGCACCGAATAGTAAGAATGACCCGTTTAAGAGTTAAAGCAGGGAAGGAGTAAAGTTCCTAAGTTGCATTTTTGCTGAACCATGCCCACCTTGGCAACCACTCATGAGGAAGTACACATTTTTTAAATCAATGTTGGATAATGACGAGTCTTTCAGTACAGCTTCCTAATGGAGGTAAACACTTTGTTCAGGCTGCAGTTAAATCAGGTTTGTGTTTCAAATCAGATCAATACCAGGCTGTCTCAAACTGTCTGCTATTTACAAGTGAAGATTGGATTTGTCTGATGTGTCGTGGCTGCCCAGAAAGGTCGATAAGCCCAAGCTTGAAGCAATAAATGTTGTGCAGGTGATCACCACAAACAGGTGGCGAACAGCTACACGAGAAGTTCAGGGAACTTGAGCATCAGTAGCGCCTAAAAATAAATTCTCCTAACAACACTCCTTTGTCTCATTTATTAGTGCACTTTCTTCCTTATTACCTGTTGACATACAGCCTCTGCTTTTGCATGGCAACAACAACACAGCAGAGACAACTTAGAAGGCCCTGCAATTCCCAGGCTCCATTTCAGATTTCATTCATGTGCCGTTCTTTATAGCCTTCTTCTAAATTGGGAGGCAGATGCACTACAACCTCTGGGATTTACAATTTTGCCAAAAACTGCAGCTCCCCAAGTGATCAGTGAGGGAGAAAAATCCCAACAGATTTCCAGATTCCCCCCCCCGGGTATTGTTCATCACATTTAGAGTATATAATGAAAAAAAATGGATGTACTGTACAGAATTATTTAATTGCTACAAGTAATCAGCAAAGCAGGACGTACCAAAGCTGTTTACGTACTGCCTGCCCCTTCAGTGACTCCACATTGAAGTTGTTAGTTTTCGCTGGCATGATGAAGAAAACTACGACCGTCACATCGTTTCGGTGGACCTGCAGAGACGGTGACGATGGGTTTCCATTAGATGTGTACAACACAACACTACCAAAAAGGCACAAAACAAACACGGCCTCACCCGCAGCAGATAGTTCAGTCTGGACAGTGATTCAAGGAAAATATCTGCTCCCTTGTTTGAGAACTCATAGCGCCCAGCAATGAAGAAGATGAGGGTTTTATCCAAGTTGAAGTCCAGGTGACTACCAAGATAATAAAGATTAATAAAATGAAATTGTCGATTCATTTTATGAAGTACAACAAACTTCGAGAGCTGCCAGGACTACTTTTTAATAAAGCAACAAACCCATAGAAGTGTCCCCTGATAAACTCCTGGATTTGGGCCTTGTTGGTGGAGTGCAGGTTTTGAAACTCGTGCATGGCTGAGAACTTCTTCACATTCAGCCCATTTGGGGTGACCACATCTGTACCAACAAAGGAAAAGATGGTTTTATTCATTTTCCGTTGACAGTGGTATCAAAATTACTTTGTGTTTAGCTTCAAAATTTTATTTCAAACTTGAAGGTATTTTTGCCATCAATCCCTGGAATACAGTTGTGTTCCAAGTTCAGAGCCCCCCCCCCCCCAGATGTGATGAATTATCCAATTTTTCAAATTGTGTGACTGTGTGAACATCATACAGAAACTGATTACTTCAAGTTACTGTTGCTAGTTATCGCTACAAATGAGTCAATCATGATATGCATTTATCTACAGGACTGTAGTGTGATTTGTAAAAACATTTCTTGCATGACTGTGTTGCATGGATCGTCAGAAAACCAATAGACAACGTAAAACTACGTTCTTGTGGAGATAGTATAGTGAAAAATTTCCACCTGGTTTCCTGTGCAGCATGTGGTTGGCCTCCACAGCAGTGATCTGAGAGACTGTCGTGAAGACGTGAGCACAGTGAACTGCTGCTCTCTCTAAGCAGTATCGGTGGTAGATCTGCCTCTCACCAGCCTCCTTGTCAATGTTAAACTGCCACACACAATTTTTAAAAACAGAAAAAAAACAAAAACATTCATTTTACTTTAGGGGACGAAACATGTTTAATTATCAAGCATTTTTTTAAACCTGCCCAGAGCAGCAGAATATTTTTCTGAATGCCTTTTTTTACCAAATATATTTGCTGTAACAAGAGGAGCCTACAGAGGGTCTACTTTCCTCATGGGAATGTTTTTGTTGCAATTATTTAAAAAAAGAAAATATTATTCATATTATCGTTTGTGGATATAATACTGGGGTGGACAGAGGGTGAAGACTAGGCAAAAGACAGGAGAAGTGGAAGAATAGAAGGGACAAAAAAAAAAAAAAAAAAAAAAAAAAAAAAAAAGAAAGAGGGAGAGATAGATGCAAACAGACGTGCTTCCTCTGTAACAAAGTACACTAACGATACAACACCTAAAAGACAAAACAGAGGGAGGTACACAAACAAATATAGAGTTATGCTGTGTGTGGATGCGAGCGTGCATACATGTTTAAATGAGCAAGAGAGGACACGAGTGTCCGAGTATGAGAGTTTGTCATGAAACATACTGGGAAAATGAGGATGAGACTGCACCAGTTTAGTTCACCGCATCCTCATTAATCCTACAAAGCAAGATCTCGACTACCCTCGTGGGACCACAAAACGTTTTGGTTATAACAGCATGTATAATTATCAATTTCAGGCATAGTTGAGCATAAACAAGAGCATAATAAAATATTGCATTTCATTTATTCAATTAAATGAATAAAAAAATCTCTTTTAAAGTTCATTTACAGTTTGTAAGTCTGGAAATGATCCTGCTTTGTTTTACCACATTGGCTGCATTTTCTGACTCTCAGTTAACAAGATTCCATCGACAGAATAAGTGATGGTCCTAAGAATCATCTGTCAATTATCCATTCGGTCAAGGAGTAACCTTTAGCTCCACATTGACCTTTAGCTTGTGTGGCCAATTACAAACATTGCATTGACATCTCCAAATGTAGCTCAACATTACTAATGATGCTCTAAGTAGTCCTAAAAGAGCTAAACCTTTAAATATGAGCATAAATCTTATGGCTGGTCATTGTAGGCAGAGAGGCGCGAGTGTGAGTTGCACGCGTATTTTGTGATGGACGTGGGGTGTCAGGAGACAGACTCTTAAGAACTTTGCTTTTTGTTCTGTTTTCATAGGTACACTGCAATAGGCCTCAGCATGCTGTGGGCTTCTCTTCTTCGCTCACTTTTTGCATTTCATATTGTAGTGTAAAGGCCGTGCAATATGAAATAAAAGCGATTACTATTGTGATTTGATAATATAAATAACATGCCTACTGTAGTGCCCCTATGTTTACAAACACTGATGTTTTTCCCCTTCTATTAGGGTCAAAAGGATTTAAGTACTACCCAATTCAACTATCTGAAATTGATTTATAATTAATCTAATATGCACATTGTAGGCAACATATCAGCCGTAAAGATCAAGCTCTGATTCACAATAAAACATTGACAAATTTTCCTGCCTGTATTATTAACTAGAGTCATAAGAAGGGAATGGCTTGGTGTCCATGACAGTTATAGGCCAACTACAAACAGTGTTACTATGTGTCTGTTTGCTGTAAGGCAGTTCTCTTGTTCTCTCACCTTGTCCAGGTTGTTGTAAAAGTCAGTGTTCCCAGCACAAAGGTATCTTCCCAGCAGGGTGGCATGTGTTGTGAATACTGTCGCCATGGGAATTTTGCGTGAGCGAGAGAGAATAAGTCCAGGACCTGCCTGCCATTCATGGAAGTGACTGATGACATTAGGTTTGTCTCCAAGGTGGTCTGTCAACTAAAAACACAAAAGAAAGCTGCCATGTTTACTTATGCCAACCATCTCAGTGATGCATATTGAGATTTATTTATTTTCATAAATCCAAAACTCAGCATAGGAGCTAACAAGACAATTAGGTTCACTTATAATGCACCTCTTTGAAGAACCATGCAATAAGGGAGCCCAAAATGAGCGAGTCATTGGCTTCTCGGTCATGGAAGGGCAGACCAATGTTGCAGGTGTCCCAAAGGTCCCCTTTCCAGCGGTCCAGGTTCCAGGCTGCTGAGCCTATGTCAAACAGGATTACGTAGGGGCTGCCCTCAATCAGCCAGCGACCAAAATGAACCTGCATTAAAAACAAGTTCAGCTTTATTAGGGACACTTTCAGATTTAAGTGCCTCTGTGCTTCTATCCCAGGATATGCATTCAGTTTCATGGCAACAGTTTTAGCCTGAGGTTAGCCTAACCCTAACCCTACTTAGGGCGTAGGCGGTATGAAGATTCTGGTTATATCCACTTTGCTAAGAGAAATTTTGGATGCATGCATTTGAAGTATAAAGTGATCACTATATTGTGTTGTTTTTTTGCATGACAGCAATATACAGCCAAGTTGTGTTCTTACAAACACATTTTCTATCTGCTCTTAAAGTTAGACAATATAACTTAGGGATCATTTTAAACATCTCCAAGGAGCCTTGCAGCTTTAGTATAGCTTTTTACTAAAGTCATGCTAATTGTTATTTCCTTAAGAAATGTATTCTGACAGTCTGATCTGCAACTGCCTCATCAGCATATGTGCACCCTCTAGTGGTCAAACACGCATTTGGCATCTGAGCCTCCTGCGTAAATACCATTCAGTGACCATCCTCATCCAGCAATCACAATGCAATCACATCATTCCCATCATACACAGCGTACATCCAGGGAAGCCCAAACTGTATGACAGCGATATTCATCATTTCACAATGATGAATAACTAATTTCATGGGTGAGAACCCCCAGACCCACTAGTCCCCTTTATGGTTAAGCAAATTGTATGCCTGTCAACTCAGTAGGTTTTGGTGTGTCAACTGGTACACAGATAATCTTTCCTCTCCCATCCCTCACCTGGCAGCCGTTGTGGATGAGGGCATCCATGGCCTTCCTGATGGCAGGATTTGGTGGCTCACAGCTCTCCACCTGAGTCTTGAAGTTGTGCTCGAAGTACGGCCCCATCATGTAGTAGTTGTCTCCCCATTCATCCACAGTGATCTTAGCCTTGGTCTGGATGACTGTGTAGATTCCCCCAACTATAGTGACACACAGGGCAAGTGAAAAGACCTGAAGTCACTGCAAAAGGTTTCAAACTTTTGACTTGACTTTTAAAAATTCTTGTAAAAAGTCCAATAGGAACCAGTCTGTATGTTCACAGACTCCTAACACATTACTACAGTAATCTGTGGAGGGGGAAAAAGAAAAAGAAAAAAGAAAAAAAAGACTGTCAGTGTTTGAAAGAAAAAAGGGTAAAAACTTTTAACTGTTGCAAGCCAATAGTGCTACAATTTGCCACTTTTCCTAACCCGCCTGGTTAAGAAATGGCGTTAAAGATCGCCGTTTAATTAGTCAGAAAAAAGGGGGTGGGGTGGGGGGCGCCTTCAACGCCCCTTCTGAGTGGCGGAAAAAAAGGCAGTTTTCCCGGTCTTTGAACGCCGCTTTTTTCTGCCACCCACAAAAACTGCGTTCATTGCGCAGCTACGTGACGTAAAAAGCGAGCTGTCGGAGTCAACGCCATTTTTACGTTAATTCTTAATCCAGTTATTTATTTTGAACTTTAACTATTTGATGCAGAACACCTGATTATTCTGTAAATAGTTTTAAATGGTTATATAAAAACGCCTGAGGCCTTGCTACATTTTTAGGAAAGTAGTTCCAAATAACTTTATTTGCAAAACTTGTGCATAATTTCTTTTACATTTACAATTTCGTTTGCTTTTCAAGTTATGAAAATGATTTGTTAAACATGTTTGTAGTTTTTGCAGTTAAAAGAAGAAAAAAAAAGAGAGAAGTGTAACTTTTCCTAACATATTATTTGTGTGTTGATTTTAGAAGTAATACAGTACGTCAAAATGAAAATTAAAAAAAAACCCAAATCAAACAAGGAGTGCTGACAAGAATTATTTTAAACAAGGCAAGGTAAACAGTTTTAAAATGTGAAATATACAAGGTAAAATCAAAAGTATTGAAAAAATGGCCAATTAAACCCCAGAGGGTTAAGTTTCTGAGTATCATTGGGGTGAATTTGCTGGAATGTCAACTGAAAGACTGAAAACTGTTTCGAGTGCTTTCTGACTTGCTAATGCCCTCTCTGCAGAATAACTGATTTCAAATTGCTCAAGAAGCAGCCTTATAACCGGTTACAGACTGATGGGCAACAAAAATTGCTTCCTCATAATTTTGATTTCCATCTTCATTGGCATTAGGTGAACAGACACCTGAATGATAATTAAACTACTGCTACTTCTATAGCTGTTCACATTTCCAGATCAGTTAATCAAATGCATTTAGTAGCAGCAACTGGCTGCTTTTCAGTCTCCTAATTCCTATGGAAGTAGGAAAGATGTTCCTAGTTTTTCTATACAGTGTTTTTGCTTTACTTTTGTTAAATAACCTCTTATTATGTGCTGAGACATAATCCAGATTGTCATTTAAAAATCCACAAAAATGGAAAGAAAGAGACAAAACATACCTACATACATTATCATCAGCTGTTCAGTCATTTAGTCAAACACTAAATCACTGAAAATAGTCAGGGGCCATCAATTGCTTTAACAGATCTTTTATACAAACCCATTTTGACCAGGAGCTGATATTGCACTGGTGCCATTTGTAGCAGACACAAAATTTCTGGTTTGCAGGGGTCAAAGCACATGTGGTAATGTTTTTCAGTCTCACTAGGCAGCATAAAGACAAATACTGATATTATCACCAAAACATTCAGTGGAGAATGACGTCTGAGCTGCATCAGAGAGCAGGGATCATATAAACAGTAAAGCCAGAGAAAACAGCAGAGTGCCTGATAACCTCTGAACCTTAATGTTCAAATTAATATTTACATTTTTAGATTCATTAATTTGAAATTAAAGGTAATTAAACACAACATAAAACAATGTGCTATTGTCACATCTTTAAAAAAAAAAAAAAAAAAAAAAAGTTGCAGTTTCCATATCCAACTTCAATCCAAACTGCCAGTAAGAGTGAATAAACAGGCAGCAGAAATCTTCACTATGCATAAAATGTTCTCAGCGATTCGAGGCAAAAGCCACAATTAGTACTGTAACACGACACCTGCTGTCCACATGCAAACCAATTCACTATTCAGTCATTTTATCTTTTTTGTGTTTAGGACACTACATGAGCATCAGCTTAATGTTTAACTCTTCAGAGGGAGCACACTCAGTGCAATATTTGCTCTTCAAGGGGCAAAGAGTGACTCTTTCATAAAATATTACTAATATTAACAGACAGAGGGGTTTTTTTTTTAAACAGGAAATTGTCACATGGCATGTATTAGAGATACAAATTAAAGTGATGTTTAAACTGAAATACTGATACTTTAAAGATACACATTTGTTACTGTTCATTATGGTTTCAGAAGATTTTTTTAATTCCTTTGATTCATAGATATTTATACATTCTGTATATTGTTTTTCTAGCCACAAGAGTCATTAAAAAAACAAAACAAAACAAAAAACAAACAAATATATACACACGCACACTGAAATATATTGACTCAAACACATTAATATGAGCTAACTGATTCAAATGAAATAAATACTACAATGATACATCCAGTGTTTTACTGTAGAAAATGGAAACATAAGTAATACAGTTCTGATGAAACTGACCTTTGTTGGTGACCTCCCAGGATACTTCGAAGAGCAGCAGGTCCTCCACAGGCAGCTCGTCCTCCTCCCAGGCCGGCAGCACCCCGGTCAGGGATGTCATGGAAAGCGAACGGGACAGAGGCATCTTACAGTTTCTGGGGGTCCAACAAACGTCACTGTTGGGAAGAAGCTCCGCTTAATCTGAATGTAGGACCTTCGAACCTGTTGTGGCTAGAGGCCAGAAAGAGCTTTCCTCTCCGAAGGCAAAGATGAGACTTATTAAAAAAAAAAAAAAAAAAAAACGTCACGAGGGCAAAGCACTTCCACCCCGCCTACCTTCCATAATCATGTCAGGGTGAAAGGTTTGGTTTTGGGGTTGTGTGTGATAAAAACAAACTGCAGCTGTGTGCTCAGTCTTACTATTTATTTATTTATCTCTCTGAGGAGTGAAGGCCTAAAGTGATCAATCCGCTTTAGGCTGACTCCATGTTAGCTTAAAAGTGTTGTTTTTAGAGCAGATACTAAAAAACACCTTTACATTCCACTCAATACAACCAAATAAGGATTCTACAAACTACTGAACATCTACAGGGAAATTTCCTTGCTTACGCAAAAAACAGAATAAGGCCTGTTTTCGCCCCTTAGTAGTGTCAAACTCCAGAAAAGTCAGATATTATATCAGCGGAAGCTGTTCACTCCTGAGTCAACTATATTAGCTAGCATGCACATGTGCTCCATGAGGAACCACCCTGCTGCTGTTTAACAAGGCAGAGTTGATTAGCAAAGGTGCAGCAGCTTGTGCCAATCTGACACTTCTCTCCTTAAACCTTACCAAAAAAAACTCACCCCAACTACTTTTATCTAATTAAGACTATTTTTGTAATAGTTTGTACTAAGGAATAATTTTGTAATCTGAATTTCTAAAACCAATAAAAGCAAAAATCAAAATTTGCAAAATAATTTGTATCTAACTGAGACTCTTTGCAGGCCTCAATGAGCTCTTACACTGGCTGACTGATTTATGTAGCTCTTTTTTCATCTTTGTGACCAGTCAAAGTGCTTTAGTCTACCAGCCACATTTAACCATACAGCTATGCGGATTTCCTGGTGAGAACATACCCCTAGGCAGCAGCAGTTTTTGATATGGGCAACATGGGCGGTTGCCCAGGGCAGCATCATGGCATCTGCAAAAAAAAAAAAAAAAAAAGTTGCTCGCCCCTCTATTTGCAAGGTGCGCCTGCTGCTTACAGGAGGAGAGGGGCGGGCCGGCTGGAGCGGCATCTAATGACCAGCTTGCAAAATAAAACAAAATAAAAACAAACCAACAAACTAGGGCTTTCAATGTAAACGCCGTCATCACGATTAATGCTATTAAAAATTTCAACGCAATTAATCCATTTGGAGCGCAGAATGACTCAAAATCCCTGAAATGTCTCTGTCAATGCATTTCGGGCACTTTGTCCAAAGTTTTGTCCATTCTGTGCTGCAGATGGTTTGATTGGGTTAAAATTTTTAATCTTGATGACGGCATTAACGCGTTAACGTTGGCAGCCCTACAACAAGCGGTCCTAGCACCAAACAGGCTAGGACTGCTAGGACCCCTAGGGTTTGATTAGAGCGTGGAATATTCTTCTTATGAGGGAAACTGCTAATCACTGCACTGCAAAAAGCTAAATGCTTTACAGATAACTTGGAAACTTTCTGGGAAAAGTCTGGTGTTGTTAGGTGAGGCAGCATCCATCCCACTTTGAATGGAGTGCTTTCATTTCCACCCAATATGTAACTATCCAGAGTTGGGACCATGAAGCAGAGCTGCAGTCTTACACACCTCTGTGCAACTTGTTTCCTCTTTCATGTACAAAGACAGGCAGAGCCTTCGGCTTTTAGGCGCCTCTTTATGGAAAAAAAATAAACTGTGACAAAGCACACAGTTGGGACTGGATCAGGTAACCCTGAATACTCTGTTAGTTAAGCTGTAATAGGCCTAGGCTGCTAGGGGCTTCCCATGATGCAGTTACTGTTTCCTTTTCACTCACCTCTGCATTTAATCATTAGTTATTATTCATCTCTGGCTCTCTTCTGGCTGTCCCTCCCCGAGCCTTGTTCTGCTGGAGGTTTCTTCCTGTTAAAATTGAGTTTTTCCTTCCCACTGTTGCCAAAGTGCTTGTTCATAGGGGTTCATCTGATTGTTTTTCTCAATATTATTATAGGTCTTTACCCTACAATATAGAGCACCTTGAGGCTATATAAGCAAAACTGAATTGAAAATTGAATTCTGTTGCACACACTGTAGTTGATTGCATAGAACTGAGGTTCAGTGACAACTCATGACTTTATATTGACTAAGTAAATGTTGCGGAAACTTTTACCTGGTCTCATTTCAGTAAAAATATAAATCTGATGCATGGTGCACTACCGCCACCAACTGGTGTGGAGTGTATATACAATTTTTGATGTGATAATTAGGTATTAAACATGTTACTGTCATGGTCCGTGTGAGTGGCTGTGTGTTTTTCCGCAGAGCTGGAGTTCCCACCTCTGGGCGCAGCTTCCTCATTCCAATCATGATCTGCGCCTGTTGGCAATTTGGGGCTGCCTGCATATAAGACCGGCGCTATCAACACACACTCAAACACATCCTGCTATAGCAACACCCTTTTAACACATGTTCTTCGTTCTTATTCAGATATTTATTAGTAAGTGAGTTATATGTATGTATATATTGTATATATTGTGCTATTTCTTACTTCTTGTATTGTCTGTTTTTGTTACTGTTTGGACTGGAGCACTGTAACCAACATAATTTCCCCCAGGGATCAATTCAATAAGTCTTCGCCAGACCAACAAGTTATTCCTGTGCATCATCGTATTTGGTGTATGCTTCCCTGGTGTTTTTCTGTGGTTTTCAGGAATCGTCTGGTACATCTTTTCACTCTCAACATTACTCACCACTTCTGAACGCTTGTCTGCTCAGTAATCATGATCACAGCCCAAGCTCTGTTAGATATCCATTTACCCGCCTGCCTTCCTCCCTGCTCCTTCTCAAAGGATTCACGATAAACACTCCCTCTGGACACTCGGATTCTGGACACCTGGATCACTTCGACTGCCTTCCCCTCACGCCAGCCTCCACCTACAAAATCTGTAAGACACTTCCAGGTTACTTACTCTTCTTACCTGACCAATCGCTGCCATCCCTTACATTTATCTCTGTGTGTTCCAGCGCCACTGACCCTCACCTGAGCCACAATCCTCTCCCTGAGTTGTCTCTCTAGCTCCTGCTATGACGATTTACAGCCCCTTTGGTTTTCACAGCTCATAGTTCACGTTTCTACTTCATAGTTCACAGCTCATTTTCAGATGTTTTGTTCGTGTTCAAAATGATCTAGTTCAGATGTTATTTACTGTCAAGATTCAAGAAGATTATTGTCATATACACCACAAAACACAAGTGGTTATGCAGAGCAATGAAATTCTTACGTTGCAGGTTCCCTTCACACAACTAAATAACAACTAACTAAAATAAAGAATAAGTTTAAGTCTGAGCATAGAAAATAATAAATAAAGTAAAACAAGTGCTTATGTAGCTTATGTGTGGGTGTAGTCAGAATCTAAAGTGCCAGTAGTTGCAACACTGTCACAGTGGTAATATATACAGAATGTGCTATATTAAAATGTTTAGACTGTATGAAGTTGTGTTATGTTGGATATAGATGTAAAAAATTGCAATTTAACAGGTCAAAGATAATCACAGTTCAAGCGTAAGTCAGTGATTCAGTAGCCTGATAGCCTGTGGATTGTCCTTGCTTTCACACACCTGTAGCAGGCAGATGACAGGAGTGTGAACAGTGTGTGCTGTGGGTGTGTGTGGTCCTTGATGATGTTACGTGCGCTTTTTCTGACCCGAATGTTGCAAATGTCCCTCATACATTTTATTTTATCCATCCATCCATCCATCCATCTTCATCCGCTTTATCCGAGGCCGGGTCGCGGGGGCAGCAGCCTAAGCAAAGAGGCCCAGACCTCCCTCTCCCTAGCCACCTCCTCCAGCTTATCCGGGGAGAACACCAAGGCGTTCCCAGGCCAGCCATTTTATTTTATTTATTGTTTATTTTTTATTATTATTATTATTATTATTATTATTATTATTAATTTATTGGGGGGAGGGTCCCCCTCTCTTTTCTGGTATTATAAATAATGAAAAAAAAATATTTATTTATTTATTTAAAAGAAAGTAGGTGGGTGATGATAAAGTCAGTACTTCTAGGAGTATGCATGGAAGGTTTTACCTCAAACCCAGGCCCTCCGACTTGGGGGGGGGGGGGGGTGAGTGACCTATCCTGCAGCCAGACACCAGGGGGCGATAGAGATGTTTTGGCTTCATTTTGGGGGAGCTGTTAGGTCGTCCCTGTTTTCTACAGTCATCCATACAGTTATGTGTGTTTTTTTATGTTTAAATGACTCGGGTCCCTGTTAAGTGTTTAACAAAAAATAAAAGAAAGAAAGAAGGATGACATACAAGAGCTGGACAAAAACATGAGTAGCAAAGTAGCAAATACACACTTTGAAACCCCTTCACGAAGCTGCTAGTGATCAAGATCACTTTTAAAAAAATTACAAAAGAGTCGCTTGAAGCAAAATATAAAGAAATGATGGGTGTCTAAAGACTTTTGCACTGTACTAGTTGTTCCGGGTGAAAAACGAAGAATGAAACACATTGCCGCTCCAGCTTTTTGATTGACTGCAGATGGAATTAAAAACTACACTGCAACATTACTCCACAGCTCCATCGCTTTTTTTTCATTTAAGTGTTTGGGGTTTTTTTGTGCAGCATAGTGTTTTGTACTGAATCATGTTCTCAGCATTTCGTAGAAGCGCTGATAAATGACTTAAGCAGCATCAATCAGCTCTACAATTTACAGGACAGAGTTGCACGCACTGTGATTGGCTGGCAGCCAAGCGGCGCAGGCGGTCACCTGGTGGAGACATAAAACAGGTTTGAATGGAGGGAAGGCTGAGTAGACAAACAATTTTTGGATCTGGTGCTGAAAGATGAGACTACTGGCTTTGGCTGTGGTTTGCGCTCTCATTGCTATCCAGGATGGACGGAGTGTGGGAGCAGCTCTGCCAGGAGTCGACCCTGCACAGAGAACACATGCAACAGGTGGCTACTGAAGTCTAATATTTTTTTATTTGTTATTTATTACAGCATTATGCTATTCATTTAGCACTATTAGTACAGACAGGAAACGTGTCGCCTCAAGAGTTGCAGCCAGTTAGGTTTTTATAGGCTTTGTGAATTTGGAATTTACACTAAAAATAAAGGGTTTGAAAAATTGTAGTTTCACGTCTCAGAATACAGGCTAGAGGGGTGCAAAAAATCATGAAATTCTCAGCCCTAAATTGAATCAAAATGTTTGAATCATTCAGAAGCTGAGCCTGCTATAGGTATACGGATTCTAATGTATATACTTTTTGTTCCTACTAATCTGCTGCACTTTTAGGTTGTCTTGCATTCAGTTTTCTGTCTACTTCATGCCAAAGCAGCTTGATGGGGTTTATGTCTGCAGTTTGTGCCTGTTTCCTTCTCGTAATACTTTGGCACACTATCTTGTTGTAATACAGTTCTTCTCAAACAGTGTTGCAGGCCCCACTGCACCGATGACCAGAACAATGTGGAGTAAAACTAAATCAAATGAATCTGACTTTTGCAGACAAAATAGACTTAAAGGAAAATGTTGAGGCTTGTTCAAAATGCTGATATTAAAAATTGTGAGATCTGAACTGTTTCTATCTTTTGAAGTGGGGCAGAAAAGTTTGAGTAACTGTAGCTGTAGGATGAAGCGCTGAGCCTTCTGTTCTCTCATCATTATGAAAGCAATATACAGTCTTACTATCATTAGGACTGTATTTTCCTTATGATTCATGGATTAGCAGAGGATTTGGACATAATCAGTAACAGACAGGGTATCCATATGAAATATTTGCATCAACCATGAAGGCTTTTTTAACTCCTGTAGCTGCTTTAATGTTTTAAGTGAAAATTATGATGTTGTAATTGACTGTCTTAATTTTGATATGAAGCTAAAAAACAAACAAACAATAAACCCATAATTTGGTATAAAGATAATTGACACATAGATATTTCATGGTCATAAAATCCTCTTTTTAAAAACAAAAGTACATGTCAAACTAAAATAATCTAAAAAAGAAAAAAAAATACATGAGTTACCTCATCAAACACTGTGTGTGTGTGTTTCTCCTAAAATGCAGAGTGGTGATGACTGATTCAATAGATTGTGTAGCAGGTTGCAGCTGCACGTACTCTGCTGTGTTTGTGTATTTCCAGTTGTGGACTGATGTGTCTGGGGTTTGCCTTCAGGAGCAGTGTCCTCTGCATTCAGGAGAACAGCAGGCGACTTCCTGGCAGAGGATCCGAGCCTCTGCTTTTCCCTGAGAGAGAACGAGGACCAGAGGCAGCTCCTTTGCAATGATCGCAGAAGTAATTTCAACTACAACCCTCTCAGCCTTCGCTTTGGAAAACGCTACAACGGCTACATTTACAGAAGAGCTGTTAAAAGAGCCAGAACGAAAAAGGTTTCACCCTTTTCTCTGTTCTTGCGAGAACTGGAGGTGCCCACCTGAAACAGAGGACATGAACTGTGATATTATGTTATTTGTGGTGGAAAGTCAAACGGTGACAGCAGTATTCTTAAAACTCTTTATTTCCAGAAAAAAAGGTTTCCCTGATTAAAACTTTTGCACCTATCTTTAATGTAAAATTATTTTCAGATGCTACAATGGAGAGGAGAACTATGTAAATAAAATACTTTTAGAGAGCATGTCTTGTCCTGTGTCTCGTCTTAATAATCTGATGAGTTATACGAGGAGATCCTTAGTAGTAATGAAGTGATTTAATTGACTGCAGTCACAAGAGGGCACTGCAAACTAAATAACAGGGAAAATAGTCAAATGTGTTTAGTAGAATTGTAAAAAAATAAAATAAAAATGCTGAATCAATCCAGATCAAAGCGCTTCTGTGACTCTATTCAATATATTCTTATTACCGGGACATATGTAGAAATAACCTTTGAAAACATCTATCTTTGACCCTTGAGATTCTCTATAACTCCGGTTTTAGGTATGTCCATTTAGCGTCTATTGGGAATCAGAATCAGAATATTTTATTTATACCAGAGCAAATTAGGTGATCACAGTCGCTCCAAGACGCTAAGAACAATAACAAACATGGAAAGGTACCAATATTAAATAATACCTTTAAAAAAAAAAAAAAAAAAAAAAAGTTGACATTGAGGTAACCCTCTTGTCATTTGTTCCATGGTTATATACTTGTTGTACTTGTTTTTTCTTTATTGCATTTCAAGTCAATAATTGACAGTTTGAGTTCTTCTAGTTTTCTAGTTTCAAGTTACTTTTTATTTTTAGTTCCTTTTTTAAAAACAAATTCATTCAGTTTGGTTCCATTTAGTTTCCAGAGGGAGTTTAATTGTTTCAGTTTAGTTTTTTTTATGTTTGAGCAGTTTTAGTTTAGTTTCTCTTGGCTCCAGTGGTAGTTTGTTTTTATTAATTATTTCCTCTTACTAATAACAATAATAACATTTTGCAATGTTGTAATTGTCCACTATAGCACTACAGAACATGAGGCCATTTTTTGGCAGAATACTGGTTATTGTTATTACAGCTTATTTCCTTTTTTTGATTCACAAGAGTTATCCTTACACTATTTAACAATGTAAATAAAACACATTGTTAAAGGGATTCTCTACCTGTGCTTAAAACCTACTTAATAACTATAAAAACACATCCCCATAAAGTCATTGGTTCAGGTATGTGGATGACACCTGGGTGAAAATCAAATCTCAGGATGTACAACAATTCACAGATGGTGTGGTTGTGTTCCAGGGTAGGATAACATGGCCCTCTTTTTCATTTCCTCCATGTACAAGTCAGCCACAGTGGGTGAAACTGGAGAACCCATGGCACACCCATGTGTAGTTCTTGTTCATTCAGTGGTGCTAGTTTCATTTATTGTGCAAATGTACTGTGTATGTGTGGTAGTACAATTTTAAACACACTGAAACTTTTAGTCATACTAAATATTTCAGATTTAACTCAACAAATTTAGGCTACCTTTCCAAGTCTTTAAAGTAAAGTTTTATCAGTACAGATAAACTGGTAAATGGAATGCCTAAAATTTTATAGATCTACATGTTGATCAGCTCGATTTGAGATATTGCAGTATTATTTTTAGGTTATCATTCCAAATGATAAACTATTTTGAAGAAGGAACACATATCAAATATCTTACTCTGCTGGAACTGCAGCTAATAAAACAGAACACACACCAAAAATAGATGCACAAGCAATCGCATTAACTAAACAGCAACACTGAGAATTACACAGTAATTACAAAAAATTAGCTTGAATTAAGATGTTTCTTTTCCCCCCGTTTGACAAATCATCAGATGAACCCGTTTCTGCAGCATTTGTCTCATACTTGTCACAGTATTGTTTTGCTGTATTTTCTTTGCAGATCGTCTGATAATATCTCTGCAGTGCAGAAAAATCACGACCTATGAAACCCCTCTTTTTAAGTCAGCGCACACAGTCTAAAGCAGAGAGCCATGGTTAACAGAGAAAGTGGTTATGATGTCCGTCATCTCCAAAAGGAGATTTAGGGATTTTTTCCCCCCTGAGCCAGCTAAGACAAAGAAAGCTGGCTGTGTTGAACTTTGTTCATAGTAAACTTTTTGTCTCTCCTTGGAGCTAAATGAACAGGTAATACAAAACTGCTTCCCTGCCAACTTTTTTGAAATGTGCTTTGACACAAGATTTAGAATGAATATTTCAGAAAATGAAAATTATTTCACTTTTAACTTTGACATGTTGTCTCCATCACATTTTGCCAAGAAAGCCTTCAAATGACTTCTAAATTATTGCATTTTTTCTTTTACATCAAACACAATCAAAAGTTATTTGTACTTTTCCACCAGATGATAGAACAGATTCATTATTTTGCTACAGGCTGTAACATTAACATGAACAAACAT
Source organism: Simochromis diagramma (assembly GCF_900408965.1). Lineage (NCBI taxonomy): Eukaryota > Metazoa > Chordata > Actinopteri > Cichliformes > Cichlidae > Simochromis > Simochromis diagramma. The sequence goes on along the minus strand of NW_024386757.1, from coordinate 134,339 downwards.
CAAAGACACACATTCAGGAGGTGTAGTTTTATTAAGTCACACACTGCTGTTTACAACACAAGGCCAGAAAAATCACACCTCGTATCCATAAATCAGTCCTAGCTGGATACCCACATGCTTCCACTGCTACTGCACCCCGCTTTGACAGCACAGAGAAAGAAAGATTTCCCATCTAGACCCAAGTATGTGATGATTTGTCTGCTTCAAAGAAGCAACTTCAGAGGAAGGCTGTCCTTTGGCTTTGTTGATTATTTTGCTCAGTGACTCCCTGCTCTAAATTAAAACAACACGTGAAAATGCAGTTGAAGCAGTCAGTGACACTTTGTGTGTTTTTCTTGGGGGTTTTGTGTGGACTTCTAAGTGCATATGTTGGCTGACACTCTGGATCCAAAGACAGTACAGGAACAAAGGTGAGCATAGATGTGCTAACACAATCACCGCGACAGTAACTTAGGCCTAGCGCACGACTGAAAGCAAATGTGCCCTTTTTTAAAAAAAGCATACCAGTGTTTTTTTAGACCTACAAATAATCTGGTGATTGGCATGGAGTGAGCAGAAACATGATGTAAAACTGAAAAGTTCCCTGACAGTCTTAAAAACACTGGTACTGTTCTTCAAAATAAGGCAACAAAGCTAGAAGAATGGGAAAGATTATGAAAGGACTGCATGTGCGAGGACAGGCCTCACTGCATCATGGGAATGATACGTGGTGTGTTCACAGGTCCTTGAGGTCTTTCTGGATCCCCCACAGTGTGTCAGCGCTCTTCTTCAGCTGGGCAACCTCGCCATCAGTGAGGGTCATGTTGACCACACTGTTCACACCGTTGCTGTTCAGAATGCAGGGCAGGGACAGGAAGACCTCCTCAGCGATACCGTACATGTCCTGGAAAAGACAAACACAAAATGAAGAGACACACCAGATGCCCTTTCTAATTCAAAACCCCAAAGGGGATTCATAAATCATATGACTAATGTTGAGAATTAACTACAGAATTAACTCGTGATTTACAGCAAATGTAGCTTTGGCCTAAAGAGCCAAAGTGCTGTTCTGTGTAACAGCCGCCACGTGAAAAATGGTTTTCATGGGGTGACGGTGGCTCAAGAGGCAGAGCAGGTCAGAAGGCTGGTGGTTTGATGCACGCTGCATGCCAAAGTAAGACAATATACCCCAATTGTACGAGACAGAGTCTGTGTGTGTGTCTGACCTTGACCATGGTGGAGACGGGATGGACACGGCTCAGATTCTTCACAATGCTCTCGGTGAGGTCAGCAACGCTCAGGCCGATGGCCCAGTTGGTGTATCCCTTCAGCCTGATCACCTCATAGGCACTGAGATACAAAACACCATTATTAGCATCTGTCTGCAATTAGATATTAAATGTGTTACAGGAAGCTCGATTAGTTTACCCAGGCACACTGAGAGGAAGGCTTTTATTATGGGAAAAAAGTTACAGGATTGTAAATCATTCTGAGCAACATGTATAAAGCCTTCGATCTTCTTATAGCAAGTCGAAAATATGTTTATTTTTTATATTGTTTATGTTTATTTTTTGAAGCGATATGATGCTGGATGCATATAAAAAAAGTACTTCGAATGAATGACATTCTTTGCCTGTTGTAATAAATCACATTATAGTACACAGTAACAGTTGCTGCTTCTGATAAACAGTAGCAGCGTCATGTATGATTTGATAACATCTCTCTGGTCTTAAATGCACAATTATTAACAGAACCCACACCTTGAAGCGAGTCCTTGCACACTTACATTTGCTTCAGCTCTGAAACTAACTAAATACAACGACTGAGGTTAGAGGTTCTATTCCCACTGGAGCCACCTTCTGTATAACTGTAATTACTTGTGGCCTTGAATAACTGCAGACATTCCCAGAATGACACACATATTTAATTACAGAAGGATACTGGCTTCGAAAACAGAACATCTGTTAGTTTGATTGTGCAGATCACCATGCGCCTTCCTTTACCATTTTCTGTTTTAACTTCTAGCGGTCAGTTTAAGTGTCCCAGCAGCATTTTTCTGATGGTATGCTTGTGATGCAGATAATTACCGATTACTGAATGCTGAAGAGGATTTCATTTACTTATATACTGATGGCACACACATATTTGCATTAGGTAGTAGGATTATGTTTGAAAAAGTTTGACTTTAAAATAAAAGGTATTTGTAGCAGGGTGCATAAATACAATTAAAATGAACATCCTCCCAAGATTTTCTTTTCTTTTTCAGTGTGTCCTGTATTTATCCCAATTTCCTTTTTTGTTAAATTAGACAAGTTTCTCTCTGGGTTCATTTGGAACAAAAAAAACAAAACAAAACAAAAACCCTAGAATATGCAAGACATATCTTCAAAGACCGAAAAAGATGGGGGGGGATGGCTTTACCAAACCTTATGTTCTATTATTGGGCATGTAATATTCGTATTCTCAGGTACTGGCTACAGGGGGAGGGCATGAATAATGCCCGGCGTGGCTGAGCTTGGAGATTTCTTCTTGTGCCAGCCCTGATTTATGCCCAAAAGCAGCCTCCGAGTGCAGTTTTTTATAATAACTCTATTGTCAAAGTTACCTTGAAAATATGGTATCAATTTCGTCGTTATTTTAAGTTGACCTTTTTTTCCCCCTTCAGTCACCCATTTTAAAAAAAAAAAAATCCCTCTTTTCAGCCTTCGTTAGTTGGTGCTTTTTATTTGTGGGCCTCCTTGGGTATCAGGTCTTTTTCTGATCTGTATATCCAGAATACACTTGCCTCCTTTGAACAGCTCTCATTGAAATTTGGCCTTCCAAAAAGTCGCTTTTTTCGCTACTTACAAATCCGGAGTTTTGTTAAAGAGAAATCTTCCCAGTTCCCATCTAGACCTCCTTGTCATGACTTTGATAACCTTCTATCGCCTCCCCCTTCATCACAGGGCCTGATCTCTTGTCTGTATGGGAGAATATGTTCCTTTGGCAACTCCTCAACCTCGGCTATTAAAATGGCATGGGAGCAGGATTTTGGGTGTGTGATTCAGGATGACTTTTGGGATAAAATTCTGTACCGGGTCCATGGCTCCTCATTATGTGCCAAACACGGGTTGATTCAATGTAAGATTTTGCACCACGTACACTGGACTAAAGCCAAACTAGCTCAAATATACCCCAACCTTAGCCCTGATTGCGACCATTGTCATCAAACACCAGCCTCTCTAATACATGTGTTTTGGTCATGTCCATCCCTCAAACAATACTGGATTAATATTTTATCAAAGATCATCCAGCTAACCCTCCAACCTGTGCCCTTAACTGCTTTGTTTGGGGTTCTTCCTGATACAGTTGTCTTGCCGACGCCCCAGGCGGATCTGGTAGCATTTCTCACCTTATTGGCAAGACGCAGAATATTGTTATGTTGGAAGTCCCCTTCTCCCCCATCCTGGGAAATCTGGATCAGAGATTCTTTGCATTTTAGCAAACTCGAAAAGATTAAATTCACCCTGCGTGGGTCTATGGCCAAATTTCTTAAGATCTGTCAACCCTTTTTTGACCATGTTCAGACTTTGCGGTCCCGCAACGCTCCAATTAGCCAGCTCAGACTTTATTCTATTTTATTTTATCTTATGTTTAACTATACGGACTCTATTGTGCCTGCGCTTTATGATGGTATTTATTTACCTACTTTATACATATTTCTTTTCTCTTACAGATCTGACTTATCTCTACAACTAAGCTGACCACTCATTATGTTTTTGGTTTTTTTTGGTTGGTTTGTTTTGTTTTTTCTGTGTCTGTGTGTGGGTTCTGAAACTCTCCACATCTCTCTTGTACACTCAGGAACTGCTATTTTGTACTCCAGGGTTTACTATTCGTATTATTAGATTGGATCCTTTCTTTTTTCTTTTTGTACACCCACTGGTACTCCTATAATTATGAGGTGGGAGTGTATGTTTCATATTGTTTTATGTTCTTCAAAAAGAAAACGGCATATTGTTTAATTTGTCTTTTGCAAAAATGGATGCAGAAAACTTAATACAAATATCTGAGAAAAATAAAATTAAAAAAAAGGTATAGAGTTCAAAGTACAACCTGTCCACCACTGCCTTGTGTGTGGCCTTCCACTGCTCCTTATCAGCATCAGTGCCGATATCAGGGTTCAGCTTCTGCAGGTTGACTCCGGCCACATTTGCTCCGCTCCACACGGGCACTGAAGCAGGAATTCATGGAGATTTTACATGCAGATATGATTTTATAATGCTGTTATTAGACAGAAGCTAATTCGGGTGTGGACTCACCGCTGGTGTCTCCGTGCTCACCCAACACCCAGCCGTTGAAAGAGCTGGCGTGGATGCCGAGTCGCTCAGCCATCAGGTAACGGAAGCGGGCTGAATCCAGATTGGTGCCGCTGCCAATGACACGGTGCTTCGGCAGACCGCTCAGCTTCCAGGTCACATATGTCAGCACATCAACTGCATTTAAACACAAACACACAATGCCGAAAACCAAATGAATATAAATAAATAGTATTCCTAAGGGTCTTTATGAAACTCTTGCACTTACCAGGGTTGGAGACCACAATGATTGTGCAGTTGGGGCTGTACTTGGTAATCTGAGGGACGATGGACTTGAAGACATTAACATTCCTCTGCACCAGGTTGAGGCGGCTCTCTCCCTCCTGCTGGCGAACACCAGCAGTCAACACGACTAGGCGAGAGTTGGCTGTCACTGCGTAGTCTGAAGGAGGAAGGAAAGAGTAACACATGATCTGCTCAGGCATGTATTCAGACATCTTTCTGTAGCATGGGGGTCAGTGCAGCTCCAGCTCCTGACCTTTGTCTGCCGTTATCTTGGAGGTTTTAAGGAAAAGGCTGCCGTGCTGGAGGTCCATCATCTCTCCTTTAAGACGGTCCTCCATCACATCGACCAGAGCCAGCTCATCACACAGGTCCTGACCACAGGAGAAAATTCACTACTTTATTTCCACACATTTCTCCACATCTCCGCCATATTCCAGGAGACTCTGCAGCTCCCCAAGACTCCAAAGATGGGAAAAAAAAACAAAAAAAAACAAAACAAAACTGTTGTCAATTTGTTAATTCTATTCCATTTTATTTGTATAGTGCCAACTCACAACAACAGTTACCTCCAGGCTAGAGCATTGCAAGGTAAAGACACTACAATAATACAGAGAAACCTCAACAAACATTTGACCCCCTATGAGGAAGCACGTTGGCAACAGAGGAAAGGAAAAACTCCCTTTTAGCAGGAAGAAACCTCTGGCAGAACCAGGCTCAGAGAGGGGCGGCCGTCTGCCGCGACCGGTTGTGGTGAGGGGAGGAAGACAGAACAAAAGACATACTGTGGAACAGAGCCAGAGATTAATAATAACTAATGATTCAATGCAGAGAGGTGTATGAGGATGTGTCCTTATAGGAGATCTGTTCAGGTTTCCTGTGGGCTTTTTAACATGCAATATGAAGCAAATGTGACTGGATTGTTGCTATGAGAACATATATATAGTTTCGCACTAAACATGAAACTCTCAGATGGGACTGATCATAAATGAGACACAGATTTCTGCTTATTATAGAAATATGGCTGGTTCTAGAAGTTTTTTAATTAGACAGCAGTGAGTTTGTGGAAGTTTCTTCACCAGTTTGGTGAAAATAAAAATCATGACGTCTGAAAAATCAGTGAAAAACTGTCAAACGACCAGAATTTCCATAAATCACAGAGGATGAGTTAAGACTGTCAGAGAAACTGACTCCAAACTTCAAAGACATGACAGTAGAGCATGGGTCTGCACAGACGAGACACACTGAACGGTACTTTGTGTTACCACATCTCAGGTTTAACCAATGAGAAACAATGTTTTGGTGGTGACAACTCATCTCTTTTTCTAGACACAGCAGCCTCCCAGGGAGTGCTCACTTCTTTAGATCAAATGGTGGAAACAGGAGGTCATTTTATAATTAAATTTCATCACAGCTTTACGTTTTCCTTCACACACTGGCTGAAGTCGGAGTTTGTCTTACCCGCAGCAGGATGCTGACAGCACAGGCCATGCCCACTTGGCCCACCCCGACCACCGTCACCTTGTTCCTGGGAGGCTCAGCAGCGCTGCCGGCCTGAGGGCTGATAAGCTTTTGGAGCACTGAGGACATGATTGCACCTGCAGGGAGACAGAGAGAAACAGGAAATTCAGTCAACTTGTCAAATGACAAAATAAAACAAAGGGAAAAAAAATTAAAACAGATTGTGTTGACTGCTGCTGATGCTGAAGATGGGCCAGCACGGTGGTAGAGTAGATGGCACAGAAGGCTCCTGGCTCAAACCACATGAACTTTGGGTTAAATGCTCACTCTAAATTGGGCATGTGCAGGAAAAAAAAAAAAATTTGATGCATACAGAATAAAAAACTCCATGAATGTGACTTACGTATCCTAACGTTCTCTAAGTGGTAAGTGTGACTAGAAAAGCACAATATTAACTGCAAATATTACTGACCAAAACTATCTGTGAAAAGTTCTAAACTGTTTTAAGCACCAGAAGAGGGAAAAAAAACAAAAAAAAACAAGTGCTCCTATTCCAGTTAGCTCCAGTCTTAATTCCAAAACTCAGCCAAAAACTTCCAGAAAGACTACAAAAGCTCAGGTTTGTGAGTTTGCTCAAATGTTCACCTGAGCTAAAACTGTCCCATTTCCAGTTTACTTCCTCCCAGTCCTCTTTAAACATTCTGGGCCTATTACTGGGTGAGGGTTCTTATATTTTATCAGTCAAACTGTCCTTGTAGGAAAAACCCTGAAAAACTAGTTAAGCCACATAAACACTCTGGCACATTCATAACAACAACCAAAGGAACCAGCTACACAATGAACGGAGGGTGGGTCCTTAGGCACAGAGGTGCTGAAGCCCCTTTTATGCATGTGCTAAACAGAGTTGACTGAACCACCTGTGATCAGCTGTTTGGGAACACCTCAGAGTTTTATTTTAAACTGTGATTGTTGACCATGCTTCCTGGTACAGGGCCCCAGGTGCTCCTTGTTCTCACACTGTTTTAAACCACAAACACCAGTGGAAACAGTTTGGAAGGTTCTGGCTTTCTCCTCAGACACTACGGTTTCAGTTTCTTCAGTCAGACTTTCTCCTGTTCTTTTGCCAACTGGTGTAGGGTTTATTCTTTCAACACTGATACTGCTCTCTCCACTTCACCTACAGGTAAAATGTTTCCTTATAAACAGGGGTGTGGCCCTATTCAGACTGCAGGCAGTAAGAAGGAGCCAGTCTCAGAATGACTGATTCACTGGAGGTTAAAACAAAATAATCTTGTCTTTTGTGTATTCTATCATAATAATTATAATGACTGTAATTTTTAAACTGGGTAAGACCATTTCTATGCAAATATTAGCCATTTTCTACAAGTGAGAACAAAAATTCTATTGTATATACAAAAAGAAGATTTTTTTGTTATGTTTGTTTGGTACGAGTTGTAAACTTAAAAAAACCCATCTAAATCGGTATGAAACACTTACAAGCCATAATAACATATGTAAATATGATTTGGGGCTGAAATGTCTCAGTAACCTGCAGAGGGTCTACTGTGAAATGACCTACATTGGGTCCAATGGTTGGTTTTATAAACACCATCAAAAAGTCAAACAAAGTGAGTTTTGGACACAAGCTGTTCATTTCATTAGTTAATCATTATTAAGTTAAAATGATTAAACACTACCACACTCAAGGTTGACTTTGGCTAATATGTTTGATCAAAAACAAACAAACAAACAAAAAAAACACCATAAACACAAAAGAAGTAAGTATTTGGGTTTTGGAGTGTTGAGGTCAGAGACAGCTTTGAGGAAACAGCATGACTGTGATGGAGTTCAATCTGCTACATTTCCGTTCTCTTTTCTTTCATTTTCACATTAGAGCACAAGTTTCTGCCTGAAAAGACAAAAAAATATCAGGAGACTCGGAAATAAAAATGTAGTTGATGACAGAAATGGTTTCGGAGAAATTTTGCAGGTCTTTCCTTCCAAGTGCTGTCAGACTCTACAACATGGTCTCTCCAGATGACCACACACGTACGTGCAGACACACACACACACACACACACACACAATGATAACTTTCGCCATGTCTGCCTGATGTGCAATAGTACCGAGTGCAATTTCCCAATATAACAAAGTATGTTATTCTATTCTTTCAGGGATAAATTGTACCTTCTGTGCCATGACCAAAAAAAAAATCCCCACATGTGGAACTAATATAGGTTTATCTTATCTGTTATCTTCAGCTGAAAGCCATAAAAGTATTTCCTTTTTGCAAATACTACACTGCTTACTTTAACAGCCAGTGAGGCTCAATAAGAACAGGAAATTATTCTTTCAAAATAACAGTTAAATGACAGTTAGTTGTATTTTGGGGCTGAGGCCTTAGTCCTGACCTGTGCAGCTGTAAATATGGTGGCTCACACATCAAGGTCAAAAAAGTCAAAGACAAAAATAAAATAAACCAGACCTTACCAAAATATTATGTCCAATCTGCAGAAACTGCCAAATCTGATGTATTAACAGTGTAACATTTCAGTGCAACAAAATGACTAATATAATAAAATGACTGTGTGAACTGTAGATACAGTTATACAGCACATGATTTGAACGAAAACTGCTAGGAGAGGATCCAAAAAGAGATCTCTGAAGTTCACAGGGCCTGTGTTTGGAAGCCACTGACCTTAGCTGCCAGTCAGTGGTAAGAACAAAGCCAGCGAGGTCACCTTGTGTCATATTTAGCCTACCAACAAGCTCCAACCTCTCGGCTATACCAAGGTCAAAGAAATTTGTGAACAGGCCGTGGGGGAGGGGTGCTTTGTCTCCATAAAGGATCACCTTCTGTGCACACTTATACAGGATGTAGCTGCTGAACAGCACGTCTTTTCCTACCCTCTTAAAAATTACCATTGCACAATCCAGCCGTCAGCCACGTACATGACCAAACATCACGTCTTCAACACGCCCCGAGTTCGTTTTTCCAGTTTGTGCTATGCCTCAAGGGTCTTGCATTGTAATTTAGTTACGTAAGAGTCCAGGCCCGAGTCCTGCCGTTCGCTTTCACGCAGAGAAAACTATTTCAAAGTCACGCGCACAGCGGGAAAAACGATTACTTGTAGATAACGATAAGTCGACACGGATGTGGTGGAACGCATATAAAGGGAAGGACGACGACATTCGCGTTGCATCACGGCTCTAGCTTCCTGAGTGGGCCTCTCCAATTGAAATAATTTTTTTATATCATTTTTAAAAAGCTAATATTAAACAGTGTTTTAAAGCTGTGCAAAACAAGCGTGAAATCGCCCCAATTTTAACGATGCTGCAAAGATTGCGCAGACACTAGTGGAACTTCCTATTCACTGAAAATGGTTTCCTTTAGCTGCCGTTTTAACTCGGAGCATCCATTTCTGATGCGAACACGACGCCGCTTCAGAAAACAGCCATAACAACAAGAACATGGACTTACAGGTTTATAGAAAGCCTGATATTCGTTATCTGGTCCCGGAGGAGGAACAAAGTGATGTTCGGTGGCTGGTGAAGGATGAACAGAAATGTGGTGTGGAGCTGAAAGGGCTGCTGTGAGGAGGGGGAGGGTATAGAGGGAGGTGGATGTGAATAGGCTGGCTATGAGAAAGAGGTGGTGCGGGTCCGCCTGCTTGCCTGAATTCACACCTGTTTAATCAGACTCCTTTCTAGCATTAGTGGTGGTCAATGCGCTGTTTATAGGTGAAGATGAAGGCTTTCGTTCAGTGATTCAGATCAGCTGCAGTTTTGCCATCTGCAGCAATAAAGACGTCCAGTCATAAACATCATTGTACTCACAAGCACTTTACTTTGGATCATTTAAATATATGAACGTCAAACGATATCTAAAGTGCAAGACTTTTAATTTCCACATCAGTGTGCTGTGAAATTATGTTCCCTTGGTTCCAAGTTTCGTTCTCCGCTTGCTGCCATTAAAGACTTGTAAACTACATGTGGACTACTTTTAATAAAAATGATTATGGAAACTGCTCATTGTTGGTAAATACAACAATGCATAAGGCAAATGCAATATTTAAACTGGCATCTTTGTTTTCCCACTATGGACCATACCAACCTAGACTCTCTTTGTATTGTTCCTTGGTGATTGTAACAAATAAACTATCAAGCACTAGTTCCCCCAATGCAGACTATTAATTAATGCCTGACCGAAAGAGTAAACGACTCTGGAAAATCATTACACTACAGTTAGCAATGTATCTACAATTTCCACCTTCACTTCCTCATTCTGGCCATGTCATGACTCAGTTTATTCCTGCATACAGGCAGAAACTAAAAATCTCTGAACCTGTCCTGAGGAAATCCAAAAAGTGGTCCAGTGAGGTAAAATAATATTTTCAGGCTACTTGGTCTGTGCCAACTGGGATGTGTTCAGGACTGTTACCAGTAGTTTGGACGAGTGCACAAAGTTCAATTTAAATTTAAGTCATTTCCCTTTATATAATGCCAAATCATAACAACAGTTGCCTGAAGGAGCTTTAAGGTGTGAATAATACTAAGAAAACAGAGAAAACCCCAACAATCAAATGACTCTCTATGATAAAACAGGAAGACCCCAGGTGCAGGCTGTGCAAAGATGCCCCTGAGACAATCCAGCACATACCAGCAGGGTGCAAGATGCTAGCAGGCAGTGCATACATGTAACTCCATAACGAAGTGGCTGGCATAGTTTACATCTGTGCCGAATATGGCCTGGAAGTCCCAAGGTCAAAATAGGACACACCCCCAAGGGTGACTGAGAATGACTGAGCTAAGATCCTCTGGAACTTCCCGATACAAACAGATAAACTGGTGATGGCTAACCAACCGGACAGTGATAGCTGTAGCTATGCCAAATAATAGCAACATCAGGAACATGAAAAGCTGAAGAAATACAAAAGACTGAGAGAGGAACTCGAAAACAATAGGATGTTGCAGCCTTGCCCTCTTCATCCAGCAACACATTCATACCTTAAGGCACCCAGTCAGACACACTGAAAATCAGTATGTGAACAGAAAGGGAAGTAAGAAAGGGAATAGTCTGTCACAAAACACCCCACCCCCATCATAGTAGCTGCTTTCTTGCCTTATCAGTATTCCTCATTCTCTTTATCTCTAACACTTCAACGGCTTCCAATATTTCTCCCAGCCATCATTATAAACAGTCATCAGTTTGTCTCCATGAGGAAGAAATATGCAAAAAAAACAATCCCAAAAAACAGTAATCAAATATTCAGGTCCTAGTTTGAAACAAACAAAATTAAATATCTTGATGCATGCTCAATCACCTGGGTAAGAAAATCTCAGAAAGTTGATTCTGTTCATCTGGACATTGCATTTTCAGCAGTACGCTACATTTAGGTCAAAGTCAAATTCAGCTTTATTGTCAAAAATTGTATGTGCAGATCAAACAGGGGAATTTGAAATTGCATTGCTCCAAAGGCCCTCGGTGTTACACTTAAACAATATAAAAGATAAAAAGATAAAAATCATATGTGCAATACAGTACAATGAGGGCTGGAATGGCCATCGGGCATACCGGGCATTTGCCCGGTGGGCCGCTCGTGATTTTTCGTTTTTATCGGCCGACGGGGTTTTATTTCTTTTCTTCTTCTTTTTTTAACGGTATAAATGAATGGTGGTGGATTGGCCAGTTGGTCATGATCAACTCTGGGCTGGACCAATTACAGAAGGAGGTCGAACTTTAAAGTTGAGGTGAAAAGGAACGCGATTTGTCCCGTACTACTTCAGCTAGAAAGTTGCTAATTCAGTCATGAAACTGATTAATGAAGTTTCATGACTGAAAGAGGAAACCAGCGGAGGTCGCGCTAAACAACAGCAGCACGTTTAAGCTTGATCAGCTGTTGTTAGAATTTATTTAATATTAATTTCTAGTATCAGCTGATGTTTGCTGGAGCCACAGCTGTAAAAGCTGCTGGTCATGATGTCGGTTTGGATATCTGGTGAGAAGGAAACATGAAGATGAAACCAGGAGATGTCCTTACTGAATCATCAGAGCTGAACAGGTGACGGGGAAACAGGTTTACCTTTTAGGTGACATGAATGAGGTGAAGGGAAGTTATGAAGTGTTTCTGAGAGACAAATAACACCAGGATTCTTTTCTAAGTAGCTGACAGCTATGTGTGCAGGGGCGGGTCTAGCAAAGTTTTGCCAGGGGGGCAGGTAGGGCATTAACAGGGAAAGGGGGGCACTAAGAAATACTTTTCTTTCTTATTCTTATTTAAAATGTCTAGCTTTTAATAAATAATTATCTGAATCTTACAACCAAAGTTTTCATCTGATGTAAAATGTACAGAAATCCATTATAGTATTCAGTAAATATTAAGTCTAGTATATACCCTTGTAAGTTATAGTATTCTTTCCTTTGGGAAGGTACCATCTGTGCAGTCTGCAATTCTGTTGAAGAAAGATGTTGAATCTATTTAATTACTGGAGAAAAATAATAGATTTCTGTGCATTTGTTTTATACGTGCATTAAATTAAAATCAGTTTTGTCAATTAAGCATCTTGAGGCAGAGGGTACGGGAGTGGTTCCCTTTTTTTTTCTTTTTTTGCTGGGAGTTGGCAACCCTATTAGTTAGGTATATGTAATTATAAATTAAGTTGTTTTATATTTTTGCTAAGTACTATTTAGAACACCAGAATAGGGAGGCTGGTGTAGGTTTAAGTTTATTATAAAGGCTTTATGGATTTCCCTGTAATACCATGGTGGGCCGGTCACTAGTCAAAATGCCCGGGCTGATTTTTTGTCCCAGTCCAGCCCTGAGAACAATACAATCTTATATACACAACAGTTTGCCATCCCGATGGCAGCAAACTGAAAAGACTGTTGGACGGACGAGTGGAGTCACCTGTAATGCAGAAGGCTTTTAAGGTGAGGCAGGTGCAGCAGATGTCCTGGAGGGAGGAAAAAGAAGTACCCACAATCCTCTCCACTGCTCTCACTACTCTTTGTAGCTTTTTCCAACAGGACCCAGTGCAGGAGCCGTACCACACAGTGATACAGCTGGCAAGGATACTCTCAACAATGCTTCACTAGAAGGTGCTCATAATGGGGGTCGAAGTTCTTGCTCTCCTCAGTTTGTGGAGGAAGTAGAGTCGCTGTAGGGCTTTACTGACCATGATGCTGTGTTTTTTTTGACCAGGAGAGATCTTTATCTTCTATAAACAACTTTAAAGATCCAATTTCCCACAGGCCTCAGCAGACTCCTTGCTGAATTCCATTTCTACTAGGACCTTAAATGATATGCAGTCACAGTAAGTGGTGTAGAGCACTATTAATCTTCTCAAAAATAACAAATCACCAGGAACAGACAGTCTAGCTGCAGAATTTCATGAGGTTTTTGCTACTGAGCTAGCTCGTTTTTGTGTGAAGGAACGTCTCAATGAAGAAAGTCTTCCACCACTATGACTCAGTGACTGACCACACTGATTCCCAAACTCACGAAGACCATTTACCTGATTATTCTGATTCTGATTCATGTTATTTTTTAGATTTTTATAAATCCTTTGACACTGTGGAACACCAGTCCATTGTACAGTCCTTACATAAATTTAGTTTTGAAAGTTACTGTTGTTAATCCATAGAGACTCTATATAGAAACGGCAATGGCTCAGTGAAACTAATTAGTGGAACCTGTCCTAAAGTTGATCTGTCAAGAGGCATTAGACAAGGATGCCCTGCATCTCTGTACCTCTTTTTACAAGATCTTTAGATCTCACATGTATCTCACTGCTGGACAGAAATCTGATAATCAGTCAAATGGCTGATGATACTGCTGTTTTTCTGATGAACCAAAATCACATGTCTGCAGCTCTGGAAGCAGTAAAAGCGTTCTCTAGAGCTTCTGGTGTAGATCTGAATATTAACAAGTGTGAACTTAAGGAATATTTCAGTACATCTATTTGTACTATACAAGTTAAAAATGAAGTGAGATACTTGGGAATAATAATTACTAAGGATCAACAAAGAGGAACATCCTTAAATGTGAAATCTGTCTTCCAGAAAACTCAAAGTAGACTAAACCAGTGGCCCCTAGAGATCTCTTCTTAAGAGGAAGAGTTTTGATCACCAAAGCAGAGCGAATTTTACGATTAATATATGCAGCTCTGTCTATCCATGAGGAGAAAAAAACTCTTAAATGTTGCTGAACTGCAGAGCTCCTTCAGTGACAGACTGCTGCATTCTCGATGCATGAAGGAGCGTTTCGCAGGTCCTTCCTCCCTGCAGCTGTCAGACTGTACAATCAGAACTGCTCCCAACAAACATAGATGTTTACATCAGCACTGTAACTTGCACTATTTTATCAACCAATTCACACCATAACCAGGTTTTGCCTCTTATCTGTATTTAATTTAATTTAATTCAATAATGATACACTACTCTGCTTTTGGTAACTGTTGGGTCTGTGTTTCCACAAGCCCCGCTAATTCTAGAGACTTATTCATCATGAAGAAAACAAGACAGTCGATCGATCGATTACTTGCGCAAGGGAGGCCTCGTCTGTGTCCACCACGAAAATGACCCCAAATCTGGCTTCCTCCCGCTGCCTTTTATTGAGAGACAGTTCACACAAAACACATCACAGCAAAGCAACGCCCACATGGTCCTAAGACCAGGCATTGTATGTATATGTGTGAACTTCTGTAAGAATGTGTGTGTGTGTGCATGTGTGTGTCTAAGAATGTGTGTGTGACCTCCTGCTGACCAAAGGGTCGTAAACACAGGAAGCTTACATCAAAAAGCACAAGGATGTTTCTGTAATAAAACACTACAGCCCCCCACCCAGAACCTCGAGAATCTGGGGGGAAGGACAGTGGAATTCCTTTCATCAGAGTTGGCAAGCATAAAAATGACAACATTTAAGAATTCACTCTAACAGAACCATTGTCCTTGATGTAAATATGTAAAAACTGTATGTTTCTGTTTTGTGTCTTGTGTACTGTTTGTTTGTATATGTCTTTCTTGCTGCTGTTACACACAAATTTCCCCTTAGGGGCCAATTAAAGGATTATTCTATTCTATTCTATTCTAAATGACACTGACAAGATGCTCTTTAGCTTTGTGTGGAGAAATAAGACTCAGTATTTAAGGAAACTTGTTCTCTTGAACACATATGATAAAGGTGGTCTAAACTTTCTGTATTTTAGCACTTTAAACAACACATTTATCATTAATTGGGTAAAAAATGTACAAAAATATCTCAACTCCACTTGGAATGTTATTCCTCTCCATGTGATAATTAAACTAGGACCCGGTCCACGCAGACCGCGAAGGCCGGGTCCTCGAAAGATGCGGCCTAGGTTTTGGGACACAGCTTAACAATTATATAATTTCATATGTCCGTTATTAATAGTCGAATCTTCAGTCCTGGAGCCCTGCTGATCCATGCTAGCAGGGGCGGGACTTTATTTTGATGGGCATATCATGCGGCCAATCACATGCAAAGACAGACTGGGAACATATCACTATGTAAAAGAAGATAGGGGACAGCCGGGAGCCAGTGTTGCGCCCAAAACTGTTTTCCAATGTTTCCGTATGTTTTTTTTATGTGTAATATCCTTACGTATGTTGGTAAATAGACTTCGGTGAACAGGGTTTACAAAGGGGTTACATATAAAATTTAAAAATGACCTGTTTTTCAAGTATCTTTATAGCTCTGTCTTATTGTACTTAGATTATAGCCAATCCGGTCCTTTTTGTCCACTTAAAATATGTTTACAGAACTATTTTTTATATTTGTTGCAATTTCCGCTGTCAACTTGGACTTTAAAAAAAAAAGACATTTTTAATGTCAAGATAAATAAAGGATATATAAAAGTCACTGCCAAATACTGATTGTGGCTTCTACCTTGTTACAGGATTGTTATTTGTGGCTTAAGATGATGAGGGATACATTTGACATATGTTTCACGTATTATAGACCAACAAGTTATTTATAGCAGTTTAAATAGGAGCAATCAGTTTTTGGCAAATACCGGAAATCGGTTTTTGGCAGGCGATCATTTTTGGCACAACACCGGATTTAAATGCAAGCATCTCGGGAAAGAGTAAAGAAACGAAAGAAAACATAAAATGAGCAGCATCTGGCTAAATTTCAGTAATATTGTTATTGTAAACCGCAAAGCTGAGTGCAGACTTTATAAGACTAGGACCTGGATAAAGTCATACCCGTTTTTCTTTTCAGCTATTTTCCATTGTGCAGGATTCAAATTTGTCCAGGCCTTAAACCTCGTGTGTGTCTCCCTAGTAGTAGCAAATCCATAAAAATAGTTGGGGGGGTTCTGACAATACAGAATTAAAAATTAGCTTCCTTGAAAAAGACTAAAGTGACAGTGAATATTACTTAAAGTATATACAAAGTGTCTTTGAATGGCATAGATGCAGAAATGTCTGCATGTAGCACACAGCTATGGCTCAGTGTCTGAGTGTCTAAATGAGTCTCACAGGCCTGAATATGCACTGCTAAAGATATTTCTTAAGAGTGATAGGTGGCCCATCATGCAAAATGAGTTTGACATCCCTGCTCTGGAGTAATCAGCTTTAAGTCTGGACCCCAGGTTGAGCAACTCGAGGGCAGTCAGAATGGTTCCAACTCCTTTGTTGTCATGAGGTGCCTGTAGCTAAGGAGGTAGAGCAGATCATCTGCTAATTAGAAGGTTTTCTCTTCCTTCAGACAAGGTGAGTCAAGTTAATGCTACAGAGTTCAACTTTGGTTTAATCTTTGGACAGGGTGCGACAGAAATACCCAGTGCCCTCGTTCAACCATTCACGTTGGCAAAAATACTGTTAATGTAAAATAACACTAAATGATAAAGTTTGTAACAATCCATATACATTTGTTTTTTAGTCATTTGCAGGTTATCTAATATGTTTTTTTCATAGGACACATTACAGTGTTCAGTAAAAATATTTTAAAAACTGAAATCTTTTGGACACTAAAGTGCACAAACACTTTTTTAAAACTCAAAACAGAAAGAGAGAAAGAAAGGAAAAAAGCAAGTTTACGGGGTCCTCGGTGCATGATCTGCCTGTCTGTGTGGACTTGGCGCAGTGCAATGGAAACATAGTTGAAAGTGGACCTGATAATGAAGGCTAAACCCTGACTGTCCCTGATGGAGCCCACTGCTATTTCCATCAACAGTGGGACGTGCTGGAGATGGAGTACTAAAATAGGCCACACATACTGTTCAAGCAGCATGTGCAATAACCCTGTTAGCTTATCAAATCAATGGATTCTTCGTATTCTACCTAAACGTGGAAATTACTGGAGCGATCCACCCAAAAAGAGGAGATGAGTAAACTGAGCGTCTGACAAACCTTTTTATCCCCCATAGTGTTGATGTTTTATTCAATCATTCACAGATGACAGTGTTGCCTCACAAACAGGGAACACATAAATAGACTCCATTTCCCATGACCCCCGGCAACCTTATCCTGCCAGGCAGCCCTGTTGTACCCACTGAGATGCAACCTTATTCCAATAGAAGACAACACTATTGCTGCCAGTGTAGAAGCTGCCCATTTTGTGGGCAACAAATGGATTGTAATGACACCATCAGTACAACAGCACACTGTGTGTGTGTGTGTGTGTGTGTGTGTGTGTGTGTGTGTGTGTGTAAGGGGGAGTTTCTGTGACCCAGGCCAGGCTCAGGCCCATTAGATGAGCATCAGGTAAATCTGCTAGGCGCTATCATTTCATTTGTGACACAGTAGTTCCTTTTAACTCAGTTTGAAATGCAGTGTCTGATTTTTATGTTCCACAGCTCTACTACATCATTTTAGCAAATGCACTATTAGGATCATGAGGCACAACGTGAGCGTATGATAGTGGATGCATGCAAATGTATCTGCAAAATTTAACAGGAAGCAGTGGCTCCCTGGTAATCCAGAAGCAAATTAAAAACCCTTTTCCTCACATAGAAGGTCTTGAATAATCAGGCCCCATCTTATATTCCTCAGACCTCACAGTACCATATCACCCGAGTACAGCACTATGCTGTCAGACAGCTTACTTTTGGTTCCTTGGATATTTAATAGTAGAATCAATCACTTTTATAGAGCAAAAAATATAAAAATAAAATTCTAAATTGTTTTTCTCTCTCTCACACACAAAACTGTGCCATTTATACTAGAAAATAGGATCTATCAGTAATGAACAATATCTATTGCACAATTCCAGCTTTTGACTTCTACATTAACCATCAACCACAGTCTGAGATGAGGACAATGGAATAATTGATCATATGTTATGCTATAATCTCACACCAGCATGCAGAGAGGAGGTGCAACAGCTAATGGACTGGTGTAGAGTCAACAACCTGTGTCTGAATGTGGACAAAACAAAAGATTTCAGGAGAGCACAGAGAGATCACTGTCCACTTAACATTGATGGAGCATCTGTGGAGGCTGTCAAGAGCACCAAATTCCTTGGTGTCCACCTGGCGGAGAACTTCTCTTCCCTCCATCATAGACACCTATCACACCCACTGCATCCGCAAAGCCACCAGCATTGTGGAGGACCCCACGCACCCCTCACATACACTCTTCACCCTGCTGCCTTCTGGCAAGAGGTACCAGAGCATCCGGGCCGTCACTGCCAGACTGCCGAACAGTTTCTTCCCCCAGGCCGTCAGACTCCTGAACACTGAGTAACTGCACTGACACACGCACACACCTTCATACACCAAGTTACTTTTTGTACAATGCTCAGTTTCCACTGTTGTGTCTATATCGTTCTGCTCTGTCTGGTGTTGCACTCTTTGTTTTGTTTATTTGCAATTTTTGCACATTGAACTTTGTAAAGTCCTGTGTTGATTGTCTGTTATATGTCATATGTAGCACCATGGTCTCGTTTCACTGTGTACTGTACCACTGCACATGGTTGGAATGACAATGAAGCCACTTGACTTGACTTGCTTAGGGAGGGGTAGCGACTGGGTGGCGTGAGGGGAGGAAGACTGGACGAAGACCTCCTCTGGACTCCAGATATTATAATAACTAATAATTAAATGCAGAGGTGTATAAATACCAACAACAAATAGTAAGCAGGTCTCATAGGCACAGCCTATGGGCCTACTTCTAGCCAACTAGAAGTAGAGGACCGCAGTCCCAACAGCTGAGTGATTAAGGTAAAATTAACGTGGTAAAAGAGTAAAATGAATGCCTACGTGACCATCAACTATGGCTAATAGTGTGGCTTTTAAAAGAAAAGGCAGCTAAGATGCTAGTAATCATTTAACTTTACACTTAAATTGTCAATAGTTTCAAATTTAAGGTTGTGGGGTATGGTAATGAAATGGCCAGGTTTATATTTGCTAAATAAGGATCTTTCCTGATGCTCACTATAATTTTTTGAAGGAAAAAAAAATAAATCAGAAAAGGTCTGTTCTTCAGCATTAAAGTGACAATGGTCAGTCTTTCTACTACTGCACAGCAACTGTTGATAATTGGGAAACTTCATTCTGAACACTGCTTATGTGTGGCCAATTGCATTGTGAGTTCTCTTCCTTTGGGCTCTGCCCTCCAATCACTTGATTCAGAGAGTGAGTGCATCAAACTGCAGCAGTGCTTGCACAGCATATTGAATGGTTTGTGTGCATTGCTGCAGAGTTCTGCATGGGTAGGTTGTTGATTGCATGAGTGACAACAAATGTGGCCATCAAATGAAGTTATTTGCTCAGATGATATCTTTTCCTCCCTTCGTACCCAAATATAATTCCATAGCATTTTCGGTGGGAGAAACATCCCTCTCAACTTCTTCAGCCTGAAGGTGGAGTAAGACCTCCCTCTGGTGGTACTCTAAAACACAGGCCCACCAAGAACACTTTGAACAGTGAACAAAGACTAGTCAGTCATCTCTAATTAAAATGTACTGATCTTCCAGTGAGTACACTACGCAAACAGTTGACAGAAATCTGGTTCTCCATGCTGATGACCTCAGGCAACTGAAACTAGCAGCATACGATGCATCACAACTACACCACCTTAAACCACTGCAAATTTCAGTGTAATATACAGAACCTTCCCAGTTATAGCAGTAGCGCTCCTTTAAAATTGATATTCTTGCACAGAGCAGATGCACTGTGATAGATGTTGTATAACCTTAAAAACAAACGCTTGAATTCAAAGCAGAAACAGACAAGTGTTTTCCAGGAAATATTTAATTAGAATTTCCAAATATTCTAAGGACAGGAACTGATAAAACCAGACTGATGTTTCTACAGAGAAAAATTATGTCAGACCCTTGATCAGCCAAGAGTGACGGCTCCCATCTTCTCGCCCGTTTTGCTTTTAAATATACATGAGAAGTAGCACCCCTGGGCCCTGAAGAGCAGCAGGAGCTGAGGACATAAATACAGTGGCTGCTGTGTGCTGTAGGGATTTGGGGGTTTAAATGTGTTGCTTCTGGAGAATGCAGCTCAGTGACAAGATGTGTTACTCTGTAAGACCGAGCTTCTTCTTCAGGGACTCGGGCATCTCAGGTGGAGGGGGGCGTGGCAGGCGGAAGTACACCTTCACAGAATCGTAGATGAACCACTGCAGGGCTGTCAGAGTACCAATCATGATGATACGGGCAACAAGACCCTTCCACACACCTGAAAGAGACAGCAGTCCGTTATTCCTCACAAAACAGTGGTTCAGGTCAATCAAGTCCTACTTCAGTAGACACAAAAGCTACTTTGCTATCCACTGAACACAAAAATGTGCTACACACCAAGTCATCATTCAACCCTACTTGAATGTAAACCAAGTACAGGAGGTGAGCAGTGTAAAAGTGAATTGTTCACAAAGTTGCACTCCTGAACCCCTGAGACACAACCGAGGCCTGATTGCAGGTATGCCATGACTCAAACTCCTCCCACAACATAGGAGCTGCTGAGAAGCTCTGCTCCTCCAGCAGTGGATGGTCTTAAACCTCATTTCATACTACTGCTGATGAAACAACTGAAATAATGTTGATACAAACCTTTGGGTCCCAGCCTCTTGAGGACCTGCATAGCAGTGCTGCCCTTCTCTTTGTTCAGCACAGACACGACCGAGTCAGCAGGGTGGGACACGATGGCACAGAACACACCAGCTGCACACAAAGCAAAGAGACATTAGAAACCTCAACCTTGATTTTCTAGCCTTAAACAGCAAAAATGATTGGAGTTTACTTTGCATGCTACAACTAAAGGTCTAGTAGTTACTCAAAATACATGGCAGCATTTAATCAACATCAGCAGGGAAACATCCCCAAACTCACCAATGTAACCAGCCGTAAAGGTCACGACCAGCTGCTCAGGTTTGGTGCACTCACTGCGGGGCTTAGGAACAACATACTTGTAGAGAATCTCCACAGTTCGCTCAAAGCAGGCAAACTTCATCATGGTGTAGGGGATCTGCCTCATCCACAAGGGAGCCACTCCTTTATAGAAACTGGGATTACAGGCAAAAACAAGGAATGAGCTCAGAGACACTTGGCACTAGAACTTCATATAGAGATAAATATCCCCTAATTTTAAAGTAAGTTTTAGGCTCAGGTACCTGTGTAGCTTACACATTTTGCTGGTTAAATGTAAAAAAAAAAAAAAAAAAAAAAAAAAAAAAAAAAAAAAAAAAAAAAATCACTCCAAACTGTCTTCCAGCTCTATGCAGAGACTATGTCGAATGTGTCCGTCCCCCAGGCTCGCTGCACTGGGAGATCCCTGCACAGTGACAGGGTTGCCAGTGCAGCAGATGGGCTGGGGGACAGGTAGACTGTTCTCACACGCCAATGACTCAAGCACCTCCAACTGTACAGCCAGAAAGCTGCTGAGGAGCTCTGCTCAGAGAACAGCCCCCTCCAGAGGTGGATCTAAGGAGCGTGTTAGCATCACAAACTTGTTCTCCGTTTAATTATTCAATCCAGTGCTACCACACGTTATGGAACAAACTTACGCCCAGAGGCCCTCCTCTGCATACATCTTGGGGGCACACTCTCTGAGGGTGTTAGCATAGCCTGGCTGGGTCTGGATACGGACTTTGGCAGCCTCCATTGGAGCCAGAGCGATGTCAGCGAAGAACTCTGCGCTAGCTGAGGCAGCCAGGTACAGGGAGGTTCTCCACAGGTACGTATTCTCCTGTTGGTCACACAGTGGGAGAAAATAAGAGTAGTTCCAAGCAAGTCACACATAGCCTACACTCCATTTACACACATGAAAAAGGCAGTTCAGATTTCTCCAAAATAATGTGACAACTCAGAGCAGCTTCATGGTCAATAAACGCTCAAAGGACTCCTTTAAACTCATCCCATCTTTCTTCTGTAGACCAGAAGCATGACTCGTGCCCACCCTGCTTTGGCAGGCGTTCCCAGTCAAGTGTCAAAACGTTCCACTCACCTCTCCTAGCAGGTCACTGTAGAGGATCTTGAACACTTCATAGAAACCAAACTTGCAGAGTCCCTGCATGGAGTAGCCAATGAAGGTAGGAGCCCAGCCCTTTGCCAGACCTCTGACACCATCTTCTCTCACAGTTACTGCAAATCCATTGCCAATGCTCTTGTATTTATCAGGATTCACCTAAGGAACAGAAACACTGGTGTGATCACCATATCAGCTCTGAACACAGGGGTTTTAGGGGTAGTGTTGTCTGCAGGTAACCAGCACCAAAAGGCTGACGCTAAGAACATACTTTGACTGGAGACGTCTGTTTTCATGTCGAGTTACTGTTAATAACACTTATAATAATACTGTGTGAGGGCAAATAGAGTCATTTACTGTTAATTAAACTTGTCCATTTCTGCTTTGCTTGGTTTAACAAGCTCTTGTACACTCAGGATCCACATTCTCAAGAAGCAAACAGTTGTCTTTGTTTGTTCAAAGTCACTTCAACTCAATAACTGATATTTATTTTAAAATATACAATAATTCATAGGCTCTTTGCTAACATACTCATTAGTTGAAGGTTTGAGAGGCTGGCGTAGATGCTGCCTACTGGGAGGTTCAGCTTCCATACAAACCTGCAGACGGCACTTGACAAGGTCGAGGGGCACCACTGCTGTGTGTGTTAGGCCGCAACTCAGGATACCCCCAAAGCCACACAGAGCATAGTACTTTGAGGAGCCAAACTCGCAGCTGACTTCCTCTGTGGTAGAAGGGAGGGGACAAAGACATGCAGCATGCAAGGTCACATGCAACAGGACAAAAATCAACAAACACAGGGCCAAGTAATGGAAGGAGTCACCACTGAAACACCAAGTAAGTGTGTTTTGCTCCAGGTCGCAACTGTTTCAATTCAGTGCCAACACCCTTCCATTATGGATGCCTCTGTCACCAACATGCCACCAATCATTAGGACAGTATGATCAAATCACTGTACAAATTCAGTATGAGCGGTCAGGGACCACAGTAATGTTTTGCAGTTAGGCAGTTCTCTCTCCTCGTTTACCAGCTCCTGCTTTTCTTAACACACTTCAAGCTTCCAACAGATCGTCAATATGTCAGTAAGTCTAAAAACAAATGCAAAACATTAGCAGGATCCCCAACTGATTAAAAACATGGTCTGATTAAACTGAAATAAAACAATATTCATTTCATTGGAATGATTACACACAGCAGAGAAACTGTCGTATCAAACGTACGGCTGTCTTTGCAGTCCTGTTAATGAACAGTCAGTGTGTTGCCTAAGCCAAACTCAGCTGTGTGTAATAAAACTGTCAAAAGAGAAACTGTTCTCCCTCAGGTTGGTCCTTCTGACCTTCAGACACTGGTCCTCTTCTGTGGGTGGCATTCATTTAACAATACCGTGAAAAATCATGCAGGTATGTTATGATCACTCCAACATGTCAGATTAATGGGAACTAATGGCAAAAACAGATTCACCACAACTATGCTGGTGACATTTCTCCCATGGAAAGGTGCATTAATTTTTTTTTTTTTTTTTTTAAAAGGACAAACAGAATTATGGGTAAGTGGGCCAAAGACGATGGCAGCAAGCCGCAGCGACAGACCTGCATTCGGCATTTGACCAGATCGAGGGGAACGACAGCTGTGTGTGTGGTGCCACAGCTCAGAATCCCACCAAAGCCACACAGGATGAAATACTTCTGTGAGCCGAACTCACAACTGTCTCCCTCTGAAGAAACACAGGACAGACTTTAAGAACAGGGCAATATGAGCTCAGTATGACTGAGTCTGGAGCAGTGAGCTTATGGAAAAATTGTCATCCACTTTTCCTCTTACCCAAAGAGCTTTTTACTGCCCGTATCATTTAACTAGGAAATTGGATATTTTGTCTTCCAAACCTAAACAAACACTAATAAACTTAAACTGCAGTTTCTGTTTCAAAAACAAATGATCCAAGCTTGATGTCAAATGGCTGGGTCTAGACTTGAGCAGGGAAGGAAGTTCAAATCTTGTGCTGAGACTTGGTTCTCTGAAAACCTGTTTGCAGACTGCAAGGCCCCAGATAAGAACACTGTTGTACTGTGTACCACAGCCATTGCGCCATCTGCCTTCAAAGGTGACCCCTGAGCAGCTCAGAGTCACATTCATTTTTGTTATAATTAGCGTTCAGAAAATCCTTAAAGTGTGTCAAACAGCGCATTGCTGTGCAAAGGCTGAGCGCTGCTGTGTCCTTCCGTGTCCTCCACGGGCGGCCTGTATGCAGGGCAGGCCCGACTGCTCCAACATCCTCATCCAGCAGTCCTCAGGACCACCTAACCCGTACATAAAACAAATCGAGTACACGTGCCTGCTCAAATAGTAAGTCCGACTACATATAATGTGCGAAAGTAGTTAGCCGCAACCGGGTACATCTGCTCAGCTAAGCTAACGCTAGCCTTGCAGCGACCTTTCGGAGTCTCGGCCGGCTTTACCGTCTACGGTGGCAGCTGCTGCCAATCGTCGGCTCCTCTGGCCCTTATGGCTCTGGAGGGGTTCTTCCACTTTCTGCAGGGTGAAGAGGGGGGCGCTGAACGGGTTGGCCCGGGCGATCTGCGTCAGTGTAGTGGGATACATGGTGGCGTCCTGCCGGCGGAGCTGCAGTGCAATGAGAGACAAGGTTAGCGTGAGCTGAGCTAACTGCTAACACAACCAACCCACTCGCGAGAGTGGGTCACGTGCTGCTCAGCTTAGTTTGACTGTCATCAGGAAAATCTTGGCTTAATGACCTCAACGCAAATACCTAAACTACAACAGTTATCTAACGTTAATAAAAGTCGCCGAAAGGTTACTAACCAGCTGTACATGAGCTCAAAATGCACGGCAGGCTAGCATTACACTGGCTTTAACGACACGGTAAAATGCTATGCTACATCAAGCTAACGCGACCTAAAGGAGGAGTGTCTGCGCTTCACATTAGAGACAGAAATAAAATAAACCCGCCTTTCAACATGAATCGCGGTTTGGCAGTTACACGTCCATAACAAACTAATCGCCATTAATTCTTTCCTCTGTTCTCTCTGAAGAAGAAAAGCACGACTCACTTTCAGTGTCCTAAGATGGCGCCTCCGCTTCGCTGTAACCGGCTGCTCGAAGAGGCCGAATGACCTCGCGCTAAAATGATTTGTCCTTTCGTGACGTCACCAATAGTGGGAGGTGGGGCACAACAAGTAAGTCTTCAGTCGTCATCAAGGCGGTCCTTGTCGACAGGTAAGATTGGGTAGTTGAAACACACTGGACTGTCATATTATATTCAACATTCAGGTGTTTGTGTTCTATAGAGTGACTTCTAATTAGAACTGTGAGAGGAACACCTCTCATAGTTCTAATTAGTTCTCAAAGTTCCGGCTGGGTAAAGCTTTGCTCTGAAGGTGTGATGAAGCCCTTTTGGAAGTACTGACATCTGCTGGTCATTCGATGTACAGCAGCCCTGCTGTGATAATACATATGGGCTACAAACACAGTGGATATGTTCACGTAATTATGTATCAGTTGCACAATACTCATGAAGTCCTGTATAATTAATATATATATATATATATATATATATATATATATATCTAGAGAGAGAGAGATAAAACGATTTGTTTATTCTCCGAGGAGAGTCCAGCAAAGCCTAAGAGCTCAGAAAAATACAAGAAGTCCTTCAGGAGGAAGCTGGAGTTCAACCTTCAGCAGAACACCACAGGGGATGTGTGGAGTGGAATGAAGAAAATCACTGGGTTTAAAGTGACAACCGGTGGGCAGCCCAGAGATAGGAAATGAGCTGAACAGTTTCTTCATTCACAGCCCATGTCCACATGGGTCACGGAAAGACTGGCCCTGGCTCACCTGGGCAGTTCCCAGATCAACCAAATCTGGAAGTGGATGATACATTCATCTACATGCTCCAGAGAGGTTACGCCAACCTAAATAGTAATGACTGCACGGCCAGGATCACTCACGCATTTCACAACACCAATTGCCTCAGGGCAGTTTATATTTCTAGGGGGCACCGAGTCTTTTCCAAGCCAGCCGAGAGTTATCTCCAGCATGTCCTGGGTGTGCCACTGAGCCTCCTCCTGGTACGACCTACTCATTTTATTCAGGTGTGTTGCAACAGGGACACATGGAAAAGTTTCAGGACACCGGCCCTCAAGGACTGGACTTCCAGACCCCTGCTCTGGAGGATGCTACAATGATCAGTTTGTCGATCTCCCGTTTCACTCTTCACTCAATCACAAACAAGACCCATAGATCTTTGAACTCCTCCACCTGGGGTAGTAACTCATCACTGACCTGAAGCAGGCTCTACACCCTTTTCTGGGTGTGAGCTTTTTCCTGGTCCTTCTTTCAGTCCCGCTTTATTTTGACGGTTAGTTTAGTTATGCAACTTTGAGTTCTCTCCCTGGTTTAAATTCAGTCTGTATTCATTTCCCCATTCTCTGTTCAGTTATCGTCATCTCTGGTTCAAATTCCTGAAAATATCCACTGTGTGACCAGCACAACAGATACCAAGGCCAGGGTTATTAGACAGTCTGTCATGACCAGAAACGCCTCTTAACATTACAGCGGTTAAAAAGAGTTTCCAGTTATGTATGTTAGGTACACTATAGATTTCCCACTGAAGCATAATTCAGCCATTAGACTGCATAGTTATAGTGGAAGGCACTGTAAGTGTTAAGGAGTAAGACTGGTTTTCTCCTGACCTTCCAGTAACTGCTGACAGTGCAATAATTGTCAGTAGTTACTGAATAACTGAAGCCTTTCATTGAACTGCCAAATAAACACATTGGTCCTCTCTTTCTGGCCGGACACGTGGCAGCACTTCTGCTATCATTTGTTTGTATTTAACAAAATAAAAGTGCAGACATAAGTGTACATATTAGTTTTTGACTCTCTCACTGAACTACACAGCCTCAGCATGTCTGTACTCTCTGCTCATATTGCCTTCATATTAAATCATTGTAACATTGCACACAAATCCTGCCTAACAAAAAAAGTCACTTCATTAGCATTATAGTTCTTCATGTCAGTATACGGGCCAGAAGTAGGAGTGGCGTGGGCCGCGAGTGGCCCCCCGGGCCGCGAGTTCGACACCCCTGTTCTACAGTATTGATCAGAATTTCATTAAACGTAAGAGAAAATGTAATACATTGTTTGAGAAAATGTATTTGGGTATAAAATTTTATTACAAGAGAAGATTAGGAAAATAGTGGGGCAGGCTTTAAAAAGCATTTGAACTATAACAAGAAGCCTCCGTGTCTCAATAACAAAGATGGTCCAAGGTACAAACCAGAATAGCAGCTTCAGACTCTTAAAGACTGTTAAGAACAGAGATACTAAGGCATATTTTGAAAAGTTACAATCACACACACATTCACACCATGCAAGTACGACTAAAAACAAAACGACGAGGCTCCTGTGTGTGTTGATTAGTGACTGGCTTCGTCATCACCTGAGGTCCTAGCTTAAGGATGAACCGCAGACAGGGCTGCTGGGTGCTTTCACAATGAGAGTCATTGAAATGTACTTCTCTTCTCCATAAAAGCTTATTCAGAAATGAGGGCAAAAAAGTAGAATAGTACAAAATCTGTGATCACAGCAAAATGTAAAGAACACTTAACACACTTAAACATTAATGAAACATGAACGAGTTAAAGCAGACTAGGTCTTCTTCACCTCTCAGTCTCCAGCTGTGCTCTCTATGCTGTGCTACCAGCAGCCACCTCCATGTCTGAGGTCTGAAATGGGTTTATGGAGGTGGTCTCCATGGCCTGGTAAACGAGGAAGAGGAAAGTGGCCACGATGGCCAACAGGAAGAGCTTTATCCACAGAGACATGCTGCGCTGTGCTGCTTGGGTCTGCCCTGCAGGCGGGAGGCTGGAGGAGGTGGTTTTGGGTGGCAGGCTGGATACTCTGTTTACTGAGTAGCTCTGAGTGTAGGAGGAGATGCTGGTCTTGGTGGCTTTTGGAGAGAACAGGCTGTCATCACTCCACAGGTCACTGGATGTCACAGGGCGCCCTGCTGCTCCTCGGATGGGCCGGCGACAGGTGGCACTACAAGAGAAACATTTAAGATTTAATATTCACAGAGACCTCAGCTCGCCATGTAGAGCAGATAATGTACTGGACTTTCCACTGTTCTGAGTCTCGGTCAATCCAGTAACTGCTGTCAAAAAAATCCTTGTTATGACAGCACTTACTGACCCTGGCCATGCCAAGTTAAAAGACACTGTAGAGACTTCTGCTCCACTTACAATGCCATGGACTAGTATTTGGCCCCTTCACACTTGTTAAAGTAGTAATTTTAATATCTTTTACTTTCGCTCTGGGGTTCATGTCCTGCTTTCTGTGGTGCCGACTTTAGAAGATCTCTGAATATTTATTTTACTGCTGGCTAAACACATCGAACTTCATTTCCGATAAGAAAAGAACAGCCGACTGCACTTACGTGATTCCCGTTGGACCGCTCCGGTCATTAAGAAAGAGCTCCTTCAGAAC
Organism: Simochromis diagramma; assembly: GCF_900408965.1. Classification (NCBI taxonomy): domain Eukaryota; kingdom Metazoa; phylum Chordata; class Actinopteri; order Cichliformes; family Cichlidae; genus Simochromis; species Simochromis diagramma. Next base: position 105,375 of record NW_024386757.1, on the reverse strand, counting down.
GTCTTTCTCGTCTACTTTTAGGGTTTGATCACTGGCTGCGATTTTCTCCACCTACACAGACAAGAGAAATCAAGGTTAAGCTGGGAAATGAACACAGTGTTGGACAGTGTAGATGCACAGCCCATCGTGTCCTCCTCTGCCACTCACTTCTCCCCCCTCGATGCCTCTCTTGGACATCGATCTCCTCATTTTGTGCCAACGAAGGAAAAAGCAACACCATATCTGATGCTGCTGTCGCATACGGAGCACCACCCGCATTGCCTTACTCGGGACCTTTCAGTAAAACAAACATCTGGCTGAGTACCACGGGACTCTGGTCCCAAGTCCAAAACAGGCCAGCGAGTGTGCTCGTCTTCCCAGATAAACTGAGCCTTGCTTTATTTGTCCTTTTGTGGTTAAATCAATTCTTAATCTCTCAACTGTCTTGAGTTATCCAGAAATGTGACGATCCACAACACTTTCCGTGTCTCCCACTTCAAGCCGGTTCCTTTCAGAGGGCTTGAGAAAGAAGACAACGTCACCTCTTTAGATCTGTGAAGAAGTTTAAGTTCTCATCAAAGAGGCTGCTGGAGAGTCCCAGGCCTACAGCTGAACAGACAACATTGTATCTACACGATGGGTATAAAGGAGCTGTTATTAATTTACCTTTATAAACCCCGTTCATGCCTTTGCAAAGGTTTTAACTTTCTTTTAAATAAATCTCAGAAAGTCAGTTTGGTTTAGATACTCAAATGATTCTGTTGCTACAACCAGCAGCACAGTATCAGATCACAGCACTCACATTACATAACGTCACACTGCTGTTATTTCTTCAAATGAGTCTGGCTATGTTGCTCTTTAAGCAGCTTTGACTGTACAGACAGAGTGGGGAGAGGGCTAAAAGTGGACTGCTTCAGGTGGCTCCAGTAAACAAGGACACAAACAGACAGATATCACAGGCACTGTGGAGAAAAGCAGGTGTTTAATCCACATCATGTGGTTTGAGTGTGACTAGAAGCAAGCTGATCCACTGAAGCAGTCTCACACTGAGCTTGAGTGAGTGCACTTGAGCTTCGAGGATGAAGAAGATACCATGCCGTGTCAGAGGAAACTGTGATTAAAGGCAGCTGCAGGGGTCCCACTATATTACACTTACTACATCTGCATGATACGTCACAATGATCTGCTTCTTGCTGCCACATACAGCTTTGATCACCTTGTCACAAAATCCAAAAAGTCCGGTCATTGGAACCATTCCACTTTCACTGATAGAGGAGCAGGGAGTCCTGTTCCTGAAGCAAAGACTTGTGGGTCACTTCCACACTTGTACTTTAGTTTTTCTGGTGCAGTATAAATTTCATTTCATATTCACGTAAGTCTTTTCATACATGAATAAGAGCTCTATGAGAATTTAGCAGGTAAATTTTCAGCAGTTTCTCATATGTAGCACAGAGTAAGAGATACAGAGCCTGGTTCATTACAGGCCTTTTAAAGGACGCATGATGTGGTCCCTCCGAACTCCACACACAATACCCGTGGCCTTGCTCTCGGCTAGAAGCCTAATAGTCAAGAAGAGCAGAACCATTAAAAACATGAGAGCCTCTCTGAACGCACTTTCCGCTACAGTGCATTGACGGCATACAAAGTAAACATGGGTAAGAGCAGATTACCGTTGGATGCTATCAAGTAACGGACACCTAAGAGCCTCTTTGGGACTTCCCTCACCGCTTAGCCCGTTTCTAGGCGTGACATAAACAGAGTTGCAGCTTTAAAGAGTGACCAGCAGTGGAATTCTGAACGGTCCGTGTCAAGCTGCTGCCGTCACAGACGAGTGGAAGCCATCACAGGGGGTCCTGGTGAGTAAGCGACACGTAGCTCTACTAACACAGCAGCCGGGCACTGACACAGAGCACCAGACATCCCTTTGTTCTGCTGCCAGTGACGGACATTGAGCGGAAAGAGTGACAGGTCTGTTCTCTGTAGGTGCGGTGAACACCCGTCTTACCGCAGCGTGCTGGCTGCTGTGGCTGCGAGTGGACATGACCGTCTTCTCTCTGCTCCTCACTGTTCTCTCAACCACAGGAGCTGGTTCTGGTTCCTCCACAGGCTCTGGACCACCAGCTGCAATCACCTCTGGCAAAACGGACAGTCACACAAAACACTATTTAAAACATTTAATACCTTATTTATTTATTTATTTCCAATTTTTATTAATTATTGACACATTTAATTCATTATTTAATGATGTATCTCTTTAATTCATTTTGGCACTCCTGGCCCTGCTGCTGTGTTCATGAATTAATTTTATTGGTCAGCCTCACCCATCAAAGTCAGGGGGCGGGGTTAACAAGACAGGTCAATCCTAGATAATCTGATTGCTTTGAACTGGTGGTAGAGATGTCGCTAGCTCTGCTAACAGCTGACAGAGTGTACCGAGCGCTCAGCCCTGGTGTTCCAGGTTAACTGTTTTTTACATTAACTGGTTAGATTTTGTTACATTGTCAAAAACCTGTCCATTATGCTAGCAGTGTCCAAGAATTCTTTACCCCCTCCCCCCTGCAATGGCTCTGCGCCCATTGTTAGGGCATATAGTTCAGGTAGTAACTATATGCTATAAATCATATAGTTAGAGCTGGATCAGGTGACCCTAGGTCTAGGCTGCTGGGGGATTCCCATGATGCACTGAGTGTTTCTTCTTCAGTCACATTTTTCATTATGTGTTCATACACCTTTCTACGATGAATCATTAGTTATTATTAACCTCTGGCTCTCTTATACAGCGTCTCTTTGTCCTGTCTTCCTCCCCTAACCCCAACTGGACGCAGAAGATTGCTGCTCCTCCCTGAGCCTGGTTCTGCTGGAGAGTTCTTCCTGTTAAAAGGCGGTGTGGCCTTTTCATTCTCGCCAAAGCGCGTGCTCACAGTGGGTCATATGATTGCTCTCATTTTCTCTGTATTACTGAAGTCTCTTTACCTTGCAATGCTGCAGCCTTGAGGTAACTGTTGTTGTGGTTAAAACTGAAATAAAACTGAATTGAATTAACAAATTGACAACAAATTTTTTTCTTTATCTTTGGAGTCTTGGGAAGCTCCAGAGTCTGGAATTTGCAGGCAATTTGGAGCTCCTTTAATATGGCTATGTGGATATGTAGAAATACAGTAGTGAATTTTCTCCCGTGTGATGAGCTGGCTCTGGTCGATGTGATGGAGGACCGTCTTAAAGGAGAGATGATGGACCTCCAGCACTGCAACCTTTTCCTCAAAACCTCCAAGATAGTGGCAGACAAAGGTCAGGAGCTGGAGCTGCACTGACCCCATGCTACAGAAAGATGTCTGAATACGTGCCTCAGCAGATCATGTGTTACACAACATAAAGCCCCCTTGAGGTAACTGTTGTTGTGATTTGGTGCTATATAAATAAAACTAAATTGCACCTGCTGTCTTGGAACGTCTGCCCCCCCTCCTCCTTTCACGTAATGGTACGATCCCAGTCTTTATTTGATTGTGATATGATTGTGCCCCTCAAAATAAAGCCCCCACCTCTGTCTCCATGGTTTCAGCCCCCACGTACTAACAGGCCATCAATAAATGACATATGAAATTATCTTGCAGGCCGGATAGAATTGTATCAGGACATACGTTTGACATCTGTTCTACACACAACATCCCCTTCATCAACACACGATATCACATTTCTCATATAGGTGATGAGGGAACATTTCAAATCCAAGCACTCATTAAAGTGCAGCAGCGCTGAATGAGCTGCACCGTGGGTCCTTCCTACCGTCCTCCCTGTCACTGTAGAGGTCAGACTCTGAGCCTACGAGCATCAGCTGTGGTGGCGGAGGCTGTGGAGGCCCTTCATCCAGCAACTTTTGTAGCTTCTTCTCATACAGCTTCCGGGTGGAGGCTGGGAGGACAAGACAAGGGTGATGTTGTAGCAGTGAAACCAACCTGGTTAATCCAGTAATGGGAAAAGTATCTGTCCCCTTCCTAATTTTTTCAAGTTTCACTACAGCTCATAGAATAAATGCTGTTTGCAGACAGTCAAGCAAACTATAAGCAATCTCAGCAACCTTGCTGACGACCAAAGCAACAACATTTTTGGTGCAACACCCTCTTTGCAACCAATTTGAGTGAGTGAGTGCAGTCTCTGTGCCCACTACGGTGTCTGCAATGGTGAGCAGGATTACACTCACCCACAATTGGCCCCACGTCTAGTCCACGCTCGAGCAGTTCATCCCTCAGGCTCTTGTCACTCAGCGCAGTCACATCAAGCTCAGTCGGTCGAACCTTGTCTGTTTTCCTGGTGGCTTTCTGTGGAAAACAGCAGGGCAGCACACAAAACAAACGATCAGAGCCAGCGATAGATTTTTTTTAGCCTGAAGGCAAATAATCACAAAGTAATGACTGACAAGAGTCACCTAACACAGTTTCATTTTCAAAGAACCAGCACACACACTGCTAAGTTCACCAAGCCATCAAAAATAAATAAATAAAAAAAAATTAAAAAATACTTAGACGTTAAGCAACATTAAAAATGAATACTGAATTATATACTCAGTTGCAGTGCCAGCCTCACACAGACACACACACCTACAGCTGGAGTAGTTAGCGTGCATCATGTTAAACTTTAGGACTGTCAGAGGTCAGTAAAGCTGCTGATTCAACAACACTCAAATATTAAATTGTTACCATAAACATTAACACTAACCATTGACAATTCCGATGTTTCCATGTGTTTTTATGTATTTGTATTGGTTAACAGACTTCAGTGAACAGGATTTACAAAGGGATTATACATACTAGGGCTGCACGATTTTGCATAAAATGAGAATCACGATTTTTTGGCTTAGAATTGAGATCACGATTCTCTCACGATTTTCTTTTCCAGTATAAATATTTATTGCACTTATTAACTGCACATCAACTTCGTAACAGTTGAGACTAAACATAAAAACAATAAATAAACATAAAAACAACAAATGTCTCACGTTTTGCTGTTGCCGCAAAATGTTGTACTGCTTGAAACTCCGTCTCCACCGTTGCTCGACACTGCGTGTATAGAGCAGGTAGTGCAACAATAGAAAAATAGTTGCGGGACAGCACTGTGTAGCGTTTGTCTAGGGTGTTGATCATTTTCCTAAATCCCTCGTTTTGCACAGTGTTGATGGGAGCCATATCTTTGGTCAGGTGATAAGTAATAGCCTCCGTAATTTCTTTGTGCCTGCGGGAGTTCGACGCTGTATAAGGTTCTCGTTATTGATGTTTGGGTGGTTGACCGGGACGGATTTTCTCCTGTCACTTTCTCGTCATCCCTGACGTGCTCTCCGTTGTTTTTTCCCTGCTAATTTTAGCATCACACGGCACAGCTTCTGTATCACGTGGTATAAGGCTCCGCCCTTGTCATTTGTTGAGCAGGAAGAGTGAGCGCTTGTTTTCATGCAGATTACGTCCCGGATCAAAATGCGGTACAATCGTCGTCGTCTTTTTTTTTTTTTTTTTTTTTTTTTTTTTTTTAAATCGTTGTCATTTGGAAATGAGATCGCACATAAGTATGAATCGAGATCGCGATTTTCTAACGATTAATCGTGCAGCCCTAATACATACAATAAAGAAGTTACCCGTTTTGCAGGTACCTTTATGACTCTGTGTTATTGTACCAACATGATCCCTAATCCAACCAATCTGTTGTTGGTCACTTAAAATATCTTTGTACAGCTATTGTTATATATGCTTCTTTCTCTCCCTGAAGTTGGTTTTATGGTCAAAGGTAGCGCCTCCTCTCTGTCTGCAGACAGCTCTGTGGTCAGATGGAGGCAGTGTACAGTCTGTGGGCCACTCTGCTTGTGTTGTTGGTAAGTGAAGTTCTAAACCTGACAGTGCTGAAGTGAAACTCTGTGTTAGAAACAAGGAAACATATCGCTGCAGTCACTGCCTGTGCTTTTAGTGCTGGATTTCTTTCTTTTTGTTGCAGTTCTCTCCCTCGTGCTGAACCCTACTATCGCTCCTTCTCTATTCTGGTCCAACATTTTGAGACAATTATGTCATCTGGTTCAGGTGACGTGTAGTCAGGATCTTGGAAGAGTGCACAGGAGTGCGTCTCAGATGGGTGAAAAGCCCTCTCCCCCCTCTGTCACCCGGAATAGTGTAGCAGAAGGACTCTGCTCATAACATGGGAACTCATGTGAACGACAGAAGTCAAACTGCAGAAATTTTCCAGAGCAGAAAGGTGGTTACCACCTGTTACGTTCTGGATAACACTGCTGTCACTGCACATAAGCAAAGCCTTTTTCAAAAATCCAGATGTAGTATGCAGGAAGATTCGTTATTTTATGAATACTTCATTCCTAAACCACCGTTGAGCAGATGTGAAAACTTACTCATGTACACAAACACGTTCTTTAATTTCCTGAAAGGAAGCTGCCACAGGGGAAATATTTAGGGAGGAGAACGAGACCGTCTGAAGATGCTGGAGGCACTTCATCATAGTCTGAAGTTTTACTTAGCGGCCGACAGGAAATTACTTGTGAGGCCAGCATAGAGGCATGATGCTGTGTCTCCTAATTAACAAAACTAAAGGCAGCTCTGCCTTGGAGCAAATCAAATAAGCGTACAGTAAATATGTTGCTGAATGCAACAGCGGCATCATGCTTCTGAAGACTCAACAGGACAGCTGTCGATAGCTTGTTGGTGGACAGGAACCCTCAGCTTTCTTCTTAGCTCTGGGTTAAGCACCTGTGACAAGTTAGGCGCTACATGGCTCCAAAGGAGCGTACATGTGTGTGTTGAATGCACAGCTATAAAAATGTGACTCCTGGTTACTGAAGTAGAATTTATGGTCAAGCAGAGCGACCACATTCGCTGTCCACTGTACTCCACGAACTGCCGTCTGTCTGCAGAGGGAGAGCAAAGCTCTAACATACAAAGAGCTGAAGTGAAACTGTGTATTAGAAACAATGACAATTGTGAAACAGCTGGATGTGAACCCAGCTGTTTCACAATCACAGCAGCAGCTCCAAAGACTGCAAGAGTGGGAGGAGGAGGAGGAGGAGGAGAAAAGTGCCTCTGCAGACCACACCCTGGCCTTTACAGCCATAACTGAACTAAAGAGCTCACAGCTCTGTGGAACAAACTCACTGTGGACTCTCAGACTCTTCACAGAGTCCTGGACAGACGCTCACACATTCCTCACACTTTACAACAATCCATCCAAATCTCATTCAGACCAACATCTAATCTGAAAACATGAAGCTTTGCAGACTCGAAGAGTCACAGCGAGTATCCTCTTTCATGTCAGTCACTGAAAAATGTCAGGAATTCATTTTTGGGCACCTCCCTTTGCAGCCTGTAATCCCTCAGGTATGTGAGCAGCAGCTTTCACAAGATAAACAGCATCAACACTCTAGTGCCAAGACACCAACTATGCTGAGTCTGAGCATGAGTTCTTCCTAGCAAAAGCATTTCCTCAATGTTCACAATGATAATGCAAGCAGCTGCAGGAAAACATCTGTCTGCTCCACCACCTAAACCATGAAACTGCACTAAACACTCACTGCAAGAGCCACAGCACATGGTGGCTCAGTTATAATAATGGATTAGATTTATATAGCGCTTTTCAAGGCACCCAAAGCGCTTTACAATGCCACTATTCATTCACTCTCACACATCACCGCTGCAATCATTATACTCTTATTGAAACATCAGGCCTTTGGACAACATGGAAATGTGTACTTTTTATAAAACTGCATACTAGTATCATCTAGTACTGCCTGTAGTTTTAAAGTGGGCACACATCCCACTCACTTTAAAAGTGGAAACGTGTAAGATGCACTGTTTCTGTTACAACCTGAACTGATCATCAATCTGCGTCACAGCCAAATTCAGCGATTTCATGAGAAACCCGCTAAAAACAGGCTGGAGTGCCAGCCTCCTCAAGGGACAAAGCGGGAGGGCTGCTTCAGGAAGGATACCCTGCAGACTTCAACACCGCCTCCTGGTCTATAATAAAATGCAAAATAGTAGTGTCACTCCTGTTTTCAGACACTTTGCTCTGTCAGACCTGAACAGACATCAGTTCGAACACCTGCCAGTTTGTCCCATTTCCTCCTCAGCATCAGAACAAATCTCTTCCTGACTGAGTGCATGGCCTCTAACCTCAAACTCTTTATCCCACCTACAAAAACGAGTAACCGTTGTGCACATGAGCGCGCTGATGCAGAGCTGAAAACTATCAAAAGGCTCTCGTTCCAGTTCAATGTAGTCGGCAGAAACCTTCATTCACAGACCTGTGTCTGTGTCTCTGTCTACATCTTTTCTGTGTGTGTCTGTATCTGCGCTAAAACTTTCTTCTGCGTCACGATGGAGAATCCCCAGCTGCTGCTGCTGGGGGATTAGTAAGGATGGGGCTGGAACTGAAGCAAAGAAGGAAACTATGTGGGGAGGTGAGACTGATTTGTGGGAAGTGATCTGGATTTACTCTGCGATTCATTCACGAGACTGCCTTATACTTTCAATCGGAATGACGTTTCCAGTTATGTCTGTGAGGAGAGCGCACGTTTCAATGTGAGCCGTGTCCGATGAAGCGACATTTCAAGCTGATGTGTTCTGAACATCCGAAACTATGCTGCGAACATTCACAGTAGTTAACAGACGACGAGTTCAGAACGTGGATTTTGGTGGCTGAGTAATCCTGGTGGGTGTGGAAGTGTGCAAATGAGACGGGAGTGGGAGAGCACTTACTCTACTGGAGGAGCGGCTGGTGTCAGGCAGCGCGGGCAGAGGCAGCTCCTCGTCGCTGGAGAACGAGTCCGCAGCTGCAGCCGCGGGGCGTGTGCTTTGGCCGGCCAGCTTCGTAAGATACAGCTGCACGTACACGTCCTTCGTGGGGTTGCCGCTCGGGAGCTCCACGTTGTGGGCCAGCAGCTCGCTCTTTAGCTTCTCCTTGGTGAGCACAGTGGGGTCGCCCAGGTACTCCGGCATGTCGGCGAGAAGACGACCGGACAACGGGTCAGCAAGTAACAGCTAGCAGAAAACAGCGGAGCCGCTGATGGCGGATCGGGCAACCAGCGCCGCCCACTGGACCGAACTGGCAGAGTAGTGTGTGCTTCAAAGAAGCACGTGGATATGAGCTGCTGTCTATCCTCTCGCTCCCTCCTCTCGGGAGAAGGAAGGAATTAAAGTGGGAAGTAATGAAGAATGCTGCACGGTCCTGACCGGAAGTGGCAGTTGGTAAAGCCCACCTCCTTCCGCTACAAGCTGGGACTGATCAGAGCCAGAGGCTCAGTCACTGCGCAGAACTCATGCCCAGTGAAATCCAGCTCTTCATTCACAGACTGCTCACTGAGGAACTGGATACAGGAACACCATTAGATGTAATATGATCATGTTAGACACGAAGATCCTTTTGGGTTCTGTCACTGAAAATTTGCTCAGATGTCACAGTTATGGATATTTTTGTGCTTTCTAGTTCACACCTGATGATCAGCTCTGTTGCAGAAGTCAGCCAGTGCTACATTATTTTATAGATTTAATTCTCTGAAACTGATGAACTATTGTTTACTCAATACAAAAAGTGTAGTTAGCAGAGAAACTCCCAGACCTTCCTCACCAGCAAACGTTATGGTTATGTTCTTTTCAGCATCTGGAGTGTGTATTTACAGGAAGCCTGCACATTTGGCAGGCGCGATGGTCAAGAAATAAAAGCTCAAAGTCCCTTTTTCTTTGTGCATTACTTTCAAATAAAAGTGTAATGCTCAGTTTATTTCATCACTGTGCACAAATGAAGACAGAAACCAAACAAGAAATAATCTCCTCTCCTTTGTCACAAAACAATATTAGCTTTGATTTGGACACTTTAGAACAACTTTAGATACTCAAGCAGAACACTGTAAAATACTCAAAGCAATGCTTCTTTAAGAAATGAAAGCCTCAGAACTTGAGCACTAACTCATTTATTCCTGTAACCATGAACAGAAAACAAGCCTTGGTCCAGCTCATCAAACACCTCAACACTGAAACCAAAACCGATGATGATGATGACGACGTCGTGCAGTTTGGGGTTGCCGGCTCTACATTAATAGAAGTTAGAGGACAGACAGAAGTGGGCTGATCAGAGAGAAAGCAGGCAGCAACGAGCTCACACTCACAGCTCTACTGCTTCACTCTGCAGCCCATGGACTGTCGGTGTGCAGGTGAGTGGGTGTGTGGATTGATGCTGTGACAGACAGGCCAGTCTTAGTATCCACATCAGTTCTGATGGATGAAAATGCTCTGGACTTGGCTCCTTTTGTGGATCTCGTTGAGGCTCCAGAAGGCAACGCCCTCTCCTCAGGCTTTGATCTCAGGGGTGGAGGTGTACAGCTGCTCAGGGTTCTCACTCCCCAGGTCCTCTGAGAAGGAAGTGAAGAACAATTTGATTCATTGATACATACATACATACATACATACATACATACATACATACATACATAATCATACTATGTTCTGTAAATATACACACACAAACATCTTACATGCTGCCACAGTTTAAACTCTAGTATTTTCCACGTGGTCATGACATGGTTTGAAAAATGTGCTACGCTGTGGTATAACATCATATGGATAGTTCACAGAGCTCTGAGGTCAGAACAGATGACTGGTCAGCAGCAGCACTGCCTCACAACCTTTGTCTCTTGTGCATATACAGTGCACAACACCACACAACTGAAACACAGTGTTGCCAAAGACTGCTTTGTATTGCTCTAATCTTTATAAAAACTTTTTCATTCATTCGTTCAGCATTACTGTCATTACAGTAACAGTGCAACAGTGTAACTGAATCCAGATGAAAGCATGAACACGTGTCATCAGTTCAGAGTTCAGACTTACCAGGAAGGACACACTTCCACAGGCCGTAGGTTTTTCCCACCGCTGTCTGCCACAGTCGGAGCGTGCCGTCCTCCGAGCCGCTCGCGTACAGCTCCCCGTCAGGACTGAAGCGAACACAATGCACCGGACCAAAGTGCCCCTTGTAGGATTCTGTAGACACATGAGCAGCAGCACCATCAGTTTCCGATTGGTCAGTTACTCCTTTATGTTTTCATGGACCAAAGAATCAGGGTTTAAACTTTTTTTTACATTTACAGATAAGTAAGTAGATCCTGTCATGAACTGAGCTGAGCTGGTCAAACAGCGAGTTTAAAAAAAAACAAACAAAAAAAAACAAAAAAACAAAAAACCCCTCTCTCTCTCTAGTGACAGCAGAACAGAAACGTTGGGATATGTGAAACTGAAATGAAAACAGAACCTCGTGAACCCTGCTCTAGCACGCTGGCAACACATGTTTTTCATTACGCTCATTTTGAATTTGATCTCAGCAACACATTGGCAGCAAAAGACTGGGGGAAGGAGAAAAAAAAAAAAAAAAAAAAAAAAAAAAAAAGAATCAGCTCGTGGAATGTCCTGGTCAGGAACACGAGTGGGAATGAAAAGATCATTTCCGTTAGAGAGCCAGAGGTTCACATTCAGTAAAAACTGCATCATGTACAGACTACGACAATCTGGTGACGTCTCTGTGTGCAAGGGACAAGGCCAGACATAAGTATTGGATAGCTGAGACATTCAGGGCTCAGCGGAAAAGTGAGAAAAGTCAGCAGCTGCTCCCCTCAGCAGTTAAAAGAAGCGAGGATGGTGCACAGGGGGAAACACAGCCCTGTCCTCTCTTCCACAGTTGTGTGGCTGCCATCAAATTCAAAATGAACGGTTTGCTCAGTGTGATTATTCAATATGTTTCCTAGGTTCTGTTGTGAATAAAATACGAGTTTATGACTTGCATTTATTCTGTATTGACAGGTTCTGTTTCTAATTTCATTAAAGGAGTCAGACTGCTCCTCTTCATGATACAATGGAGCACTCTGCTGCTCACCCAGCTCTTCCTTAGTGCTGTAGTCAAACTTGTAGAGCTTGAAGTCGTCACCACCGGCAACAAAGAAGTCCTTCTCTGGATGCAGGGAGGCTGAGTTGATAGGAGCTGGGGCCTCCACAGTCTTGATCAATTCCAAGCTTGATAATATTAATAAAAATAGAAACAAATTTAAATTATAAATGATGAATGTTTAATCAATAACAAAGTCAGTAATAAATCAGCATTAATAGAGGTGGTGGATGCCCCCTGTTTTATACACATCACTCATTGACAATGAACGGGTGTGGCTGCAGGCTGACCTCAGAGCGTTGTAGAAAGCGATGGTCTTTCCATACGTGATCACAAGAATCTGTCCATCAGCTACGTACTCCATGCTGCTCACGGACGTGTCAAAGGTCAGTGTTTTCACCTCCTCCATGGAGCTCCTGTCCCACAGCCTACACACACATGAACAGAGTGGTTGCTATGTCTACTGTCAGAAGTGAGAGGTAAGACGGGTGAGGGCGTGTGTCACAGTGCACTGACCGGATGGTTTTGTCGTCAGCAGCAGAGAGGATCTGCTGATCGTTGTTGCACCATAGAGCCTTTTTTATGGCCGACGTGTGGCCCGAAATCTCCTGTGGAGCTGACAGGGACACAGAAGCAACAGCCAGACACATTATACCACACCCAGAATCACTTCCTCCTGGTTTAGTGCCTCAGCAAACATCACATTGCAGGCTACCTCTACACCTGGTGTAGGCTCAACCTTTGACCTTCCTTCAGGGCATAAAATTTCATAACTGCATTTGCTTCTTTGGGGCATATTTAGGTTTTGACGTGTCCAGGATCTTTCTGTGAGGTCACAGTGAGCTGTGAACTGCTCCAAGCTGTGCTGACAGTAACCATCTGCTCACTGTAAACAAGTGATCGATAAAGGCAACTTCCTCCACCAGGCACCTTCTCCATGAGTTACCATAGTAACACCTGCTGCTGTGGAAGTTTTCACAATAAACTGTTACATTGTATATAATTATTTACACTTGATGAATTTGTCAGCTTCATCTCAAAAGAGTGATCATGCAGATCATTTTGTGATTTTACCAAGTCTTACTGTGTGTTCCAGCACAAACCAATGCTGCCGGCTGCTGTATAACCACCCACACAGCTCTGCAGTACATGCAGCAAGTGGCTAGTAATGGTCTAGCGACAGTACATATGGATATGTGGGAGCATGTACTGGTCATATGGTCCACACATACATGTGTGTGAGCGAGCATGTCCACTTACCTGCTTCAGGGCTGCTCAGGTCATAGATACGCAGCAGTTTGTCGTTACCTCCAGTTAGCAGGCAGTTGCTGTCCTGTCAAAAAGAAGCACGTATTCATGGGAGGCTCTTCACTCCCACCCAACAAGCACAGAGAGTAAAGCTGGATTTATAATCCTGCACATGTGTCATTTTGCAAAGTTTTCAGTTGTAAGAGGAGTGAGGGCGTGGGGGCTTGTCACCCATGTGAGACATGCTACCGAATGTTGATTGGTTCATAAGTCAGCCGGAATAGAGCAGGAAGCTATAGCAGAGTTCACTGAGGACGAGGCAAAACGCGAAAAACAAGCTCAAAAAACAAAGCATGAAAAGCACAGACAGTGACACATTTCATCGTTTCACTGGAGCTACAGGCAGGCAAGCTGCCCAAAAATGAATTCCTGACATTTTTGAGTGACTGACATGGAAGAGGATACCGGAGTCTGCAAAGCTTTACGTTTTCATGTTGTCTTTGAACAGTCTGGATAAGATTTGGATGGTTTGTTGTAAAGTGTGAGGAATGTGTGAGTGTGTTTCCAGGACTCTGTGAGGAGTCTGAGAGTCCACAGTGAGTTTGTTCCACAGAGCTGTGAGCGCTATAGTGCAGTTATGGCCGTAAAGGCCAGGGCGTGGTCTGCAGAGGCACTTTTCTCCTCCTCCTCTCGCAGTCTTTGGAGCTGCTGCTGTGATTGTGAAACTGCTGAGATCCCACCGAGACTCAGACACGGGAGCTTGCCTCTTCATGTGCCCTCCATATCTCCCACTTTGTCAACCAGTATCCAAACTTCATCATTGAATCCCTCTCATTTTCTGTGGGTTCTCTACCTTGTTTGTGTGTATTTGTATAATATTTATTTTTTCACTTTGAAAGTGAAGTTTTTGTGGGTAAACACTTGCTCTGAGTTCTTTAAGTGTGGTGCTTTATTCAAAATTCATGGTGCCCCAAATGTGTCCATCTGCGTACACTATTCCAGAGCTCACCAGGAGTGGGAGAACTAAGTGATTCTTAAGGTGTTTTCACAGCTGTGCGCTTAGTTCATTTAAATCAACGTGATTCAACCCCGATCAGAACCAACTACCCAAACCTGTACATTACAAGCTTGAGCTAAAAAAAGGTTGTGTAGCCATCTCCTGATGATTGCTCAATCTTCCATATAAGAAAATCCCACAAACATTTTCAGTGGGAGAAACGTTTTTTCAGACTGATGAACATAATGCTTTGTATTCTGGGATGGAACAAGGTACTACAGATGTGCAAAGGTCTGTACGGGCTAGAAGCTACCTGCGAAATGAATGTAAATTCTCCAAGTTTTCCAATAATACACAACACAGCACTTTCTTCCATCCCAGACACATCTAGCCAATGAGCAGACTGAACATTCTCACGCGGTTTGTAGTGCTGCATTTTGGCTCGCTTGAGGTTCACTTTTTCACTTGTTGTGAAAACAAATCAAATCACAGCGAAAAGCTACAAGTTTGCAAACTCAAACAATTCAGACCAGAGGAAACCAACTATAGGTGAGAAAACACCTCACGCACTACAATAGGTCATCCAGCTAATCTGTTTGCTTTTGAAGGCAACACTGTAACATGTATCCAGTGAATCTTTGCAAACAGCATATTTAACTAATATTTATTACAACATTGTAACTGGAGCTGAGCACCGCTAAAGCTTTGGCCCTAGAATCACTACGGACATGCAGGCTCTAATGTTTACATCTGATCACTTAAATCTTTTACTAAATGGTGATTTGAACTTGAGCAGGCCAGGGCCTGTTAACTTCTGGTTAGTGATCAACATTGACAAAGAACTTGTTTCACAGCACTGACTGGACTAAAATTTTACCTTATCAACTATATTCTGTTCTTGGTGAAAGGTGTGCATCAATTTAAACCCACAAGTAGAGAAACACATACAATACATCAGTCTTTTAAGGAGCGCATGATGAAGTGCACTGACCTGAGTAAAGCTGACAGTTTTCACAATGTGTTTGTGTGCCAGAGACAGAACCTCATCTCCACTCACTGCATCCCACACCTTTCTGCAAAAGTCCACAAGGGAGCTGTTAACAGTGACCTCACACTGTGTTTGAGTGTGTGTGTGTGTGTCAGTGTAATATGTGTGAATGCAGAGGCTGCTTTATATAAGAGACAAAGTCAGAAGACACATATATGCAGAAAACTCATTCAAAGCTCAGTGTGCAAAACTGTTTCCTCTGTGACATACATGTGATAGAACAAGTCAGAGCCTCGTCACATCAATATATTGGCTTATAACAGACTCTTGGAAAATAAGACAACATTTAGCAGGACTAAAGATTTAGCTGTTGTGTCACTGAATGTTGGCACTAGCTAAAAGTCTTAATGTTGAATAGCAGAATTGTCCTTGCTTTGCTGGAACAAAGGGATAGACAAGAATGAAATAATAGGCGCAGCAGGATATTCTATTGTCCACAGAGTTCAGCTCATGATCACACTAATAAAAATGGCTTTACTTGATTCAGTGTAAAGCTTTTTCTTAGAAGGATGCTGGGAAAGCAAGGGTCACCATGGTGACCATGTCTATCACAAAGGCATGTGGGCTACGTGTCACTGCTATAGCCAAGCTAGAAAGGTCCCTGAAGCCTGTACTAGCGCTCACATCTAAGTGATCGATTATCAATACCATATCATGAAGCAAAACAGCTGTTTAAGGTTATCTTGAAATGAAATGAGACCAGATCACACATGAACTGAGGTTTCAGAGTGCATACAACAATACAACACTGCCAATGGGTGCATGACAGATGATCCACAGAGAGGAGCACTGAGGATCACTGCCTCTTTCAGGCTAGTTTAGTCTGAGTGTGTGAACTCACGCTGTGAAGTCGGCAGCAGCAGTCGCTGCTTTGGTGGCGTCTGTGTTTAGAGTGGCTCCCCAGACAGCGCCCTTGTGACCCAGAAACGTTCCTATCCAGTCCCCTGTGTCTCCCTGGCGCAACATGGGCTTGCCATCTGATGGAGAGAAGCAGAGAGCATGTGAGCATCACAGTGTAACGGCAGGGCAAGGCAAGGCAAATTTATTTGTATAGCACAATTCAACAACAAGGTGATTCAAAGTGCTTTACAGAGACATTAGAAACAAAAACAAATAAAAAGCATGGGGCAGTAAGGATAATCCACAGGTGTCTGCTAGGTCCTGCTGACCGTGCGACAAGCAGGGGGTCACTGACTTCTAGGGTGACATTTGGTTGTTGCTAGGTAAAATTGGTTGTAAAGAGTTGGTACTGCATTGAAAACCTCCTTGCGGTTGCTTTTTTTGCTAGCAGACTGCCACGTCACAATTTGTATGGAACATGCAGACTTGTCTGCAAGCTCTTGCCAATTAGTTGCTAAGTGGTAGTGAAAGTTAAGAGTGCAGTGCAAACAAAAAGCAAAAGCTGCATCTTTTGCAATGTGTTGGTTTAACCCTGGAACGGTTAGGCACAACCTTGACACTGAAGGCACACCTTCACTGTTCAGAAAATGTTTGCCTTCAGTTGTAACAGCTTCACTACTGCTCACTTCAATACTGATTAGTTGGTGAGTCAGCATCCTCCATGCAAGCTATTAATAAATGACTCTTCCTAAAAGAAAGAAAAAGAAAAAAAATGAACTTAACCTAGGAAATCTAGGAACAGGAACACTGTTTGCTCTCAAACGCCATCTTTCTCAGGGCTGTTTAGTTGCAGATCTGTAGCAACTCAGTGACAGGAATACCATCTGACAGCCCAGAGACTATCATTATCTGATCATGGACTTTAGGACATGATCAGATAATGATAAACAGGATGTAATCTTTTCTATACTTTTTCAACAAAGTTGTACAATTCGAGATCAAACTTTAGGAGGAAGGTAAAACCATCAGTAGTTAAGCTAGCCGCATGTGCCTCTCTCTCTCTCTCTCTCTCAGGCTCACACACACGCGCCCCCGCGCGCACACAGACGCACTTAAACCAGAAAACAATACAAAGACACAAAGTCAATCAATGGAAGAACATCATGTTTTATAAAGGGCTCATTTTAAAGCCCAACCCGCAACAGACCACGTCCAGAAGTAACACCAGATTCTCACAGGCTACTTTATGTTTATAGTCCTGCCAACACCTCTCACCCTTGCAGGCGCTGATGAGGAAGTATCCATAAGGAGTAATTCCACTGAAGGCCAGGTCCACCACAGGCCGGGTGTGACCGGAGCAGGTGAGGGGAGTCTGTCTCATCGCCATGGTCCTCCGGCCGGCCGGGAGACGGTTTGCACTGATAGAGGAGACGGTTGGATGCTAGCGGCTAGCTAGGAAAACTAGCGGAGTAGAAGGAAAACAAGATAACAAGCTAGCTTTGTAGGTTATGTTCCGTTGGATAGCAGTTAGCTGCTGCTGCTCACACTGTGAATCAGAAAAAATAAACTGTAGGTCTGTCGTACAGCTCTACCTTCCAGCGAAGGAACGGCTACCGTGCTAATAGCTACAACATTGCAACTAACTAGCAACGTGCGACACGGCCAAACAACCATTGAGACGACGATGTTGCCGGTGTGTTACGCCAGTTCCGCTAATCATGATGAGAACACTTCCGATGCCTTTCATAGTAAAAGTGTCATCGCTTCTAACGGACATTAATACTTTTTAAATTTTGATTGAACAAATACTGAATAAAGGCTTCTTCAGCAGTGCTGAGAGAAATGTTGATATCGATCCGTTATCAAGTAAAAAGGGACAGTAATGTCCATACCAATACCTTTCACCCATAAAGGAGGCTTATGTGGGGGAGAGCAGTGTGTCATTATTTATTAGATGTATAATTATTAAATGGCGCTTCTATAGTTGAAATGTTCTATAAATATCTATCGTTATTATCAATACCTGGGTTGATCTACCCACCACTATTCTTCATGAGCTACCTGTCAGCTCGTTTCGTTTTCAGACTTTAACTCAGACTTTTCATCGTGTAAAAGACACAGTTAAACGTTGTGACATGGAAGGCATCAAAGCTACTTTGTAAACAGGACATATACTAATATTTCAAACAGAGATTGATTGTTTATTTGTATTACTTATGTAATATTATCACAGCACGTAGTGTCAGTGTTACTTGGGTGAGCGCACTTCAAGAGCCCGTGAAGGCTCCAAGGCTGTAAAAGACGTGCAGCTGTATGCGAATGCTTTCTAGTTTTTAGTGTTGAGGTACCGGCAGATCTCACACCAGGAATGAAACTATTAAAACTCTTTGTTTCGTTCGCCTCCATAAAACAGAAAGAATGTATTTATACTCTTACCTCCAGAGGGCGCTGAGTGCATGGGATGTATTACTGTAAACGCTCAGTGTGCAGCAGGATGACAGGGAGAGAGGAAGGTGCCTTGCTTCACGGCTGCGGGCAGAGATGGCGTCCTGCTGCCGGTGAATAAGCAGAAAAACGAATCAGAGGGAGGAGAGAGAGGACGCATCTTTCCGAGCATCGCACGGCAGAGGATACTCCCGCTGCGATGGCAGCAGCGCTGTGAAAGCCGTGGATGCTCGCTGGTGCTGTTTGAGTTGCAGGACGTTGGGACTCCCCCAGAGGAGGCGGTGGGGCTTGTTTTCTCCCTCTGGCAGGGCTCTCTGTTCGTCCGCCGCAGGGAAGAGAGGGCAGAGGGAGGGACAGAGGAACGATGGCTGCCGGAGGAGCAGGATGCGGGGATACGGTAGAGGAATATCGGGCCGAGGTGGAGCGCCTGACCCGGGAGCTGGCGGAGGCCAACCGCGAGAAGATACGGGCGGCGGAGTGCGGACTGGCGGTTCTGGAGGAGAACCAGAGCCTGAAGCAGCAGTACGCCGACCTGGAGGCCGAGCAGGAGGCGCTAAGGGTGGAGCTGGAGCAGCTGCAGGAGGTGGGGTCAGCAGGGGTATGACTCCTTACTCGAAATCCATGCACTGGTCTGATTAGCGTGAGGCGTTTCTGACAGCACCTTCTCACCTGCACCCGCTGGAGGATGTTATGAGCTCACAGGGTGGTTCATTAAAAAGCCTGTCTGTGCACACTTCACCTGTAGTCACACCTGCTGGACATGCCAGCTCTTTAGCCAATATGGCTTCAGTTAGCTTGTCAAAGATTAAAGACGGTACTGTAATACAGGCTAGTTGCTTTATGCTCTTTATTTAATCTGTTTTTAAACCAAGTCATTATATTTCACACACTACAAACTTTCTGAGCAAAATACTAAATTCCCCTCATACACCCACCATTTCTTTATATCATGCTCCCAAGGAGTCTGGTTTTCTTGTCATTTTTAACTGGTTTCAGTAGTTCTTAGCTTTCTCATGGGCTTTTTTGGACAATGGCAGCTTTTTCCACTAATTTTCAGTCCAGTCCTTGTACCTGACGATTTTCAGAGGAATGGATTTTGTTTTTAAATCCATTTAACACTGACTTATGGATCATTCGAACACGAAAAGACACCCTATGACTACACATAACAGGCAACTTTTCAAAGAACCAGTTTAAATTGTATCTTTAGGAATTTGTATTGCAGGCTGCTGGAAACAAAACACATTATTATTACATGGGCTGGTACTTTTATGGTGCTGCTGTTGAGCACTCACAGGACTTCCTGCTGCAAGTCTCACTTACTCAGTCCCATACATACGCATTCAGTGCTTTAATCTATGCCCAAGCATTTTTTAACATTCACTCACACTCAAATTCCAATAGATGCATCAGGAGCAGCTCAGGGTTCAGTACATTGCCCAGAGCTAATTGTGGGCACAAGTAGGACTGGAGGAGTCAGGAGTCAATCCACTGACCTGCTCCACCACCTGAGCCACACCTGCCCATTTCTTTGTTTGCATCTATGGAAAATGTCTTTAAGAAATAGGAAAAAATCCATCAAAAACAATAATTTTTCAGTATCGCAATGATCCCAAATGCACTGCCACTGCACTAAAAGTATACATGGATAGAAAAGCGCACCGTAGAATACAATCAGTCATGGACAGGCCAGCCCAGAACCCGGACATCAACATTACCAAAAATCTTTTGCATAACTGAGGGCAGCACAGAAAGCCACTAAATACAATACAACAATGCTGAAACCTCATAAACCTGTTTGTGTTTGTGTCCACATAATGAACATGAGATTAGTATTCACTCTCCTTCAATCTCAGGGTAAATCAGAGAGGTCTACATATTAAAGTGTCCTTGGGCAGGATACCAAATCCCCAAATTTCCAATCCGTCACTGTCTGAGTGGCAAAGATGAAGCATTTATGGCAAAGAATAAAGGGCTATATCAATGTGTGAATGTGGCTTTTTGTAGAAAAGCACTTGGAGTGGTCAGTAAGACTAGAAGAGCTTTTTATAAATCTCAGTCAACATACCAGATATAGTAGCAGTGTCCAGGCCGGGCGAAGTTAGAGTTAAATTTAGAGTTAAAAAATGGTGCAGGCTACACTTCTGGTTGTCCCCTTCTTTTTAAGTTTCAGCTTTGCAACCATACTCCCCACGGACTTTGGTTTCCTTCATGTTAGTTGGCAGGTGGTGCAGTGGTTAGCACTGTTGCCTCCTGGCAAGAACAACCCCAATTTGACTTTGCGGAATCTTTGCGGAGTGTGGTGTGGTGGAATTTCCATGTGTTTGTCCAAAGACACGTAATTAACTGGGTTAGGTTAACTGGTGATTAGGTGTTCACTCATAATCGACTGGTTTCTGTCTCTCTGTGCTAACCCTGCATCAAGCTAGTGGCCTGTCCAGGGTGTACACCGCCTCTCGTGTTATTGGGGCATTTCACCACGTGTAGGTTGTTTGTCTTTCAAGACTTTTAAGTACTCAGCTTTACTACTCAATATATTTTATAGAATTATGTAATTCTGCATGGGGTTTTTATCCACAATGGAGCTTAATGGTGATAATGATTCACCTCCAGTGAGTCTCATAGTCAGTCTCAGGGATAATTTTGGGATTGTGTAATTTTTCTGACTTACATTTATTGGAGAGCTACTGTATGCTAACACCAATCCGCCAGTTTGTGAGAATGTGTATGTGTCCATGCGACTCCATTAATTTAGAGAATATTTAGGTTTCTATATGGAATTTCTTAAATTCAAGTGACCAGGCTACATCTCTACTGCCTCTGTTTCTCTTCTGTCTTCTTTTTAAAAATACATTCAGGACAGAGATGACCTACAGGAGCAGGACTGAATCCATGATTCATTTTTGTGTTTTTTACAGTTTGTCTTGATGCATGCTCAATCATCTAGCATGCATCAAGAAATTCTAACCCACTTTGGCAAGGACAGCCTAAATGTGTACGTCAGTATGAGCAAACAGCACGTAAGATGGTGATTACAGGAACCACATGAGATTCAGCCTCAGATGCAGACAGAACAGAATCAACTTTAGCAGATTTAGGTCAGGCAAGCATGGGGGGCAGTCATTGTCATAAATTCATTCATCCTCCAGGACTGCCTGCATGCTCTCATCCAGGGCTGCAACTATTCATCGAGTAAATAGTATATATATAAATATAAAACTTAGCATTTAAGTTTTTTTATTGTTTTTTTTTCTTAACAGATGTCTTATGCTGGTAAACTTTAAAACATTGCAACTTCTAAAATGGAACCCAATTAGCAGTTCATTCTGAATTTTTTTCCCTTTTGAATATTTGCTATTACCCATCAAAGGTTGATTCTGTTCATCTGGACGTAGTGTTTTCATTGGGGGAAACGTTTCGTCACTCATCCAAGTGACTTCTTCAGGAGACTTCTGGAGACTGAAGAAGTCACTTGGATGAGTGACGAAACGTTTCTCCCACTGAAAACACTACGTCCAGATGAACAGAATCAACTTTTGGAGATTTACTTACCTGGATGATTGAGCATGCATCAAGACATTCATTATTGCTCATCAATAAAACAAACGTATTTCTTATCTGATTATTCGATTCATTGATGGAATAATTGATAGATTATTTGGTTACTAAAATAATTGATAGCTGCAGCCCTAGTCTCATCACATGAGGGTATGCATTGTCATGTCCCTGGAGGAAACCAGGATCCACGTCACTAGCATAGTCTGACAGTTAGACCTAATAAGATGACCTAAACCAGCTTATTTTAGTGTAACTAAGGGATGAGTCAGGGTCACTAACTAGTGACCCTGACTAAAAAGCAGAGAGTGTGGAACCAGCTCCCAAATCCAAACTGGGAGCTGGTTCCACAGAAGAGGGGCCAGAAAGCTGAAGGCTCTGCCTCCCATTTCACTGTTAAATGTTCAAGGAACCACAAGTCAGCCAGCAGTCTTAGACCAGGGTAATATGGTACTATGAGATCTGTGAGGAGATTTGAGATTTAACAGGGAGTCAATGAAGAGAAGCCAATTTGGGGGAAATATGCTCTCTCTTTCTAGTCTATATCAGTGTTTTGGATCAACTGAAGGTTTTTCAACAAGTTGTAGGGCAGCCCATTAATAATGAATTACAGTAGTCCAGCCTAGAAGTAATAAATGCATGAACCAGTTTTCAACGAATGATGAAAGCGGATATTTCTAATTTCAAAGATATTGCTCAAATGCAAGAAAGCAGCACGCCCATGTTGGGATGACTTCTTTGTGTGCGTGGCTGCTGAGTTCCTATCCATCTACCTGCACCCGTGAAATTAAATTAGTTGCCTGAATTGTATTTTTTGTCACACTTGACTTTTGATAGAAATGTAATTCCATACTCTTCCTATCGTTTTCCTACGGTGTGCCATAAGGTTCCATTTCGGGGGTTTTACTGTTTCTGTTAAATCTGCTCCCTATGCAGGACATTTTAATCATTGGTATTTGGATGTCATCACTATCATTTTTTTATACTCACATAATACAAACAGGATATCTGTAAGAATATGGACAGTGTATACTTGCAAAAGTCTTCTTATTTATTCTTCAGCACAACCTGAACACTGTCAGGCAGCTTTCTGTGATTTCTGTAAATAATACTTCAGGAATAGGTGTCCAGGGTTCATTCAGATCTCTTTGATGTTTCTGTCTTTTTCCTTCATTCTCTGTCAAAATGATGCCACGCTGCTTTAACAATGTTGAGGTCTGGGTTCTGGGCAGGGCATTTCATGACTGATGGTGTTCTTCTATGTCCCTTTTCTTCTATGAATGTTTTTATTGCACTGGCAATGTTGTTGATAAGGTGCTGGTTAACAGGTTTGCACAGTAGTGTTAAGGTTTTAGGCAAAAAAAGTACTCTAATGCTAAGAGGTTAGAAACAAACACCGCATATCTTTTAATAGTCAGCCTGAGTGAATGGGATATGTGACAAGTGAAGCAGAGGGGAAAATGCAGTGAGTCCATTAGTGTAGCTGATGAGGCTAAAAACAGAAGGGGACCGAGTGCAGTTATCCTCTGTGATGTCATGCAGCCAATGGCACTCCTCCCTTTATAGTCATCAGACACTGCCATCCTTACTCACCTAATGTTGTGGGATGGATCCTTTCACTCTGCAGGTGCTTTGGAAGAAAAGTCTTTATGCTGGCAAAAATCAGTTAGTAGAAAGTAATTCTCATCCAGGAGGAGCTTTGCTTGAAAATTGCTGAGATATGATTCATTTCAGTGATAGATCGAGACGCTGCGGTGACTTGTTTTTGGCCTCTATTTCTGATCTCTGTCAGTTGTGGAAGGAACAACCAAAACTGAGTTGCTCTTAAAAACAGCCTGGAGGTCTAAATGATGCATGCCTGGACAGGGTTTCAAAGCATCCGCACAAAAATGGAGAGGATGTGATGAATTATTCATTAAGTACGGGCCTATGATGAGTCAACCCGGTGACAGCTTACTGTAACACATAATGATGTTATCTTGTTAAGCAACCTCAAGAGATTTGGTCACAGCAAATGCTTAAAAACGACTTATTTTTGCATTCTGAAGTCAAAGTAATTATGATGGAGGCAAAGAAGGTGAGGTAGAGTCATGTGAAGAAGAAAGTAAGCCCTCGTTCACTTTAAGGTTTTATTTAACAGGACTTAATAAGACTTCTGGGCCCAACACTGCGTTTAATAAGGCTTTTGTGTTTTTAACATGTTTTAATGCTTCGTATCCTGTTCTATTTAATCTCAAAAAGCAATACGTGTCATTTAGACCCCATTCCCACAAGACTGCTCATCAAAGTCCTACCATTAATTAATGCTTCAATCTTAAATATCATCAATCTAGAGCTGTAGCTATCAGTTATTTTAGTAATAGCATCACACTCATTTTAACAATTCTTAACAGAGATGGATTGATCTAGGGCTGCAAAGATTTGAATAATTTGAATAGCTTTATTATAAAAAAAAATCACTTTTGCAACAAATTGGAATGTGAAGAAAAGTGAACTTCATAGCTGCTCCATCCACTGCCATTTGTTTCATACAGTAAATGTACAGAAGTAAGGCTGCATTAAAACATACAGAGGAACTGTTAACTTAGTCTGATACAATGTTTAAATTAGGTCACTTGCTGAAGGCTCACGGCAGTAGTTAAACCATTGCCAGAACTCAGTTCAGCGTCAGATACTGTTGACCATAATATTTTATTAAAGTGATTAGAGCATGCCGTAGGTATTACAGGTACTGTGCTGCAGTGGTTTTTATCATATTGATCTAACGGACTCCAATTTGTTCATGTAAATACAGAATCCTCTTTATACACTAAGGTTGATTATGGAGTTCCACAGGGTTCAGTGCTAGGACCAGTTCTGTTTATATTACATACGTTTCCTTTAGAAGACATAGCATATACTGATGATACCTAACTTTATCTGCCCATGAAGCCAGATATCAAATACCAATTAGTCAAACTGAAGTAATGTCCTAGAGACAAAAAAGAGCTGTGTGACCTTTTATTTTCTGCTTCTAAATTTAGATAAAACAGAGGTTTGTGTACTAGGCCCTAAAAATCTTAGAAATATGGCCACTAATCAGATACTTACTCTGGATGGTAAATAATAAATAGATAGGTAAATGGACCGGTTCTCATGTAGCACTTTTCTATTCTATCTGGCATGCATTACCTTGGTCTCTACTAATTGCGTTAAAGTACATGAAACAATATAAAAATAAAGGATAAAAAAAATCTTGTTAATCACTCATGTATCATTTATACAAGGTGAAAGGGACTTTCATTTTTGTACATTTCTCCCCAGGTAAAGTCAAGAGAAATAATCCTTTCCCCTCCTGTCCTGTTCCAGGCATTCGGCCAGGCATACTCCACCCAGCGTAAGGTCGCAGAGGACGGGGAGAACAATGAGGAGACACTGCTGCAGGAGTCTGCCACCAAGGAGGCCTACTTTAGGGGTCGTCTCCTGGAGCTCCAGTTGGAACTGAATCACAGTCGAGTGGCTGCCTCCAGTGCGCAGGCTGACAGCGAGCACCTGAGCAGCCTGCTGCAGGAGCTCAGGGAGGTACGGTACAATTATAAGGTTCTCATATTTAATAGAGACACTTACTCTGGACGTTTATGGATAACTTGATAGAGTGTTTTTAAAGTGTCATCAAAATCATGATCATGGCATGTTTAATAAGACTTGAAATTCGATCACATTCTCATCAGGAAAGTGACTACCGAGTTCATGGACAAGGGGCTGGAAGGGCTGTTTTGTCAGAGACTTCAGAACAACCAGACTTTAAAAACAGCTTTAAAACCCTTTACATACAGTCATGACCAAAAGTTTTGAGAATGACTCAAACATTGGTTTTCAGAAAGTTTCCTGCTTCAGTTTTTATGATGGCAATTTGCTATGATTTCATTACTCCAGAATGTTATGAAGAGCGATCTGACGAACTGCAAAGTCTTTCTTTGCCATGAAAATGAACTTGATCCCAAAAAAAGCCTTCACTGCATTTCATCGCTGCCATAAAAGGATCTGCTGAGATCCTTTCAATAATCTTCTTGTTAACACAGGTGAAAATGTTGACGAGCACAAGGCTGAAGATTATTATGTCATGCTGACTGAATTAGAAAAGCAGACCGGAATTGTTAAAATGAGTGTGAGGCTTGAAATCATTGTTCTTCCTGTTAACCATGGTTACCTACAAGAAAACACGTCATTGTGCTGCATAAAAAGGGCTTCACAGGCAAGGATGTTGTTGCTACTAAGATTGCAGGTAAATCAACCATTTATTGGCTCTTTAAGAACTTCAAGGAAAGAGGTTCAGTTGTTGTGAAGAAGGCTTTAGGACGCTCAAGAAAGTCCAGCAACGACCAGGACTGTCTCCTAAAGATGATTCAGCTGTGAGCTCAGGAATTGCAGCAGGCAGGTGTGAGTGCAACTGCACGCACAGGGAGGCGAAGACTTTTGGAAGATGCCCTGGGTTCAAGAAGGGCAGCAAAGAAGCCACTCTCCCCAAAAAAACCATCAGGGACAGACTGATATTCTGCAAAAGGTACACTGAGTAGGCTGCTGAGGACTGGGGTGAAGACATTTTCTCTGATGAAGCACTTTTCCAATTATTTGGGGCATCTGAAAAGGTAGGCGCTACCATCAGTCCTGTCTCGTGCCAACAGTAAAGCATCCTGAGACCTTTCATGTGGGGTGCTGCTTCTCATCCAAGGGTTTGGGCTCTCTTAGTATTTTGCCAAAGAACACAGCCATGAATAAAGAATGGGACCAAAACATCCTCCAACAGCAACTTCTTCCAACCACCCAACAGTTTGGTGAAGAACAACGCCTTTTCCAGCATGACGGAGCACCGTGCCATAAGGCCAAAGTGATAACTTAAGTGGATTGGGGAACAACGCACTGAAATCTTGGGTCCAGGGCCAGGAAACTCCCCAGACCTTAATCCAATTGAGAACTTGCGATCAATCCTCAAGAGGCAGGTGGACAAACCAAAACCCACTAATTGTGACAAACTCCAAGTGTTGAATATGAAAGAATGGGTTGCCATCAGTCAGGATTTCGCCCAGAAGCTGATTGACAGCATGCCAGGGCCAATTGCAGAGGTCTTGAAAAAGAAGGGACAACATTGCAAATACTCAAAACTTTTGACCACGACTGTATATGAGCTTCATTCTCCATTTTTTTTTATGTCAGTTTTTCATGGTTTTGTATGGAGATATACTGTAATCCATCCTTCACCTTCCCTCTTTTAAAAATTTCATCCTGCAAACTCTAAATACTGGTTACATTACCTTCCTTTGTGAGAACTGTGTCATAAGCAGCTCCAGCTCTCATTTTGTGCTGTCTTAGCAGAGCAATGAGATGTTGGAGCTACAGCGGACCCGAATGCGAGAAGAGATCAGAGAATACAAATTCAGAGAGTCACGGCTTCTCCAGGACTACACCGAGCTGGAGGAGGAGAACATCTCTCTGCAGAAACTGGTGTCAACCCTTAAACAGAGTCAGGTACAGACAGTGCTCAAGTAACGCCGTGAAACTGTTTCAAAGTGTATGTATGATGCTGAAGGTCATTAGACTTTAGCGCTGTCTTTGACTTATTAGCTACAGTTACCAGACAGTTATGTATATTCCCTGCTGGCTCAGATGTCAATCAAAGGTGTACTTATCTACTAAGAGGTCCAAAAGTTAAAGAAGCACAATTCATCTAGCACAAAGAAAAGATTACCCTTCTATGTCCCTAGCTGCTGCTGACAGCCCTCTGTCTTTCTGTATACTTCTTTTCTGAGTGAACTCTGAGAATCCATCCATTAGTCAGTGTTCTTACCCACTTAACCAGCAACAATTGCAGGGGAGTCAGAAGCCTGTCAAAGCTATATACCAGGTATGCCCACGCAGATGACAATATGTGGTGAGGTTAGAGCAAACAGGTGGTCCTGGGTCCAAAACTTCCGGGGCCTTTCTGCGTCTGTAGATTTTCTCCTTGTCATCTAGTATTTTCTCACAATCCAAAGATATGGATATAAAAGAAATGAAGCACACAAAGTGATTTAGAATATGGGTGAAGGTGAGATTTCTTCATAATCTCCGATTCATTTCACTTTCCTGTGGAACTTCCAGTTTAACAGGTAAGGCATTAAGATTAGTCAGACGCTGAGCATGTGCAGCATTTCAGTATTCATCCACTGTCAGGCCAATGTCTGTGGATTCACTACATTGTATTATGGAGAATCTTCAATCAGTCAGTCACTACGGTTGGTTTTTCTACCTGTTCAGTGTTAAATGCATAGGAGTGGTTCTCCTCATATTTACATCACCGATTTTTTTTCTGTGGCAGTCTCTGATTTCAGGTCATCCTCTACCTCCCTTACTTACGGTGTCCCTCAAGGTTCGGTTTTGGGGCCTTTATTGTTTTTAATATATCTTCTTCCCCTCCAACATATATTGAGCCCCTTCGAGGACATTTCCCATCACTGTTATGCTGATGAAATTCAATTCAATGATTTATTTTTTTTTCATTGAAACGGAGCAAATCTAGAAGATACCATCCTGTGCCCAATCAGTCGCTGACTGGTCCGGCGTCCCTCAGCTGGTTCAATAGACTTCCCGCAGAAGTAACCACAGGTTCCAACAGCAAACCATCTGTGTGGGTTACCATGCTTGAATTTGCTTGACAGGAGGTTGGTTCCCTTCTTCCAAGGCCAGGGCCTGTAACAATAGGTGTTTTTGTGTTTGCTGTGCTGGTGCAAAGGTGAAGGATTGGAATCAGAGATAGAGCCCCTTTCTGGCAGCAGTCATAATGAGAAATGTCCGCTCTGCCCAACAAAAGTGATAAGCTAGAGATATTGGTGAAAACTCAGAAAGTATACTGTGGTGTAAATGAGACACGGCGGGTCCAGGGATCATAGTTTTGAGCCATTTTATTTAAATCACATCACACCACAACTCCCACCAACCCCTGAGTCCCTGTGTTTTAACTCGGCGGGCTTGATTAAGGATGCCGTGCAGGTGCGTCCACCCTCCCTGCATGGCACCGCAGGCCACGCCCGACCACATATACCGTCAGTGCTCACTCATGTTTTTCTGAAACATGGTTGAATCTACATCTGAGACCAATGTGGATCTGCCTGGTTTCACCCACATATGGGGAGATAGCTACTGGCAAAACAAAAGGTGGGGGTTTGGCTTTATTTGTGAACTGTCAAGGAGAAGATGTTCAGAATACTTTATTGATCCCTAGGGGATTTATGTTGGTTATAGTGCTCCAGTCCAAACAGTGGGAATAACAGACAATACAGGAAGTAAGAAATAGCACAATATATACATACATATAAGTCACTTACTGATTAATATCTAAATAAGAAAGAAGAGCATGTGCAAAAAGGGTGTAGCTATTGCAGTATACAGTGTGTTAGGTGGATGAGTTGTACAGGGAGATGGCCACAGGCAGGAATGACTTCCTGTGTTGTTCAGTGGTGCTTTTTGGTAATCTCAGTCTCTCACTGAACGTGCTCCTGTGGCTAGCCAGCATGTCATGGAGTGGGTGGGAGGAATTATCCAACATTGGCTTTATCTTGGACAACATTCGCCTCTCCGACACCACCTTAAGAGAGTCCAGCTCCATCCCCACAACATTGCTGGCCTTGCAGATCAGTTTATTGAGTCTGTTAGCATCAGCAGCCCTCAATCTACTGTGGCATGTGACCACAGTAACAAAACCTGCTTAGCCTGGTGAGTGATACCAGCAGCAGGAGGAATGTGTTTTTTACAAAGTTGGACCTACTTGTCACTCTGGGCATCAACATGCCTATCTAAGCTTAAGTATGTAAAGCTGAAGTATTTAGGTTTGCAATTGCACAAAATATATGCAAAAAGTTTAGAATAAATATTGTGTTTACAAACATTTCAAAGCAATTTTGATTTTAATATATCGTTAGCTTCATAGCATAAGTGCCTAAGTCATTTTTTGGTCAAATTGAGATTTTTGCCTAACTTCGCTCCCCTACCACTGCTGCATCATCCTGTCCGTCTGCCTGCCGAAAACACAAAAAAATGACTTAGGCACTTATGCTATGAAGCTAACGATATATTAATCACCTAAACAATGTAGCAGTAACTCAAAATAAAGGTTCATACATTTGAATGTGAATGTCCACTCTTGTTCAGGTGGAGTATGAAGGCCTGAAACATGAGATCAAAGTTCTGGAGGAGGAGACAGAGCTGCTGAACAGCCAGTTACAGGATGCACTGCGTTTGAAGGACATCTCAGACGCCCAGCTGGAGGAGGCGCTGGAGTCTCTGAAGAGTGAGCGCGAGCAGAAGAACCACCTGCGAAGAGAACTTGTTCACCACCTCAGCATGTGTGATGTGGCCTACACTGGGAGTGCAAATCTAATATTCTCCTCAGCACCGCCCAGTGGCACTGCTACCCCAACTACTCTGCTCTCCCCAAACACAGAGGAGCCAACAAGGTGGATATCACACCTACAAACACAGGCACACAGACCTGTCTCCTTGACCCAGTGCATTCAGACTGTAATCTGCAGAAATGGGAGAGTAAGGGGGGGTGCAGCAGTTACTAATTGGTCACTGGCCACAGCTGCTTGTGTTCAAAGGTCGTTGCTTACATGAAGTTGCTTTAAAACTTTTCTTCTTACTGTTATTGACACTATAGCTTGTGACAAGACACTTTCTGCTCTAATCTGCCAGATGTAACGGTCACCTTCAGAGTGGCTCAGGACCAGTGACGGCTGTGGGCTCAGCGCTCAGGGCTAATGGAGAGTGCAGAAGGCAGTGTCTGAAAACTGAGGGGGCCGCCACATCAGACCTACTTACTGAGATGAACCTGACAGAGATTCAGAAGCTCAAGCAGCAGCTGATAGCGGTAAGTTCCAATGATATCATCCTGACATGTAGACTAAGGAAGACAGTCAGCTTAATAAATGTAATAGTTTATGTCAAAGTAAATTAATTTACTTCTACAACCACACCCAGTCTGCTTCACATTACCAGCAGTGAGTCAGACTGCTTCGTCACCAGTTCTGTTCAAGGCATTTAGGAACAGGCTTTTTAGGAGCAGCCAAGGCATGGACTGTTTGGTGGTCTCAGGATCTCGTCTCTGCTATTTGGAGATGATGGTTCTGTTGGGTTCATCTGCCCCCAGCTTGCACTGGAGTGCTGTGCAGCTGAGTATGAAGCAGGTGTGAAGAGAATCAGCACCTCCCAGTTTGAGCCTGTGGTTCAAGACCGGGAAAGCACAAAAATGCACGAATTTAAGGATGTTCGTGAGTGAAGGGTGAATGAAGCAGGAGATAGAAAGAATGAGATCATAGATATAAGCAGAAATTTGCTTCCTGTGAAGTAGGGTGTGGAGCTTAGAGTAGAGCTGCTACTTCCCCTCATAGAGAGAACCAGGATGCCTCCTGAGCATCTCGTGGGTGAGGCGTTCTAGGCTAGAAAAGTGGCAGACCCAGAGCATGCTGGAGAGATTTACTGACCCTGGGGGGATTAAACAGAGCACAAAAAGTGTTTGTTTAATATGACTAAAAACTGTGAGGATGATAAATAAGCTTTTAAGGAATAATGTAGCATGTACTTTGAATAAAAGTACAAAAAACCAACAACAAAAAAATCAGCTTTTCTTTGGATGACATAACTAATAATGCTTTAAGAAGAAATATATCTGTCTATTATTCCTGTTTTGCTGTTATGACTAGAGATGCACTGATGTCTTCACTCACTTACATGCCAACAGTGTAGCATGTGGCTCGTCGCTGTGCACAAAATGTGCATGAAACACACCGGTTCATAATTGGTCTTTTGGGATAACTGTTCCTGGCTGAAAACTGGAAATCAGTGCATCTGTGTGCTTCTCAAAGTAAATTGTTCTTGTGGTCCCCAGGAAGCCCAGTTAGTAAGAATGTATGTGAAATATATCAGTGAGATAAGGGCTAGGCTAACAGCTAACGTCCACCTACACTTTAGCCACCAACAGCCAGTGGCTTCCAGGTTGCAGCTTGCTGCTTCTGGGTTTGTTTGCACAGTTGCTGATGAACTTTAGTTTGAATTAGTGCTGGACAATCTCATTCTGGTGGCAGACAAGGAAACATTTCTAGGTGTCGCTTAGATGATGATGGTGTCAAACATGGACATAAGTATACACGGCCTTGGCGGCAAGTACAGGCTCAGAACAGTTTCTTCCTGAACGGGTTCTAATTCACATCTTCACATCAGTAGCAGCGTAATCTTTGGTTTTCCCCTTTTAATATGTTTAGATATTAAAAAGATTTTTTCCAGAAGATGGTCAGATTGTGATATCTGTGCTACTGTCACTGAATTGCTTCCCATTTAAATGTTGTGTTTTTATTTTCATTTAAACAGCCTCTCAGTTTTTTCAGAAATGGGATTGTGGTTGCACCTCTTCTTATCTTTTTACTTTCTTACAACAATTATGTTGACATCACTGTAACCTCAGAAACTGCAGTTTATTAAGTCACGCGGGATACGGCTTTCCTTAATCATGCACTTGTCTTCTTCAGGTTGAACATGAGAAAGCAGCACTGATGACGAGCCTGCAGGAGTCCCAGACTCAGCTGCAGCACACCCAGGGGGCCCTAACCGAGCAGCACGAGAAGACCCTCCGCCTGAGCCAGAAAGTCTCTGCTCTCCGCTGTCTTCATCGAAGGGTCAGCCAGGAGGCTTGTAGCAGTCCCACCTCTCAACTCAACTGTGAAAGTCTGCTGGTGCTGGATAGAGACGATGAGGAAGGAGAAACTGCAGAGGAGAAGAGTAAAAGTCTGGTATTTTCATACCAAACTCCCAGTCTGGAGATCTTGCAGTTCAAGTACCGTGTGGCTGTGACAGAGGTGGTGGAGCTCAAGGCAGAGTTAAAAGTTCTCCATGAGAAGCTTGCTCAGTGTGTGGAGGGAGCTGTGGAGGAGAAGCCAAGGCAAAGGAGTCAGCTCCAGAAGCTGGAGAAGCAGGTTGCCTCTCTGGATAAGAACTGCCGGGAGGGACAGGATAAGGTAACAAAGTCATACTGCCTGTTGTCATAGAGTCTGTTTCCTCTCCTCTCCTGTGAGTCTGTGAGAGTGAATGTTTCACATTCTCTATCTTTACACTGTGAACTTGATGTGAAGGTAAGATTAGTTTTGCCAGTTTCATTAATTTGTGTGTTGAGTGAATGAAACCTAGTGGATTGTGTTTGGAGGCCCTCTGCAGAGAGGTTGGTGGCTGCAGGAGGACAGGTGGATGTGAAAGTATCACTTATTGCTTTCCAATGAATGTGGCTGCTGTTGTCTTTCTCTGAGAGGAGTGTTCAGTTCAAACAGTGTTCAGCTGTCTCTTCACAGATTTATATAGGTTTTTACAGTGGTTATACCAGCTTAGGCAGGATGGTGATGTCAGCTACAGAGTGCTGGTGACACCAGCGCCTGCAGTCATGCAACAAACGGGCTGCAAACCTGAAAACTGATTTGGCAAAGTTGTAAGAATAGTGCATGAGAATAAGGAAGTCGGCTGACAGATAGGTGGAGGAAAATGAAGGTAGTGGACAGATGGGGAATGAAAGCTGAAGCTGATATGCAGTATGTTTGAATGAAAGCAAAGAGATGGTTCTCTATTCCAGTTCTCAGATACTGAGTAACAGGGTGACACATTCATTATCTCTGTTCTGAAAGGAACAGCATTTGGTTACGAACAGCTAAGTAAACAACAAAGAGTTCATGGAAAGGATGAGGACACTGAGTAAAGTAAAGGGAGAAAAGCACTTACAATAATGTGGGTGAAGCACAGATATCAACGGTAAAGAGTAGGCTCAGTGGTAATGGTAGGAGCAGACTGGAATATACTAACTATCCTTCAGCTCATAGCAATGAGAAGGGTTTGTTTAACTCAGGGGTAGAAAACTCCAGGCCTCGAGGGCCGGTGTCCTGCAGGTTTTAGATATCACCCTGTGTCAACACACCTGAATCAAATGATTAGTACATTAGCAGGCCTCTGGAGAACTACAAGACAAGACTTGACAAGGACATAAAAGCCAAGCGGGAAAAGATAAGGGAGGGAGAGGGGAAAAAGATGCGTCCACCTCCACCAAGAGCCAAGAAAGAGAGAGAATTTCACTGAGAAACAGCTAGTGTTGAACTTCTGGGACATCAATCAATATTCTGCTTTTTGTTTTTTGGGGGACTACAATTTCAGTTTTGTTTTTTGTTTTTTAAATTTATTTATATAGGACAGTGCATGTTAATGAACATAAATGTAAAAAAAAAAAAAAATTACATGAATGTAAACATGCCAGATTATAGCCAAAGGCTAATTTCCATCTGTTGTCCTTAAACATAAAAAAAATAGACATAATAATTCATAAAAATTCATCATTCATTCATAATAAAAACTCCATCACCAAACTTACACACCATTCTGTTCCCAAATAAAACATTAAAACTATACAACTCATACATGATCACACACTTGATTTGTCCATAACCAGTTTTTAACCTTTGCCTTAAACAAATTGAGTGTAGAGCATTCTCTAATAGGTTGAGGAAGACTGTTCCACAGATGGCCTCCCTTAACAGAGAGGACGTTCTGCCCAAATGCTGTCCGTCTGTGGGGTATAAACAAGTCTCCTCGGATTGTAGCTCAAGTGGTCCTGTCTGAGCTTTCTTTATGCCTAATGAACTGCTTTAGTGGTGGTGGAGCAAGGGAGTGTAAGACTTTATATATTAAACACACTCTTTTAAGTTTCACTAAGTTATTGAAGTTCAGTAATTTATGTTTTTTTTTTTTTTTGTTTTTTAACACATGACAGTGGTGGTGGGAAGTCGGTTTTTTTGTCAAGTAGTTTTAAACTTCTTTTATAAATGTTTTCAATAGTTTTAAGTGTTGTTGGACAAGCAAGTGACCAGGACGTCAAACAATAGTCCATATGAGAGATGATCATTGAGTAAAAATAAGTTTTTGCAACATTCATATTTAAATTATTACGTATATGATTAAAATTTCAATTATTAAATTTAAGTACCTGGGACACTTTATTTATGTGTCCCAGGTACTTAACAGTTGTGCATATGTTAATTTTTTCTCATTTCCTTCTCCTCTCTTTTCAGATTTGTAGCCTGGAGTTTGAATTGCAGGCTGTTCAGTCAGCAGCCAATGAGAGCCAAGGGGCACTGAACGCAGCTCAGGATGAGCTGGTAACCCTGAGTGAGGAGCTCGCCCAGCTCTACCACCATGTCTGCCTGTGCAACGATGAGACGCCCAACCGTGTCATGCTGGATTACTACAGGTGTGACTGTTTTACTGCTCTTAGAGTATCCATGGAAATTCAAATAATAAATAAAACGACTCACATTATAGGTGTGTTTGTCTGTTCTATAAAAACTTCTTTAAAAAATAATATCATCTACGAGAGGCCTGGGAGCTTAAGGGTGAGGGTTTGGTGAGCATTGAGCTGTTTGCTTGCTTTCTTGTACTTGATGTCTTAGTTGAGAAAGAACAGGTTTAAAGCACCTATGATTTAAACTGCCAGAGGTGCTCAGAATGACACTAAAGGTTCTGTTCTATTATCTGTTCTATTCTTCCAGACAAGGCAGGGGCCTCAGGGGCCTTAGTTCTAGTCTCAAAGCCATGTGTACAGACAACAGCAAAGTTCTTCTCACACCACGCCTAGCCAGACGGCTTGCTGCTGTTGCTTCAACAACCTCAACTCCAGGGGAGTCGCGGACGCCCTCGGAGTCTCCATCCAAAGAGCCCTTACATGGAGGGAGCCGAAGAGTGGAGAAAGAGGTCCTTCAGGTGCCATCTGAGCAGAGCCTGCCACCTAGCACACCTCCAACCCGCTCACCTAGCATCAGTGCCTCTTCATCATCATCGTCATCTTCATCGCCAGCCATGGAGCCTGCTGGTGAGCTGCGCAGGGAGCCCATGAACATCTACAACCTCAGCGCCATCATTAGAGACCAGGTACATCTGCCTGTAACTCCTGATGTGCTGCTATATTGCCAAAGGTCTTTTCTCATCCCTACAAGCATTCAGGTGTTCCAAATACTTCCATGAACATGGGTGTATAAAATCAATCACCTGGGCATGCAGACTGCTTCTACAAACATTTTTTAAAGAAAAGGTCCTCACTATTAAATATCCCACAGGCAGCTGTTAGTGGTACATAACAAAGTGGAGGCGATCGGGATCAACAGAAAGTCAGTCATAAAGTGGTACGCCATATAAAATCACAGAGAGGGCTCCGCGGATGCTGAGGTGCATAGTGGCTGTGGTTTCCAACTTTCTGCTGAGTCGATCGCTGCAGACCTCCAAACTTGTAAAGATTAGCTCAAGAACAGTGTGTAGAGAGCTTCATGGGATGGGTTTCCATGGCCGAGTAGCTACATCCAAGCCTTACATCACCAAACACAATTCAAATGCTATAAAGCACGCCACCACTGGACTCTAGAGTAGTGGTGACATGGTCCATGGTCCAATTCATGTTCGTGTGAAGGCAGATGAGCAAATACTTTAGGCAATATAGTGTTAATCGTTGTTCCTCCTCTCTACCACCTTCTTTTCTTCCGGCATAAGATGTGACACCTCCAGTGGTTTCCTTTTTTCTTATCTGCTCCTGTCTCCTCCCCAGGTGA
The DNA here is from genome assembly GCF_900408965.1 of Simochromis diagramma. NCBI lineage: Eukaryota > Metazoa > Chordata > Actinopteri > Cichliformes > Cichlidae > Simochromis > Simochromis diagramma. The sequence goes on along the minus strand of NW_024386757.1, from coordinate 68,717 downwards.
AACACCTACAGCGGGCAGTGGACAGGTCACTGCAGCTGTCCAAACAGAGGACTGCAGCCCGGGAACTGGTTCCTCTCTTGGATAAGGATAAGGAAAGCTGCATGGAGGAGATCCTGAAGCTCAAATCTTTACTCAGCACCAAGAGAGAGCAGATAGCCACCCTTCGACTGGTGCTCAAGGCTAACAAACAGGTGAGTATGGAAACGTGATGGTTAAGTTATTATAGGCAACAATATTTCAATAATTTTCCATTGCTGACATTTCCCTACGTGTATTTAACAAAAAAGTAAAACCCCTCAGAGAGTTTTAAGCACCAACCCAACAAGTAGTGACATAAGCATGTAAATAAATGGTAAACAGACTGATTCTTATATAGTGCTTTTCTACTCTCTCATAGACAGGCATAAAACCAAACTGCTCCGTCCATTCAAGCCAACAGTTCTTTTCTTTTTCACTAAGTGCTTTCTTTCTAACAGTCACAGATGCCAACTTCCCTTCTTCCTAAAAACTGGTTCTTGGACTTCCTCACATGTTGGCCATGTACATCTCACATTTGCTTTCTTCCTCTCCGTTATGCATATGAAACATATAAATGATATTTGCAAACAACTGATTACTGCTGTCCACTGCTAAATATTCTAGACAAATAGTCAAGAAAAGTCATTCTGAATCAGTATGCATAATATACACTAAAACCCCTGTTATACGAGTACCTACTTGGATTAAGGTCATATTACCTGATACCAGGTACCTGCTCAGCTGGGGTTCCAAGCGATTCGAGCAGGTACTAAAATGTGACTTCATGTCAATTGGCCGTCAGATAAGTGTCCATAAGAGGGTCCTGGAAACCCTATTGATCCTCTACCTAATCACACGAGCCAAGGTGTGAAAACAGGTGTGAATCACAATCGGCTAAGGTTTTGGATGAACCCATTGTGAAACCTAGCCCCACCCTATAATGTGAGTTACTGAGGTCAAATGACCCAGGATGTGAGTGGGCGTTAAGGCGTCTGGGAAGGATCTCAAAACTGGATCATAGGTGGCAGACAGTTGGTGTCATAAGCCACCTCCTCTGTTCAAAGATGGTCGCTCACAGTGGACATAGATGGCTTCTTTTACTCCTCTTTCAAACCATCTGTCCTCTCTGTCCAAATTGTAAGCATTGGCATCCTTAAAGAGTGACCTTTGTCCTTTAGATGCAGATGGACAGCCAAGTCTTGTCCTATGGAGGTGGCTCTTCTATGTTGTGCCATGTGTTTATGAAGTGGCTCTTTGGTTTCTCCAATGTAGGGGTCTGAGCATTCCTCACTACACTGTACAGCATACACTACATTGTTAAACTTGTCTTTGGGATGAACCAGTTTTTGTCTGACTGTGTGGCTGGTCTGAAGTACACTGGGATGTCGTGCTTTGAGAAGACTCTCCTGAGTTTCTCTGACAAACCTGCTACATAAGGGTTAACAGTATTGTTCCATTTGCCCTTCTGATTCTCCCTAGACAGAGGAACCTCTTAGGGACACTCCCAATAGGGCTTAAAAATCTGGAACTCTCCACCAATTGCGCTTAGAACTGAAGAAGCTTCTTGGATGAGAGGTGAAACGTCTTCAAGAAACTTAAAAAAGTCCAGATGCTTTTCTTTCCAAGCTTTTTAGACTACGATGAACCTTCACAGACACTTCACAGTAATTCAAAACCAGTTTATCCAAGTAGGTACTAATGGAAAAGGGGCTTAATATACAGTCACTAATATGTCTGTGTGTTTAACTAGACAGCAGAAGTGGCTCTGGCCAACCTGAAGAGTAAGTATGAGGCGGAGAAGTCCATGGTGACCGACACCATGACAAAGCTGAGGAACGAATTAAAGGCCCTGAAGGAAGATGCCGCCACGTTCTCCTCTCTGCGAGCCATGTTTGCTACCAGGTCAGAGAACAAAACAGAACATACTGAAGCACAAACATTTCCAGAAACTCTTTGAGAATCCATGTGTTGGGTTAGTGCAGGGGTGTCGAACTCCAGGCCTCGAGGGCCGGTGTCCTGCAGGCTTTAGATGTGTTCTTGATCCAACACAGCTGATTTAAATGGCTAAACGACCTCCTCGACATGTCTTGAAGTTCTCCAGAGGCCTGGTAATGAACTAATCATTTGATTCAGGTGTGTTGACCCAGGGTGAGATCTAAAACCTGCAGGACACCGGCCCTCGAGTCCTGGAGTTCGACACCTGTGGGTTAGTGTGTCAGGGAAAGCCTCTAAAGAATTTAACCAGGATGTAATAAGAAGTCCAGTCATTTCTCTTTCCAAGCTCCTTAGGATTACCATGATCTGGATGACCGAGCACCCACACAGACAACCAGGATGTAATGTACATCACAGCCCAGCTCTATTTCTAAAGACAAACGGTCCAAAAACTCAGCTTTGTTTCCTCTCAGTCAACAGACTTTGTAATCTTAAAGAATAGGTTGATATTTCATGCATTTACATTTTCCTCATTTTACTTGTTTCAGTCTTTACAAATGTTCCACACAGCAACCAGCTGGTTTTATCTGGAGCTTATTAACTAGCATCACGTATCTTTTTCACCATACTCAAACTAACTTATACATTCCACCAGGTAATGTGTAGCTATCCAATTAGAGTGCAAACATCATCTGTCTTTCTTTCCACATTTTACATTTTAGTTCATTTTCTACACTACTCAAATGTCTGCTTTGTGCAGGTGTGATGAGTATGTGACCCAGCTGGATGAGATGCAGAGGCAGCTGGCTGCAGCCGAGGATGAGAAGAAGACTCTGAACTCTCTCCTGCGGATGGCCATCCAGCAGAAACTGGCCCTCACCCAGCGTTTGGAGGACTTGGCCTTTGATCAGGAGCAGTCCCATCGCACCCGGGGGAGCAGGTTGACCCGTCGAAAAACCAGCACCCCCAAAGTAAGTCCCTCGACTTTGACTACAGCCTCCAATCCTGCTCAAGGGTCCAGTCCAGCCCCTGGCAGCCTCCCTTCTATCAGCCCCACACCAGCTCTTCGCGATGATCCCTCTGACCACCTTAGCCCAGCCACTGCGGCTCTGGCCTCAGCTAGCGCCTCCCCCACCTCGCACGCATCTTCTCACAGTCCGTCATTACCATCGGTTGCCTCGCTGAGTGGCCCTCCAATGCCAGGGAGCCCCCCTTCTCTGGAGGCCCCCTCGCCTCCTTCAGCACAGACCCCACCCTCAACCCCTCTGAGGGTTTCTCACTCCCAGTGGACGGTGGGGGTGCGGACGTTTGTGGTCGACTCCCCCAGTTTCAGCGCGAACATCTCCCCTGCTCCCGCTCGCCCCTCAGGCCTATCCAGGCACTGCACTCCACACACTCACACCCCTCCTCTCTCCCCCACTACCAGGCCTACCCAGCCAGGATCTGCTCCCTCCTCTCCCTATCGGTCCCCTGGTCTGGGTCTCAGACGGTCCACGTGGAGCCCCTCACCTCGAACTCGTCCCCTGCCCAGCATGACACGCTCATCCGTCCTTTACACTCCCTCCTCATCCTCCCCTTACTCCTTCCCTTACTCCCCATCTTCTTCCCACAGCTATTCATCTGCCTATTACAGCTCCCCTTCTGCTTTCACCCCCTCTAGCTCCTACCTCACCTCTGGCACCTCCACCTCCTACAGCCATTCCTCACACTACACGCCCCTCTACCCCAGATACTACAGCTCCTACAGGCCACGGGAATGACACTGTACTGCAAGTCTGTCAAAGGCTACTGCACTGAGCTCCCCGTTTCTAACAAACTGCAGCCCCCATAACGCTTCTCTTTTATCACCTAAGAGGGGGCTCACAGAAAGGAGGACAGACTGGTTTCCCGTTTCCTGTGCCTAAAACGTGGCCAGTGGGTTCTGAATGTTCAGTGACTTTGCTCAGGGATTATATGGAGCACAAACGTCCCCGCCTTCTTTTATTCTGAGACTGCTGACTGGTTCACAGGAGGACATTAACGAAGACTTTCCAAAGTTTTTAGCATTTAGATGAATCAGGTTGACTACACATTGACTGGACACTTTACATGTTTAGATGGGGCTCATGACACATGAAACACTGTACTCTGTATTCAGTTTAATACTCACATTGATTGGTAGTCTGTCTCATATCCTCTAAACCGACACATTTTGACACAGAGGAAGCAGTGTTTTTGCTGTGGGTCCTCTGTCCTAGACCACGGTGAAAATCCTGATGGCACAGATAATGATGCATAGTTTGGGCACTCAGTTACTCTCGTGGAGCCCACAGGTTGTGTGGACAATTGTCTACAGCTGCTCGTTTTCATTTCCTTCCCTCGCTGCAGGCCAGTGTACATTCTTGGGACACTCCTCCCGTTGTGGTCTTCTTTGTCCAGGGTGTTGCCATGATAAAGCTCATCCCTCAGTATTTTTTGTTCATCTCTAGCAACACCCAGTGTTCTTTTTTATATATAGCCATACACTCAGCTATGCATGTTCACACACGGATGCTTTGTGCTGCGGCTGTCCCTCCGCTTGCCTTTGAAAGGTCTGTGTAATTGCAGTTGAAGGCTGTTTGGAAGGTTTGGGATGGAGAAAATCTTTTAAGATGAACAGGAAGCTGGGATGAGGGACCTTAAACTGTATGATCACCGTATGATCAGTTGATACTATAGTATACCAACCGTACCATGTCATCTCGTGTGTTCTTGTAGCCAACACACAGTTTTCTGGTTACGTTTTTTTTCCCCAAAGATTAGAGTTTTCGTTAAAAGGAAGAAAAAGTTTCATTTTATTAGTTGAAGACGCCACACATTTCTGATTTTTCTTTTCTGCTCACTACTCAAGGCTGCGTCAGGCTCTCCAACCCATCAAATTTCAGATTTGCCTGAAACAATTCAAAGGGAAAGATACACTTCTGTGTGTTTCTTTTTGTCCATTTTCGGTCATTTTAGTAAAAGTCATCACATTTTGTGGCAAAAGAATGAAATGAAGGATGTTTTTCCTGCTGTGAAATGTCAAAACTGCTCAAATTTGACCTGAACAGTATGTGAGGGTTAAACAATGTGCCTTGTATACGAGAAATGTACAGAATACAGCAGCCCCCACCTTCAACACTGTGCTCTCTACAGGCCTCTAAATCTGATAGCAGAGACTGGACATCCAAATATTTTAGATTTTTCAAGGATCCATCATTCCAAGTCCAATTTATAGTCTTTACCAGATATTTACCCTAAAAAAATGAATAACCTAGCTTAAGTTTATCAGTGTTCATTCCTTAAAGGATTTTTGAGGAAATCCTTTTCTCTGCATATTCTTTTTAAGAAGCGCTGACTGTTACGCCCCTAGTCTAGGCGTGTAGAGACGCACATAAGGTTGGAGGAGAGAGAGACAAATCCCTGCCCTGGTTCCCAAGCCAGACATCCAAAACCAGTTATGAGTAAAAAAAAGGTGATTTTATTGAAGGTAATGAAGCATAGCTCCAGGGTGAACCCAGGCCAAAATAATAAACAAAACCAACTAAGTCCCACCAGAGAAAACTAACTAAACCCTAAGAAAGAAACAGAACAAACAAATGACAATACTAACCCTCGCTCCCTAACCCGGAAAACAGGAGAAAACTGTTCCAAAGAAAAAGGCGGCTCACCCCTTCCGCTTCAGCCTAAGAGTGCCTAAGCACTAAGTTAATGCACCAAGAGCGGCTCTCACAGATCACGCTCACACAAATACACAGTAAAAGTATAGGCTGGAAAACCAGGGTCAGGACCGCGTCGGCTGTCAAGCTGCTCGCTCGCCCCACTCTCTCCGGCGGGAGCTGTCAGAGCGGCTTTTTGAACGTGGTCACCTGTTCCACGGTCCAATCAGCTGCTCGCTACTCTTCATTAGGGGAGGGACCTGCAAAGAGTCTTAAGCACAGTAAAGAGACACAGAACAAAACAGCCCACACAGTGTTCTTATGGCCACAGCCGTAACACTGACCCATGAACATAATCACAGAACACACTGCATGTATGGCATGGATATATAGGGAAGAGCACATTAGCTATTAACACATTAGTTAGTAGATCACTGTGTTGTTTTCTTGGAAAGCTACCATATCCTCCAGAACCATCATTGAATTCTTTCATGTATTTATTTTTCCTAAAATCACTTTTTCTGTAATATGCTGTCATAGACACTGAGAGGAAGTGATTAAGCATTACTCTGACTCACTCCTGTCATGGTAGACTTGGTTGTAATGGCATGCCAACAGTGTAGCATCTGTAAAAGAATGAATGATTTCAGCATAGCTGAGGGCTCACCTCACCAAAGTTAGTGAACCTGACATATGTTATTCAGCCTGGCACGAGTCATCCTGGAGCTGGATGACCTGTAGCATCATGGTGTGGTTTGAACTGGGAGAAGAGACTGGCTAAACCGAGTGAGTGAACTTAAAGGAAGAGTGAAAAGAAATATGCTTGTTAATCAAGGTTGACATCTGTTTTGAAACTGGCCTCTTGTGTAGCCACTTCTTGATTGATGTGAAGCTTCTTGTGATGTGAGTCTACTGACAGTTATTTTGAAAGATGCTTGATGGGCCTTAAAAATTCTGTTACACCTGATATCTCAGCAGGAACCAGCTGCACGGTACTTACAGTTTAGCCTGCTCTGGCAGATTGCCTTCACCTGGACACAAACAGATAATGTGCTTCCTTTTACATGTTACGCCTCCTGTACCTCAGGCTAAAATGCTGTTCTTTATGTATTTGTCTTTAGCTTGGATTACTTTTAGTCATAATACTTTTTTTTTGGTCTGGATACTGTTCGTGAAAAAAATCTGGAGCCAAAATGATCAACTTTGTGTGGCCTGTCACTTGCTTTTTAGATTTAATTGATACTAAAAACAGTCAGAAACATAAATAAATAAATAAACGATTAGTTTGTTGCAGTGCCATTCATTGACAAAGCGCAGAGCCAAATAAACCAAGGAGCACCCCTGGGGTGTCAGGCCTTCAGCACACGCACCAGCAGACTCCCTTCTTTGGAGTGAGGATGTCTGAGTCCTCGTGTCTTTGTTACTTAACCATAATGTACAACAAAATGTGTCGTGCACTAGCATACACACTGAGTATTCACACGCTCGTTAGACTGACTCACAGTCACAGCTTGGCCTTCTACAGACACCTGCCCTCCGCATTGTTAGTCTCTTCTGCCTATTGACTATATGACAGCCTCCCTGTAAGGCCAGTTTACTGTGCTGGGTTTAGCATACGGGGCTTACAAAATAGAGACACAGCTTTCTGAGGTCAGTTCTTCAGGCACAGAGGTCACTCACTAAGGCACACAATAACAGTAATGTTTCCACACTGGTTACATGTAGCAAATTAAGAGAACGTCAAATCTTATCCACTGCGGTCCTTTCATTTCAAACACATTCACATTGTCCTGATCTAGAACAGTCATACTGCATTTCCTTCTCCACAAGCGTTCAGTTAGTTCATTACAGAAGTCATTTAATACATAAATATGTTTAGCTACTGTAAGCTGGGAAAAAGCAGACAAAAAATATGATTTCTTACTCGTGTTTGTAGGGCTGTGTGCCAAATCATGCTCCAGGAGACAACTGTGTAGAAGATCACAGCAGAACAATACTTGTACTGTTTTGTAGTCATGATGAATACTAATACTATATATATATATATATATATATATATGAATATATGAATGACCATTAGCCACTGCTAATAGCTAAAGTAGCCATTCACTTTACTTGAATCCTTTACTTGCTCCCTTTCTGATTACTTTCTTCATCTATTTTCTCTCCTTGTTAATTTCACCTCTCGCTTTCTCATCCTCACAGTGGCCTTTCAATTATGCCAGACTACCAGTCCAGTCCTATTCATACCAGTTTTTTTTTTTTTTTTTTTTTTTTTTTTTTTTACAGTTGTTTCTCAAAAATCCTCCAATTTTGATTTTGAAGTAAGTTCTGAGCTTTCTTTTCCCCCAAAACGGATCCTTGTCAGGAGTTGATATTTTATAAATGTTCAGGAACTTCACAATAAGTAGTTCAATTTTCTGTTCAGTTTTTTACAGAGGAAATTTAAGACATTCATACTTGTGAATTATTAGAACCCTGATTTAGTCAATTAGTCTTTCTGGATGTTGTGGAAATCCAACTTAGATTATTTGCTGGAGGGATTTTTACCCCTCTTGAAAGAAATCCGATGAATAATTGGTGGAAATGGTTGGTTGTTGTCATGTTTTCCTAAAAGGTCCAGGGGATGTGGAAAAGCAACAAAATGTGGTTTAAAAAAAGAAGACGTGAAGGCAACATGGTTAGATTAAATATTCTTATTAATCTGTTCTAACTAATCAAGCTTAAAGAGACAAGTCGCCATCGCCTTTAGAAGAATGGAAACACAACAAAGCTCTGTAGTCGGTGACTAAATATAAAAGTAAGTCAAAAAGTGCTACCAGAACAGGATTAAACATCTACCACACACAGGTCCCTGGCTGCAAACCAACAAGACTCTCTGGCACTAGAGCGCCCTTTCTCCAGCCTTAAAATCTCCGCCTTAATTGCTTAGTAAAGTTGGCTGGGGAAAGGACAACACCTAAGGCAGGAGAAATCAAAATCCCTACAGACCCTACTAGGGTCATAACAGGTGGTATAAATGGAGGTCTCTCTGAAACCTGTGGGAGACCCTCTTACCATGAAGTGTCTTCAAAGTGCTCAATTTGTAAGATGGCTACATTAACCATTGGTGGATTTGTGGCCTGAGATGAATAATTAGTTGTATCTGGACATTTGGCTTCTCCAGACAGTGTATAATAGAGAGCCACATAGTTTAGATGTCCAGACAAGAAAGATTCAAGGAAAGCTTGAACATTAAAAAAATGAGTCTAGATAAATATTTAAAGGGATAACATTTACCTTAAATGCTCACATGCTGGTCATATGAAATACCTAGAGCCTTTTAACACCACAGGAGTTTATGAAAAGGGCAGCAATTATATATATATATATATGCACATATTTATTTTATTCAATGCAACTGTAACTTTTTTTCCCTCTTATGAACACACAGCAAAGTAGTTTTGGTGTTCTGATCAACTGGTAGCTATAAACACGAAGTATAAAAATAATCATCCAATAGGGAGGAAACAGTTTTTTTTACTTCAGTTATTACCACACCCTGAAGCACTTTTATCAAACTTTAATGCCAGTTTACTTGTTCACCGTGGCTCATAATCACAGCATTTCATGTAGCATAGCCACATAAATTTAACAGATTATGTAACGGTAACGATTTTGGTGTGGGATCATGTGGCACCTGTCAATTTATATGATCATGTGGAGAGAAATGATTTGGCGTTGTTGAAGGCCATACTGGATCCCCGGGGTTAAGTGGTTTCTGTTTTTGCCCCTCTTGTCCTTTATGGAACATGCTGTTGAGGTCACCTCCTTGGCTTACTATCAATATACTTAGCAATGTACCATCACGAGCAGGTGTAAGGAACAGAAAAATTCACACCAGGGTTTGTGGAAATGTAAAGTTTTAAGATGAGTTTCACTTTAGCTTTCATGGAAATAAGCGGCTGCTATGTTTCTACTGTTCTTAAATGCATCCATAGACCCACCAAGAATGATTCAATTTACTTAAGGGAATAAAGTCCACTTATTATGTATTTAGTTCTAGACTAATTTTGTATCTTTTGTAGTTTCCATCACTTTGTATGAGTTTTACTTTGGTCAGAGGCAGGGGCACTGCACTGCTTGCATTTAAAAACAAATAATTTTGTTGAATTTATAACCAACATTTTAATCTGCTTTTCCAGTATCATGTTGCTGAATGTACTACACAACACCGGGATTCATGCTTTCTTTTCATACTGTGATCATACTGGGTGTTCTGTGCAAACAGCTATTGATCTGTCGTTTTGGCACCCAGACTGTTAAATGTCATACAGCTGAATGTGTTCAATGCCTGTTTGCTTTCTAACCACTTGATATGCAGGTGTACATACTGAGTATTTCAAAGCTTTAAATGTACAGCTTTATGTAAATGTATATTGCAAATACAATTGAATACCATGTGTCATTCTTTGCTACTGATCACTGCTCAAGTCACTTACACTTGACAAATTTCCATGATTTTCATTTGTATTTAGATGTTTGTAGTTCTGCCTCTCTACAATCTGCAAATATACAGCCTTAATCTTACTTTATATGAAATATTAAATTCAAATTTGACCTTTTTCTTCATGGATGTGTTGGTAAGTGTTAAATCTCCTGTTGATAAGCCTTTATTATTCAAGTGGTTAAATGTGAAATAATACCATTCAAAGTTGGTTTGCGTCCATCTAACAGTGTCAGTTTCTTGCAGATTGTCAGTAGCCTTCTGCCACAGTGCCGTTCCGTATTCACTCCCCACAGCTGAGGGTTTGTCCTTCTTAGCACTGATCACAGGTAACAGCAATGGCACAACATATCAGCAGGTGTGTGATAGCTGTTGGCAAACATTCTCCCTACATCGCTTTAAGCTCTGATCCAACATTAGATTATTATGTTGTTGTCACCTGTAAGTTTCAGTCAGATTCTTTCACATGCTCGCAGAACAAATTAAGAAATTATTAGTGCTGTCAGCGTTAATCTCGTTAAAATTACGTTAACGCCATAACAGCATTAACGCGGCAAATCTCTGTTAGCGAGTTACCGCGTATCGCCCCATGTGTGGAGCTGCGCGGCATCAACACGTTAGCCTGTGTGGGTTTCTCTGAGTACTCTGGCTTTATCCCACAATATGTGACACAGATAAAGTACTTAAAACACTGTGTGAATGTATGGTTTAATGTGGCTCATACTTTAAGGTTCTTTAAGCTTTAAGTTTCTCTGCACTCCAAAATTTGGAGGTGTGACTGTGGCAGTGTATCCCGGTAAGAAGAACCAATATCATAACACTGAAAAAAAAAATCTAAAGTTACCAAATGAGGAGTGAATGAAGCCCCATGTTCAACATGCAATCTTTGTGTACTTGTATTGATGTCATAAATAGAACGGTGAATCATAAATGGATTGGTGCCGATATATTTCTACTCTTACTGGTCTTAATCTGTTTTGCATAACGTCTCAACAATGGTTTCTAACTCGAACTTTCATATCGTCAGGAGTGGCAGTTCCTCGACCCTCTTCGGTTGCTCAGAAGACGTTTGAGTCTTCATCACCTGTTGAAAAGAGCCCATAACACCAGTCTGTGATACTGTCATCCCAGAAGAACTGCAAAACCGTTTCTGCATAGACTCGACCTGAGAACTGTTCCACAATATCTTTGGTTATGTTTACTTTGAAAAATCAAAAATATTACTGAGACAGTTTCTACTGCTAGGAGAGCAACATGAACCACAGTCCCTCTTTATCTGTGTATCAACCCATCCAGTGCTGGTCAGATCCTCCATTTGTGTCATTCACTGTGGTTATTATGTCTCAGTTGGCTTGTTGCCCAGTTTTATTATGTGATCGCAAGATAAGATTCAAAGGAAGAGGTTAGCAAAAAACAAAGAGGGATAACTACAAATGAAGAAAGTAAACAGGGGTTTTAGGAAGCAAGGTGTTTGAGTTGAATCTGAGTGACAACAATACCTAGAACTACAATAATACAAAGTCAGGTGAAGTTTAAAGGTTTTATTTGTTTTGCAAATGATTTAGATCATTTAATTTCAAACCTTTTAGATAAAATGTATTTCAGAACCTGCTAAATCAGTGGTCCCAAAACCTTTTTGCTAGGCCCCCCTATGTTTTACAAGAAAAATGCCCCCCCCCGCGCGCGCACACACAAGCGCGCGCGCGCACAAGCACAAGCACATCCTCCAACCACACACACCCATACTTTGCTCCATTGCGGTTTATTTCACACCTCAAACATATAGTAAACAATTAAGCAAATACAAGTAATCTGCAATAAATTACAGGTATTAAGAAAATGAACTACTAACTCTTTTACAATACGTCCGCACCTATGCAGCTGTTTCGTCCACGCGTAAACGGTGTTTCGAATCACCGAAAACTGAGATTTTTTAAAACTAATTTTTTGCGTTTACGTGTGGACAAGGAATACAGAGTTCTTCACGCAACGTCAAAGGTATGTGCCTTTTTTCACGTCCCTGTGCACCACGTTATTGTTTACAGGAGATGAATTGCAGAATGGCAGATAGTCAGATTAACAGTATTTTGTCTCTATCTTCAGGTTTTACATGCTTACACAAACACAGGCAGTTACTGTCCCTGTATTTAGAAAGGCTGAGGCGTCACGGTGTAATTATTTTACATGTAGTTTTTTTCCCCCCTGTGTAATAATATTCAACATTGCAATCAAATCAAAAAATGCCTCTCTGTGCAAAATGGGTTTAAAAACATAAACAGCTGTGGGATCCTGTTTGTCCGATTTGAACAGGGGGAACAAATTGTGGCAGGATCAGCCTGATATTATTTGTAAACCACTGTAACTTTACTGTATAAAGAGCTAACATCTCCAAAAAGAGCCCAGCGCTGCTCCCGACAAAGGGAAAACCGATTCTGCAGGGGAGACCTACCTTGGCACTTGTGCAGGTGAAGCCAAAGGGAAGATATGCTTCACCATATTTTCTAGTCTTTGGCTTAGAATGAAGTTGGTTTGGAAACATATTCAGCGATGCTTCATCTCCTGCTTTGCGTTTGTGTGGGCGCCCCCTGCTAGCAGTGTCCAAGCATTGTTTTATTTTTTTTTCCCTTTTCATACCGCGCCCCCCCTGCAAAGGCTCTGCCCCCCCCCCCCCCCTTAGGGGGCGGGCCCCACACTTTGGGAAGGTCTGTGCTAAATAAATAAAACAAACGTCACAAGACCTCACACATCTACATAATTTAATAATTATAGAAGAAGCGCATTATGGAGAGGTTCCAATTGAATGTTGGATAAAGGTTAGTATTAGTTATGTTAAAATAAAAAAAGCAAGCTCACTGTCTGCCTCAATGTTAAGATGATAATAAATGACTATAAAAGCAGAAAAGTTCAAGTTTATCATTTTGTCCACATCTGACTCTCTCACCTCCGTCTGCAGCCCTTTCCATCCTTGTGATCCCAATGTTTTTCCCCAAAACATTCCCATAACAGAGTATGGTTAAACCCTCACTTGCACTTCATAAAGTATGCACAAGGCTCTAGCTTTTTATACAACAAAACTTGTTGCTTGTTTTAAACTTCTGTATAAGGAAGTATAAACATTTACTACTACTTTTTTCCCATTTCTTCTCCAGTCAGGTTTTTCCACAATATTTTTTTAAAGTCCAGAAAGCTGAAGACATCACTGGCTTGGAGGCCAAGGGAAAAAGATCTGTATGACTTCAAAATGACTAGCAGTTATATATGATAAATAAATAAATATAGATCTCAAATACTTTTAACCATTTTCTTTTATTCTTGGATTTGTTAGGGAATACCACCATTAACAGATCTCACCCCTGTCTCTCTTTCTGTCTAGTTGGAACAGATTGTGGACAAAGACACAGAAGACTAGTCAGTAAACTATGTTATTCACCTGAGTTCTGCTTTAATACAGGCTTTTAAAATACCACCCCAAACAAAACGCTAACAACCAAAAACAACAAATTTTCCCAGTAATACATCTTTTAAACAGATAATGTGATTATGTGACTATTATTGCTTTAAGGAATTTCACGCATATGTGCACATACATAACAAACGCTATCAGTTTTGACCAATCATGGTGGCCACCCAGACCAAAAATGCCAGGTCTGATTTTTTGTCCCAGTCGAGCTCTGATTTGGATTGTGGAATTTGGTGTAAGAATGAAAGAATGGATCAATGTAGGTCAAAAAGTGCACCAGCACTGAATATACAAATACCTCAGAGACACAGCTAAACACTCCTCTGGGTCAACACAATCAATGTCCTTGAGTGGCCCAGACTTGAACCTGATTAAACATCTCTAGAGAGATCTGAAAAATGCTGTACACCAACACTCCCCATTCAACCTGACTGAGCTCGAGAGGTTCTGCAAAGAAGAACTGAGAAGCTGCCAAAGGTGCTTCAACAAAGGCTATGAATACTTACGTACATGGTATAGTTTTGTTTTTTATTTAAACAGTAATCAAAATCAAACATACAGCTTTCATTGGCCATGCTGGATTAATGACTCCCAAGTCAGGGAGCCAATTATGCAGGTGGATGGAAGGATAGTTTTCTAGTCAGGGGATCAGTCAGATGTTGAAAACTATCTTGACATTTTGATAACCAGATCTATAGGTGATAGTAATTAATGAAACTTTATGGCCTCAGAGTCTACCAAACTGTATTGATGACATATCTTAGCAGGTATTACTTGTTAGGGAGAAGATATTGACTGCCAGTATCCTTAGATTTATTGGCTGGCACAGCCTTTTGGCCGCACCGGACAAGTAGAAACAAAATGACCTTTTGTGCCACAGTAAAGACGCTCACCCACTGCAAGGCATCTTCTGTGGGTTAGTCGAGAGAGGCGAGCATGGCCGAGCAACATGGCTTGCTTGCCTGACTGTTATTGCTAGCTCCCTCCGTTACTCCACCCTGATGGAACCTTTACTGTGTCTGACTTTAAAGGACCTCTTTCCACAATGAAACCAGAGAAGTCCTGGAAAAGATGAGAGTATCATCAAGATCAAGAGTATCAAGATTGACAAAGTTGTTAATGAAATCTCAGGACATCGTTTGAGGGTCTGAAATTTCTGCAGGAGCATTTGTTAAACCAAAAGACATTACCAAGTACTCAAAGTGACCCAGATGTGTATTAATTGCTGTCTTCCACTCATCCCCAATCCTTTATTCTCACCAAATGTAAGCATTACTGAGATTCAACTTGGTAAAAACAGTCGCACTCCTGGAGCAACTCAAAAATAGAGGTAAGCAAGGGTAGAGGGCATTTATTCTTTGTCGTTATCTTAAACCACGGAAGTTGATACAGTGCCAAAGGAACTTGTCTTTCTTCTCTACAAAGAAAAAACCTGTGCATAGGAGATAATGAAGGACAGATAATTCCTTGTACTAATGAGTCAGTAATGCACAATCCATGGCTTCATGTTCTGTCTGTTGAACAATCATCTGCACCATAAGGAAGAGAGAGAGCTAGATCCTTACTGAACATTTTGGCTAGGTCGTTAGGTCGGGCTTGGCAAAGGTGTCAGTTTCAACTGAGGGAATGGCTGACTTAAGGTTCTGTTGGTGGCAGCAACATTTCAACCAGAAATTTTATTTTTGCTTTTAGTATGTGAAGGTTACATTCACTAAGCCACAAGTGTCTTATAACCAAAGTGAGGTGGGGGCCTCACCCTACTGCCAGAGTAAAAATAAAAATACAATATAGAACACCAACATCAGAAAGACAACAAAATCTGAATAAAATGAACATTTCTGTACTGGGTTAAAAGCCAAACCGAAAAGTTGTGTCTCAGAATCTCCTCTCTGCTTTTCGTAGATGATGTGATTCTGTTGGCTTTATCAGCATGGTGGCCTCCAGCTCGCACTGGAGTGGTTCACAGGCCAGTGTGAAGTGGCCATCTGGGAGGGGCTCAGAGTAGAGCTGCTACTCCTCCACATTGAAAGGCATCTGACAATAATGCCTCCTGGGTGAGGTGTTCTGGGTAGTGCAGTGCAGACCCAGGACACACTGGAGAGATTTTAATTATAAGCTGGAGAAGCTGGCTAGGGAGTGGGAGGTCTGGGCTTCTTTGTGTAGGCTGCTGCCCCCGCGACCCGGGTAAACTGAAGAAAATGGAAGGATGGATCAAAGCATTTTGTTAACACTATAAAAAGGTGCTAAATAGTTCTTCTCATTACTGTGGAGGACAATGCTTGTCCGACAAGGGTGCCTGGGGAGGTGATTTCAACACACAGCCAAGACATATCATGTATCAGATATCCTGGCAGCAGTGGCGCAAGAATGGATGAAAATGTAGTCTAAGCTGTGCGGTACACTTTGGAGTGCTTGGACCCTTACATAGCTGTTTTACACCTCTGCTTCGGACAAATCACATGATGATTATTGGATTAGTGACCTTCAGGACCATCTCCAAGGTCACAAACCAAGTCTGGGTTAAATGGGAGTCTCCATCAGTTGTTAGAACTGAAGAGGCTCCTCGATAAGAGCTGAAATGTCTTCGCAAACCAAAAAGACGTCCCTCAGACTACTGAAAACAGAATGGGCTATTTCCCCTATACTGTAGTGACAGCTGTGTTCTTATTTATTGTGTTCATGAGGTCAAACTGGTGATCACGGAAGTAGGAATGATGAAACGGCACGCTTTGACTCTTTGCTTTTATTCAGGTAGCAGCATCAATCAGCACTGTCCTACTTACACACTGCAGCCCCGCTCAGCCCTGCAAGGCTAACAGATGAAGACCGAATATCATACAACAGTCACTTAGATAGCTTCTTCACACTCATACACACTAACCTGCACCAAGACGTTGTGCAGCTTCCTGTACAGGGTGAGAGATCACTGTGATGTGTGTGAGAGAGAGGCCTCTAGTTTCACATCAGTATCAAGTTTGTGTGAGTCCAGGGACTTTTTTGGAGACTAGGACTGAGTGACAAGTTGCTGCCTAATGACGCGTTCACTCTGATCCTGGCTGGGACCTGACAGAGGCCGCGGTGCCTCCAGCTGCTCAAAGTGGAAGAGTGAATCCATAACTGCAGCTGACTGCACCTTCAGTTAACAATTTTTACACGCCTAACCTGCAGGAAGAAGGACTGACGTGGATTAAAATGCATGTGTTAGTTTTATTACATTTTGGTTGCTTAGGTAACAGGTTGCTTTACCACCACACTCATGACTGAAGTACAGCAGGCAGCAGGAAACACAAGGGCAGCAGCTGTGCTCAGATAATCAGATTGTCTTTTCCTAGCTGAGTGAAACTGCACAGAAGAATGTGAGCCATAATTATATCAGGGTGAATTCAGGAAACATGGTTCAACGCTGCCTTTATTTCCTATAACAGGAAAGCAGTGATGGTGTCCTATAAGTGGACTGACAAGCAACACAGATCATCATCTACATCCTAGTCAAAGATATATATATTTTGAACAATTTGTTATGCCCATAAATGAACTCTTCTTGAAATGACCTTTGCATGAAGCTCATTCCCGTGTGAAACGCTTTGTAAAGCAGACTTAATAAAAATGAATAAAAAAGGTAAATGGACTGATTCTTATATAGCACTTTTCTACTTCTCCTGGAGCACTTTATACAACACGCCACATTCACAGAAGCACTTTCCTTTCAGTGCTTCCTAGCTAACGCTCACACACTGATGGATGCTCGAGAGACCCTGCAACTTGGAGCCAGGGATCGAACCATTAACCTTGCGATCAGTAGATGACCGGCTCTTCCTCCTCAGCTACAGCCACCCCGGGATGATACCTGGGGTGGCTACCTTATTAGGTATTGCCAAGATTAAATAATTTGACTACAGCAATGTGTGCAGTGCACAGGAGGAGCGATCGGACCTTTACACAGCCGTTTCACACTGTGACTCCTGGGGCAAATCACATGATGATTAGTGGGTCAGCAACTTTCAGGACCATTTTAAAGGTGACAAAACAAATCTGGGTTAAATACCGGGATTCTGCTTCACTACTTCTTTCCTCACCTGACCTCATGATGTTTTCCACTGAAGTCATGTGATTTGGAAAAGACAGGAGAATTTTTTTTGCACTATTTGACCAAGACCAGTATAATCATATTATCATGTTTTTTCAATATTTTTTCAAGTATTCCATAATATCCATGTCAAGATGTTCAGTTTCACTTTCACTGTATTGATTACAAAATTATTCCTGCAGTGATTTGTGTTCCTAATGTCTTTAGACCCGTATCTAACTTTAGTTTTTCTTTATAATATCATACAGGACATTAATGCCCAGCAGTGTCTTGTTATCAGGACTCTATGGCTGCCAGTCTGTCCACAGCCTCTCCAGGTAACATGAAATTAGTGGCACAACATTCATACCAGACCAATAATAAGTTGACGATACACCAACTGATGGTGTGACACCTCACAAACAAGAGAGCGCACACTGGCACTGTGTTATTGGCTCATTTGGCTGCTATAGTATCATTGTAGGGTCTTTACCTTACATTAAAGCACCTTCAGGCACCTATTATTGTGATTTCGCGCTATATAAAAAAAAACCCTGAATTGAACTGCTGTCAAACTAGAGGCCAGAGGGAGAAAGAACGAGTGTGAGGAAGAAAGTGTTTGGGACTCACCTTACTGGAACTGGTAGATTTTTACAGATTTCCCATCCACCCATCAACCATTTAACCCACTCAAAGATAATGCTGACTGTTGGGCCTTGTTGCTGCACTCTGTTATGGGAGGCAGTTAACTAAGCGACAATGCTTCCATCTGCTGTCACATTCTGTAGTCGTACCAAAACCGAAGACGCACTACAGGGCTGATGTGGAGATCCCCTGAAAATTAACCAAGCGGATGGTCTCCAGACATTATTACACTTTTAGCTTATTTGTCATACGAGTAGGAAGATTTATTCTGATCTGTATCAGCCATGAAACAAATTCAGCAGCAGCAGATGGTCAGATGGCTGCTACCCTCAGTATCTGAGTGTGTCTCACTCGTCACTACAAGGTTTTTTTTAACTCTCTGTCAACATGTTGACCTCTTTGTCCTGCTGCCTGCAGATCGGTTGCATTGGAGCCGGGGCTGTGCTGTCAGTCATACTGCAGCTTCCTGTTACTTCATAGTTTTGGAAAGCTTAGTCCACAGTGCTCTACACCCTGCTAAGCACTGTCCTGGCAGAACACACACCCACACCCACACACACACACTTGTATCTACCTTCACATACACATACAAACACACACCCACACACACATAATGTTACACATAGCCATAACACTGTCATTGGTCTTAGAAATATGGCAAGGCAATATTTTTGTTTGCTGTCTATCATATTCCATAACTGAAGCTTGAGGCCCACACACCTGGGGCCCAGCCCCAGCAGTCCCTTGTGCGATCATTCATAGCTTTAACATCCTGGGAGAAGGAAACACTTCACACATTTTCTCCTTTATCCACAACTGATGACAAAGTTGGAACAAAAGAGCCCCTGCAGTGTCACACTCAGTGTCCAATGTTCTGAGGGACTTAAGTCTCAAAGTATCCCCAGGACCCACACAGGCTTCCGTTCACACTATGCTCCCCTCGTGCAGCCTGTGGAGCATGTCAGTAGTTCAGAGTTGGGGCTATGAGGGTCCGCAGTGGTGGCTAGCTGTTGTTTTCAGCCGTCATGTACTTAAGGGCGGCAAAACCGTACCGCCGCGACATGTTCTGTTGGAACTCCTCCTTCAGGGTCTTCAGGCAGACCCGGTACTGCTTATTGGAGCGGAACTTGGTGATGTCAAAGCTGGGTGCATGAGGCATATGGATCATGAAAGCATTGGGCAGAACCACAAATTCATACTCCTGTGAAGAGAAAAGAACAAACTTTCAGTCTGAATTCCTCAGGAATCACCGTTCATACCTGAGTCCATCTGATCTGGTAACATGTAACTGCATGAGCCACATTCCTCTTGGTCGTGCATAAGAAGCTAAAATTCTCAGTCGAACTGAACCAAAGTGCGCAGTTAACATAATTACTATTCTCATATTTTCAACAATGAGCAACACCTGTCACAGGACACACGCAGACATTAGATATAGTGACAATAAAAATTTTATAAACACAAAATAGTTTCTATGACTTTTAGAAGTTGCATTTTTATGCTCCAAAAAAGGATGTTTGCATAAAGTCCTCTAAGACTATTATTAAGCACTTCAGTCAAACCTGACCTATGACCTCTTAAAATTAAAACCCAGTCATAATGAGTCGCATGCTGATTTCTTCTTCAGCTAAAAGAGAACAGAACCTGTCACTGTAAAGCCATACAACCTGTCCAATCATTTGACCGACTGAGCTTTTGAGCTTTCTTTATCCTCAAATCCTCAAAATACAAAAATAAATGTGGTTAAATTACACAGTGGAAATCAAAATTATCTTAAGTTAAGTTATCCTAACATATGGAAACAAATGGAATATAGTGGAAAAGGATTTCATCATTTGAAAATATTCTGTATAAATTTAAACGTTTTCCATCCATCGACTGCAGCTTGTCTGGGTTACAGAGGCAGTTGTCTCAGCAAAGATGCCCAGACCGCTCTCTCCCCAACTACTGAAAAATGTCCTTGTTTAACTACCTCCTTGACCTCATGCCCAGGGATAGACCAGTCATCCCTTTTCCCCACAATTTGCCTCCTCAAAGGAAAGGATATCAGTGGGCTCAAAGAAACCCTCCTAATAAGTCAGTTAATAAATTGATACATTTTTGTACTACTCGGAATGCTTGAAGTGCTTTTTTCAATTTCTTAGAATCTAACATTGTTTCACACTCTCACACTCTGATGGGGAACAACGTGAGCTTCAGTATCTTGCTTTGATATGCAGACTTGAGGAAGTTAAGGATGAGGGAGTGAACCCCCAACCTTCCACACGGTAGACAACCAGCTCCACCTCTCAGTCCACAGCCACACCACATTCACCACCTAACGATATCCTTATATGAAGTCAGCAGCTCTCTATCCTCACCACATACAGGTGAGCTGGAAGATGCTTCTCTATTCTGAGTCACTTGACAGTTTGTCAGTTTGCCTTGACATCAGTTAAAAGTCTTGTTCCATAGCATCACTAAACCCAGGTTTTTGCTTCAGCTACTGCCAGAGTCACTCTCTTTGTGACTCTGGCAACGTAGGGCCTACCGTTACCTGTCAGCTGACTGTTCAGCGTATCCTCAGAATAATAGCTTGAGTATGAGGCCTATCCAGCGTCTTCCCCTACAACCTGACTTAACTTGCCACCAGTTGGTGATGAGTTGTGCTGATCAGCTATGTTTTTAACTTTACTTGAGGTCCAAAACACCAGTCTGAACGTGGTGGTGGTTTAAACGATTATTTTAACTGCTGAGGAGAGCAACTGCTGACATTTCTCAGAGGAATGTTGTCCTGGTCTTATCTGATAGAGGATTCTAGCTGCTCAACAGTCCTGAGGCTCCAGATGTTCTAAGCTGGTGAATGGTGTGGACTCTTCTGCTATGAAGCCGTGCTGCTGGAATAGATGCAATATGCAGTTTAGCATCATCCTGCTAAACTATGATAAAGACACCTGCTGTCTTTATGTTGCTCTAAAACCTGTATATACCTTTCAGCACTGATGGAGCCTTTCCAGATGTGTCAGCTGCCAGTTCCATAGGCTCTGATGCCCCCAGTACTATCAAAGATACAGGCATTTGAACTGAGCACCGATAAGCAGTCAGATCATCCCTGTCCTCTTTAGTCCAGAGGACGCAGCGTTCATGTTTTCCAAAAAACATTTTGGTTCCGATTTCTCTGACCTAAGATCAGTTTTCCACTTTGAGCTTTGGTCCATCGGAGACAGCAGTGTTTGTGGATCAATGTTACAGATGATTCTTATCTGCATGATAGAGCTTTAACCTGCACGTACGGACGGCACTCTGAGCTGTGTTCACACACGGTGATTTGTGAAGTGTTGCATTCTCTCAGTCTGTTGATGATATAATGTACTGTAGACAATGAGATGTTCAGTCTTCACAGTTTAGGAACATTACTGTGTTATTGTAGGATCTTTATCTTACAGTATAGAGAGCCTTGAGGTGACCGTTGCTGTGATTTGGCGCTACATAAATAAAACTGAACTGAATTAAGCTAGTTGCAAAATTTGTAGATACATTTTTCTTCCTGTATTTGCTTCTGAGAAAAACTCTTTTTATATCCACTCATGTTACTGACCTGTTGCTAATAAGTCTACTGTATGTTCGTCCAGTTGTGAGTTTAAATAACCGATGTGTTATTATATGACTTAAAGAGATTTTCAAATCACTGGATTCTGTTTGTATTTACATTTTACACAAAGTCCCAATTTTGGGAGTAACTGAGGTTGACAATGGGAGCACTGAGTTACCTGTGCATCCAGCTCCATAATGTGAGCCACCTTGTTCCAGCCAAAGCCCACAAAGCGGCGGTCATACTCAGGACTGTCCCTCCTCACCATAACATAGGGCTCAAAGTCAGCCTCCCACTGCACTCTGTAGGGAGTGGTGGCTGTCCGCCATTTGGCAAAGTTAGTTGGTGCATGGCCTTTAGTCCACACATGATATCTGTAAGGAGAAAAAAGGAAAGTAGTTTACCAGAGCAGAAATGCACTCTACAGTTCGTAAAGAATTAGGTGGTACTTTGGACACAGGGATGCTAAAAGCTCTTTCTCTAGCGTAGATGTGAAAATTGAGTCTTTTTTATAGAGTTTTTACCCCACTATTCAGACCAAATCATTTATGATGGCAGCACAGTTATCTCCATATATGTGAGTGCCATAAGACCATAAGATAAAAGACATATTACAGACTGAAGCAAAGTGAATATGACTCAAAGAGCCTTGGGCACCCATAGAGACTGCACACAGGAGTCATGTGTGCAGTCCATGTAGAGTTTTGACCAGTATAGTGTTGCATCTGTACTCACACTAAACATAGGCATATAATTATCTCCATGTCTGTGAGATGAAATTACATTTTCATTAATTTATGTCAAAGTTATTAACATCAGTATTTTGTGAAACCAGGTTCTTATCCTTCTGTTCCAGATGTAAAGCAGAAGGTTTGATTCACGCTGGTTTTACTGGATGTCATGTGTGCCTCATTGCAGCTTTCTGTTAGTGCCACTCATGTCTTATGTCTGCACTGAGCACCCCTGGTCCACCTTCCCTTCAGAGTAGTGGTGTTCAGACTGCTCTCGTCCTCTGAGTCCACTGACAGAACGTATCTGCGAATCTACTATTCTTTTCTGGTTCACATACCTTCTACGACAGACAGGGACAAACATGTCTAACCTGAAGGTGAAGAGTGTGCCCATGTCCAGCTGAGACAGCAGCTCGGCTTTAGATTTCGGGTATGAAAGTCGATACCGAAGTGTCTCAAAGGCGGGAACCACTAGAGCTTTCTTGGTGTTGGCCATGTCCAGCTGCACCACAGACTTCCTGCACATAGACGGTAAGTGATTGTTCACAGTGTCAATGAGGAATGAGATCAACATTTAGAGCTGTCCTTTGGTTTTTACTTAATCATCTTACCTGAGATACTCATAGAGGCTGTACATAGGCAAGAAGTCAATGTCTGATAGGAACATGTAGGGTGTGTTGACGTGTCGCATGGCCACATTTCGTAGCAAGTTGACTGGGTAGAACTGACCCTCCTTGTAGACAATGTGGTAACCGACATTCCCACGACTCATCAGCACCTCAGAGCCCTGAGCATAGCGAAGGAACTGCTGGGCTTCAGCATCTGACAAGTATAGGGCGAGGCTGATGGGGCCTTCCCAGTGCTTACAGATGGCCTCCAACATCTGGAGCCTACAAGACCAGATCACAGGCATAAATGACATCACCAAATAACTTATTATATATAGAGGATATATATATATATATATACACATGCATCGCGACTGGAGTATTAGTTTTGTCAGCCAATGACAAAACATCTGCTGTTCTTTCATATTACAGAAAACAGCAGGAGATCTTGCAATGAAATACAACTACTGGATTGCAATATTTGAGATGTTAAAAGGGAAGTCTGCTTGCTAGCTGTGGGCAGTTCTTGTTCTGTTTTGTTCACAATGATTATTCTGAATTGATGTTAGAATAAAAACATGAAAAGTCAATAAAATAATTAAGAAGTCTTTTTTTTTATAAACCACATATTTCTGTCACTGGCAACCGCAGTGACTGAGTAGTTGAGAGTGGTGGTTGGAAGTTGCAGGTACTCACTGTGAAATTGATTGGTGAAGCCCAAGTGAGGCAGGCCTAGAGGCTGTCAGTGGTAATTAGGGTAATTAGGAAAAAATTTGTATTTCCTGACTAGCTGGTGAGTAGTTGCAAGAGGCTGCCTGCTGTAGCAAAGTGGAATTGATTGCAAAGGTGTATAGAGCACTGAACCAAAAACCTCCTTGTATTTGCTTTGGTTGCAAACAGATTTCCATGGTTGCCCATAGACAGTATGGAAAACACTGACTGGTCTGCACACAAGAAATGGAGATCATTCCCCTTTAAAGTAAAAGATGAACTTTTTGAAATGTGTTAGTTTCTGTTAGTTAACACTGAAGGCAAATTTTTGGTTTGACTTGCACTTTTCCAAGTTACGCTACCATTCGGTGGTTAGCTTTTATCGGGGCGACCATGGTTCAGGAGGTTGGGAAGCTCATCTTGTAACTGGAAGGTTACCGGTTCGATCCCCTGCTCTGTCTGTCTTGGTCGTTGTGTCCTTGGGCAAGACACTTCCCCTACCGCCTACTGGTGTTGGCCAGAGGGGCCGATGGCGCGATATGGCAGCCTCGCTTCTGTCAGCCTGCCCCAGTGCAGCTGTGGCTACAACTGTAGCTTGCCTCCACCAGTGTGTGAGAGTGAATGAATAGTGGAATTGTAAAGCGCTTTGATGGTCTCGAAAAGCTCTATATAAATGTAATCCATTATTTTAAGTGTCGGCAGACAATTCGATTCAATTTTATAAACAAAGTGCCAAAACAAAACAACAGTTGCTTCAATACCCTTCAAGACCCTAAAATAATACAAAGTGCCATTTTCCATGCAAACTATAACTAACTATGGCAATTTACTAGCGGCCAAAGCAATCACAAGGATGTTTTCAGTGCAGCATCGTCTTTGCAGCCAATTTCACCAAACCACAGGGAGCAACCTTCAGCAACCACTCAGCAGCCATCAGGAAATATTCTTTTTCCTCTAGCGACCAGATGTTGCCAGGGGTTCACAGACTGGTTTTGATTTTGTTAGTAAGTAAGTAAAGAATTTTAATGCTTCATCCACTACATGTATGTTATACAGTCAGTTGTTGATTGTTTTACTATGTTGATGTATTGTCTACTTTGCTACCAGTCAATATTTTTGCAAGCATTCCCCATCATGAAGATGTGAAAATAAACCTTTTTAATGCCATTATATCGCCTTGATCCAGATTATTGCCGAATAAGAGATGAACTGATCTCACTTTCTGATGTTAATCAAGGACACATTTAGACTCTAAAATTATTAACCTAGAAGCTCAGAAGTTCTGGGGGTAGTCATTTTTACTGACTGTTAAATACTTTTCCCTGGTCTATGGTTTTAAAAACATAAAACTGCAGAGTACAGGCCGAATGGCTAACCTTTAAACATTTCAGGTAGGTTTGGGTATTTGACAGTATGACAAAAGCTGCAAACTGAAAAAGAGCTGTTACTGGAAGGATGTTTGCTTCTGCTTTTTAAGTATCCTAGTATTCTTTGGTAGTGCAGGACTATATATATAAACCATTAGCCTAGATATGTAAATATATTTCTCCCCCAATGTCATACCTAAGAGGTTTGTTCCTTCGATCTTCATCAGTCAACAGATTCGCCAACACAGCTGTTTATTGTGGGTTTTTTCTAACCAGGAGCAGCTCTAATATGTTTTTTCTTAACATTTTCAATGTTCTAAAACCTCTGGAAGCCTTCCACTTCATTGTTCTGCCCACTTTGAACTAAACACACCTGTGTAGCTTCTGTAAGTGTGGGTGTAAACCAGCACCTGTCCATAGAGAGCTGGGCGACGAGAGTGACATCTGTGTTGTCAGAGCTGGGTTTATACTCATAGTGCAGGAAGTAGAGGTGTGTTCGATGGACAGTGAATCGCTCTCGACGAAACTCGTAGCACGGATCATCTTCATCCAGCTCTGACAGTGTCTTCTGGAGCTGCAGATAGAGAAAGATAGGAAGAATAAGACAGATTATAGACCAGAGAGACAGAATCTCAACAACAACAAAAAAACTAGACAAAACATGCATGTCACTGAGTGAAATAAGTATTTGATCCCCAACCAAAACATGTCTAGTACTTGATGGGGAAACCCTTTTTGCTGGTAATTCTCATAGTTTGGACACATCTCAGGAGGGATTTTGTGTTACCAATGGTAGTCTTGGTGACTGTGAGCTGCATTCATCTGCCTTCAGATGATTAACAAGCTCCTCCTGTGTAGTTCTGGGCTCATCCACCACCTCACTCTTAACCATCCGCACCCTACGAGGCAAGATCTTGCAAGGGACTGTGGCTGCAAGGTGGTTGGTATCTATGGGAGTGGTAATCCCTGAACCATATGGTGGACAGAGGTGAAAGGAGCAATCAAGCTGAAGGAGGAGTCTTATCAGTGTTGGTTAATTCAATTCAGTTTTATTTATACTGTGCCAAGTCACAATAACAAGGCGCTTTGAATTGTAAGGTAAAGACCCTACAATAATAAAGAGAAAACCCCAAAAATCATATGATGAGAGTGGGAAGGAAAAACCTGGCATAACCAGGCTCAGGGAGGGTGACACGGTACTGTGAGGCCTGATTACTTAAGACAGGGAGCCAATGAAGAGATGCCAGTATAGGAAAAATATGCTCTCTCTGTCTATTCACCGTCAGTACTCTTGCTGCAGCATTTTGGATTAACTGAAGGGAGTTTTTAAGACAACTTATAATAACAAATTACAATAATTCAGTCTAAAATTAATAAATGAATACACTAGTGTGTCAGTGTCACATGATTTTAGAGATCTTGCACAAATGAAGGAAAGCAGTCCCACATATTTGTATGTGCATTGAAGGACATATCCTGATCAAAAACGATACAAAGTTTCCTTTCAGTGTTACTGGAGGCCAAGGTAATGCCATCCAGCTTTGTAGTACAACACTCGTCAAAGGACAAGTGTTGTACTACAAAGCA
The DNA here is from genome assembly GCF_900408965.1 of Simochromis diagramma. NCBI lineage: Eukaryota > Metazoa > Chordata > Actinopteri > Cichliformes > Cichlidae > Simochromis > Simochromis diagramma. Next base: position 41,876 of record NW_024386757.1, on the reverse strand, counting down.
AACAGGGATGACAGACTAAGGTTGGTGTTCCCACAGCGGCAGCGGGAGCAAGTTTTAAGATTGGGGCATATTATTCCGTGGGTGGGGCATCTGGGAACCAAGAAGACAAGGGACCGAATTGCCAGCAGGTTCTATTGGCCAGGTATGAACAGAGAGGTTGAGGAGTTTTTCTTGCTCAATCTGTCTGGCTGGCTGGTGATAAAAATGTCCCAAAATTTCCTTTAAAGCCTTTTCCTGTTATTGATGTTCCATTCAGTCGCATTGCAGTGGATATAGTGTGGCCGCTAGAGTGAACCCAGGCAGGTAATCGCTATATATTAGTGGTTTGTGACTACAGTACCAGATATCCAGAAGCATTTCCCCTTAGGGAAATTACAGCTAAACAGACAGCTTATGCTCTCTTGCAGGTTTTTTTCCCAGGTGGATACTCCATCTGAGATTTTGACGGATGATGGTTTTGAGTTTCTTTTGCATACCCTGAGGCAGGTGTATAAGCTTTAAGGTATTAGCAGTATTTAGACCCCCAAACAGATGGCTTGGTGGAGAGATACAATCGAACTCTGAAAGCAATGTTGAAGAATTTAATCTCAGCTGATGCTAAAGATTGGGACATGTGGCTTCCTGATTGGCTGTTCGCTTATAGGGAAGTGCCTCAAGCATGAACCGGCTTTTCACCTGCTCCTGTATGGCAGGCAGGTGAGAGGACCATTGGATGTTCTGCAGGAATACTGGGTGATCGTGTTGGACTACGTTCTTCAGATGAGGGAGAAAATGGAGCAAAACACCAAATTGGTGAAGAGGCATATGCAGAGTACTGTTACAACAGGGCCGCAAGGGAGAGCTTGTTCAGCCAAGGACAGCAGGTACTCTTACTACTTCCTACTGCTGAAAACAAATTGTTGGCTAAATGGCAAAGTGCTGTGCTAAGAAAGCAGTTCAACAACTTATGAGATCCAGATGCCAGAGAGAAGAAATCCAAAACAAATTTCACATCAATCAGCTAAAGCAGGGGTGGGCAACTCCAGGCCTCGAGGGCCGGTGTCCTGCAGGTTTTAGATATCACCCTGGGTCAACACACCTGAATCAAATAATTAGTTCATTAGCAGGCCTCTGGAAAACTACAACACATGCTGAGGAGGTAATTTAGCCATTTAAAGCAGCTGTGTTGGATCAAGGAAACATCTAAAACCTGCAGGACACCGGCCCTTGAGGCCTGGAGTTGCCCACCCCTGAGCTAAAGGAATGGAAAACCCAGAATAATCCAATCCAGCAGCAGTTGTTCGTGCAAACTGTGGCTGAGGAGGATGATATCAATGAGGAATTTATGCCTGTTGGGCTTGACTCTGTCTCTCTTGACCTCACCCATCTCTCTGTAACTCAGCAGGAGAAGCTGCATGCCATTGTTCCTGCCAAGTTATTTTTAAGAAGAAACCAGGGATGAGAAACCTTGTGGAGCCTGACATCTGCCTGAAAGAGAGTACACCAATATGGCAGAGAATGTACAGGATTGGAGTTTTGGAGAAGTAGGTAGCTCTGATATTGGATTTGGGGGTTACTGAGCCCCCAACCAGTGAATGGAGCAATCCTATTGTGATGGTAAAAGTTGTAATTGTAAAAGAAATTGAAATTTCGTTTAAACTCTGTTCCAGTGAAAATAAAAGCATTCTAAACTCAAATGGATTCCTTGGAAAGAAAAGTTTCACGATCTCCACCAATCCATGAATTAATTTGTTTTCAACTGACAGCATGGCAAGAGCATTTAACCTCTGCTGTCCCATGGTGTTGCATGTGACGGTCTTAATTCTTTTCCACTTTATAATCACTTCTGCTGAATCAAGCAGAAGCTTTTCAATTTCTGGCAGTGACACTCTTTGAGATAAGGCATCCTGAAGGTTGTTCTCAATTAACTCGAGCAGAAACGAGTATTTCCTGTGTGCAACTCAAAGATACTGTACAGTGACTTCATCCTAATTTTGATCGCTCCTTCAAGTGTGACACTGGGAAATGATGTGACAAACTTCCTTCAGAGAATACAGTCCGTTATTCTCCGGAGGAAGTCGGACGGAATAAGGTGACCACTTTTGATAAATGTCTCCTGTACCTGCACGACACATTTAGTCCTCTTATTCTTTCTCTCTCAGTCAACCCACTCTCTCTAAAACTGTGTGTTTGACTGGATGATCATGGCCATTTTTACATATTGCTTTTCGAGGACATACATCATATTAAACTCTGGTGTCAGCATAGAAAAACTGTAGAACCTGTAAAAATGAAATAAAGCAAATAAACCTGCAAAAATAAAAAAATACTTCCAAATCAGAGAGTCTTGTTGACTGCTGAAGTGCCCACTGCTATCTATCTATCTATCTATCTATTGCATCATCATAGGTTTGCACAATTAATTTATTCTTGCTATTTTATTGCTTGCGAGTCATTTTGTCCTTAACCTAAACGAATGCAACTTCACATGTGCTAAAGAGTTTCTGCACGTTATGATTCTAACAAGAACAAACCTGTTGTCTGCTGTTTGCTGACTGTGAAGGTCAGTGGCACTTTTGCGTCAGTTTGAGCCACTGACTTTGATCATGAACATTATTACTGACATGTGAACAGCTGCTTTTGTGTCTGGCATGGTAGATAGACTGGTGCTTATGCTATATTCTCCTGCTCTGCCTTAGCACTGAGCACTTTATACAACATGCCTCATTCACCCATTAAACAAGCCCTATCTATGCTGAGATTCTATAGTATATTTCACACGGTTTGTGTGCCGGGGATACAAGTTTCACCTGGTTGGAGTTTTGTTTAAGTAAATGTTTATCACTGCTGACAGTAGAGGGTAGCAGGGTGCCTGCTGTGGGACTGTTATGGCAAGACACACCTCTGTTCATTCTCCTATTCTACAGATTAGTAATGGCTCCAAAAGCACAAAAACTTATTAATGAACACTGAAGTTTATCCTCTGTTACTCCAGGCTATGTTTACAATGTCCAATACGTAACACTGTGCTTACTTGAGCTAAAATAAAAATTGCATAGATATGCTACAAGCACAGGTAATGTCTTTTAACACAGAATCATTGTCATGGTCCTGGGTCATTTTGTCCCAGTGTTCCTAGTTTTTCTTGTGTTTTTGTATTTTGTTAGTTCATTATTTATTCCATGGTTCCTAGGTTGTTCAGTTTAGTTTATTGGATTCCCTCCTTGTGTCTCTGCCCTCTGTGTCTCCCTCTGTGTCTGTGTTTATATTGTGGTGTAAGTTCTTGTGCCGTGGTTCCCTCCATGTTTTATTGTGTTAGGTTTTCCATGTTTCCCCAGCGTGTTGTGTCTGTGCTCTCCCTCGCTGTGATCTGCCTCTCCTCTACTCCCACATCATGTTTCCTGTTTTATTGTGAAGGTCCTGCGTTTTCATGTTTATTCTGTTCAGTCCAGTCGCCCCTGTCTCGTTATGGTTATTCATGTCAGCTGTGTTCCTTGTGTCTTCTCACTTCCTTGTTATCCCTCTGTGTATTTAGGTCAGCATCTCCCTCAGTCCTCTGTCGCGTCGTCCCTCATGGCTGCGTGTCTTTCCCTGTGTTTCCCCATGAGTTCATATTCTTAGATTTTTCCGGTTTAGTTTTGTATCGCTCCCTCTGTTCCCGGCAATAAAACTGTATTTTGAATTCACGTTTTTCTTAAGTGAGTTTGCGTTTGAGTCCAATTCCTGGTTCATGACAATCCTGCTCTCTTAAAATGTAAAGATCAGATCACTTAGTTTTAGATTTTCTGTTCAGTGTTTGTATGTTAATTATACAAAGCAGGTCTGAAGTTATTCAGACCACCACCCCCCCAACAAAACATTTAAATACTGTCAGTAGCCAACTTGACTGGGAACACGTAAAGCATAAAAGTAATATGAGTCATGTCAATAAAAACTTTAGGAAGTACAATACATATGGATATAGCTTTCTTCCTTCCTTCCTTCCTTCCTTCCTTCCTTCCTTCCCTCACCCTCAAAAGATGACTATCCCTCCCTGAGCCTGCTTCTGCTAGATCACAGGTGTCGAACTCCAGGCCTCGAGGGCCGGTGTCCTGCATGTTTTAGATGTGTCCTTGATCCAACACAGCTGCTTTAAATGGCTAAATTATCACCTCAACATGTCTTGAAGTTCTCCAGAAGCCTGTTAATGAACTAATAATTTGATTCAGGTGTGTTGAAACAGGGTGATATCTAAAACCTGCGGGACACCGGCCCTCGAGGCCTGGAGTTCGACACCTCTGTGCTAGATGTTTTCTCCTGTTAAAGAGCTAATGATAGGAATTCATAAAACCTGGCGCACACCTCAGAAGCAGTAAAGGCATCATGAGTGTAGGTGATGCAAAATGTCCATGTGCATCCACAATGCTAATGCTAATGTCTGACTAGCCAGCATACCCTGAACCTACCATGTCAGGTATTAATTTAATGTACTAGGCATAGCAGTTACATCAGGAGATGTAGAAACTCTCATGTATGTTGTCAATACCAAGTCAAGAGTTAAGAGAATTCCTGACTTATGTTTCAATTTATAAGAAATTTACTCTTTGTTCGCTACAAATGTAACTTGTTTCTAACTAAATGGATGCTGGCAGTTTGAATCCCACAGTGGTTAAGCACCATCTCAAATAACTTCACTACACTGACAACAGAAACAGAAGCACAGAAGTTCCACATACATTCTCACTGTTGTGGTCAGCCTCACTGGGACAGCCGAAAAGCTCTCGTCGCAGAAGGTTGCCATCGTACTCCAGAAAGGTAAGATAGAGATTCCGGAAGAATTCCACATGCTTGTTCTTTACTCGCAACTTCTTTGGAGAGTTCCAGTGGATCACCTGTTGAGGAGAACCACAAATAGGAGAGTGGTGAAGAAGCTTCTGGTATCATCAGGTTCTAAAGAATCAGAGCAATAAACCAAAACATTTACACTGCGCTTTGCCAAGAGTGCAGAACAAAGTTACTACTTGTTGTTAACACTTGTCCGTTATTTGGCTCAATACCTGGAAAAAATCATGAGAGAGCAGTGAAGAAAAGCCTCATTATACTGTTTGCTAAGATGTGAAATTACTTCACTCAGTGCTTTAGACAAAGGTGCCATTTCACCAACCGCACTTTTTTGCAGATTGATATAAATACGTTTCAGCAATGCCATTCAAGATGCTCGTTTGTCACTTTCAGCAACTCAGTGTTTTGGCCAAGAACACTTTGTGGACATAGAATGAACTGCCAACCGTGCGAGGAGCACATGTAGCATTATCCAATGCAAGAAGATACATTATAGAAGAAACCACATGAAAGAATACAAAACATGTATGAGGCTATTTACGGCGTGACTTCACTTTTGATTGGTAAGATCAAGAGCTTTTCCTAAAACTGATTCAGCAGAGGTTCTTAATGTCTTTGTTTAACGGTCTCAAAAGCACTGTGCTAGTGTGGAACGTTAAATACGTCCAATTATTTTCTATTACTTTTACTTGGATGACTAAAAACCTACATGCACCAGTGTGATAAGAACAGTAACAGACCTTGTGCACGAGAAAATGCTAAGTTCCTGTTTTAAGACCGGATGTAGGCTTGTACATTTCTGGTAGCTTTATTTTGCGGTCAATCGCTACTGCGAAGGTGGACTCCAAAATCATGTCCAAAATACGAAAACGGAAAGATTACATTAAGTTACAAAGAGCAAAAGGTGTGCACACTCACCATTGCCGTGTCATTAAAAATAAAATGATCAATTTTGACGTTTGAAGCATGTAGATCGATTGGTTGTTTACATCACATCAGAAGACACATCGTCCATATTCAGAAGCACATCTCTGTATAGTGACATTTCTTATGATTTAAACAGGAAAATGTCCAGTATTGAAACTACAGGTGAACAATAGTCAAAGCCAGATGTTTCCCCGTTATGTCGATATCAGCTGGTCAAGTGCTCACCTACACAGCATGTCAACAAACCGTGAAAAAAAGCCACAGGATATAAAAAATACATGAATGATTGCTGGTAAGGGTCTCTATATATTAGTATTTACGAAGGGTATGTTGTGACTTATCTTCACAATTACAGTGGTCCCTCGCTATAACGCGGTTCACCTTTCGCAGCCTCGCTGTTTCGCGGATGTTTTTAGTGCAATTTTGCATGATTTTTTTTTTTTTAAAGCGCAGTGTGTTCTGCGTCCTCATCGACTGCAGACCATTGTCGATCTCCGTGCCGTCTCTCCTGTACAGTACAGAATCGCTACATCAATCGCTAGCAGTGTGACTCTGAAGTGCTGTACTGTATGTTTGTAAGTTTTCTCCTCAACAAAAACAATGCCGACGAAACGTTTTGCACCGTCATAGGCACCTGCGGTAGCACCCGAAACGCAGAGGAAGATAACCATGGCACAAAAAACGTTGGACTTCTGGGACCATACGGCGCATTGGGTTATAAGGTGCATTAAGCTTAAATGAAGCAATTAAGCTTACAGTTAAATTCATTAGTTCTAAAATCCGTCATTATTATTTATAGGAAAACAAATATACTGTATGTTTACTTTTCAAATAAATGTTTGAGACTGAAAACAGGTTTTGATCTTTGGTTTAATTCTATAATACTGGACTTTTTTTTTTTTTTTTTTTTACAAAGGTTTGAACTCTTAAAGTGTTTAAATGACAGAGAAAAGTGGGAAAATGTCGATGCCTGTCTGAAAAAACTGTGTACAGCGTGTAGTGAGGGGTTTTACAGCCTTAAAACATATAAAATAATTGTAAAAAAAATAGTTGGCTACTTTGCAGATTTCACCTATTGCTGGTTATTTTTAGACACCCGCAATAAACGAGAGAACACTATATACAAATACTAAGAAATATAAAATTTGAATCCTTTTTCTATTTTGCCCTGAGGCGAGGGGGAAAATATCGACAAGTCGATGAACATCATCTACAGATATATTCATTAAATGCTCAAGACATCTTGAGAAATGTAAATTTTGGAAAACCCGACCGTAAACAAGGTGCGAATATCACACCGGAAACGAAGCGCCTTACAGGAGTTTCCCCACCGGAAGTAGCATATGCTAAAGTGCACATAATCTATAGCTGCATGCTGGTGTTATTTTGGAGTTTAGAGGAGCAGTGAATCTAAAGAGCATGGTTAATTGCACTAACAACTAACATTAGAGTTTGTTTTGATCTCATTTTTTAATAGTACTCTTATGCAGGGTTTGAAATGTCTAGTTATTTGAAAAATAGAAAGTAAAATAAAGGATAGAAAGTGGGGAACACCTCCGAGCAGGTTCATATGTGTCTCGATAAATGTATAACGGGCTTATCAAGATCTCACCTTTAGGTCGGACACATCTTTGTAGCACTTTTCGGAACGGGTGTGGTCAGACAGCTGGACGTTCCAGAAGCAAGGCAGCTGATGAACCAGGAACGGGTTTTGTTTGATCACTGCGTTAAAGATATCCTGCAGACACAAAATCATATAAGATATGATATCCCCACACAAAAAACCCCCACATATTTAGGTTGTCCATTCTTTAATCTGCTGAAAGAGATGTGTCTTCCTGAATGTTTTAAATGTGGTACAAATGCTTACTTAAAGACCTAAGTTGGAATCTGCTTTGTGAGTATTTTTCTGTGTTTAATTGATCGATTTAGATTTTTTACATACATGAATCATTTATCATCATCAGCAACCGGAGAGCTGGGAGGGATTACTACCTGCCTCGTGGTTTTATGTTTAATAAAAAGCAAGTGAAAAAGATATTCTGGAATCTTACTGGTCTGGGCCCAGTTTCATAGTTCTGACTCAGCCACCATCTTGTTAAGTGTGCTGTATGTATCCAGATGTTCATCCTTATACAGTCCATTTATACATACACTCACGCTCATAAAGCGAAAAACTTGAAATTGCTTTGAGGAAATGAAGTCTGGTTACATCTGACAGACTTTTCTTTAACTTTGAGATTTTTGAAGACTCACAAAGCAAAAGCCTAAGTGGCAGCTTTAGCTTCCTAATGGGAAACATAAAAACTATTTAACCATGTAATGAATACTACAATAAAGTGGGCTGACAGTCCATGGAAGGAAGTCATATAGCAGAAGACAGATGGAAAGCTGAAAGGAGCCTGCTCCTTTTCCAAACTGCCTACCTTGCGGGAATTTTACTTAATGAAGGTTTAATTTAACTCTCATAACCATACCTCTCATCTAGATAGCTCTGAATAACTAAATGGAAAAAGGATAACTTCACAAAGCTCTCAGTGTTTGCCCTGTGACTGTTGATGTGGAACAACTCAGAGTATGATAACATGTCTTTGTGACCACTGGCACATAGGTATGCCCAAGTGGACTGTGGAAACTGTGAAGACCACTAACATATACATGAAGAGTTCTATCATCCTGGCACAGGCACAATGCAGGACTCCAGTTATTTAGTATATTTAGTTTCGCAAAAGATCCAAACATTAAAGTTTCAGAGGAGAAAGAGTCTTATAAGTTTTATTTAGCTTGTAGGTGTCTGGAGTCAGCTGACAGTTACTGACAATCCAAGAGGAGAATGGATCCGGCAGTAGCTGAAGCAAAAACTCAGATGTGGCAGGAGCTCATCGGTATGGGCCATTAGGTCCCTGTACAACTGTAGTGAAAGCTCTCGATCCAGCAGTAAGTCGGACCCTTTGTTATCAATTCTGTTCCTAAATTTTATGACCAACATTTTTAGGTGAGGCAAGTGACTTTATAGGCAGTGACCTCCAGCTCCCACTGGGTGATTTGCAACCAAGTTTTAAAGCAAAAGAAATGAGAATTGCCACCTCTAAATCTGACACTATTGTTCTCAGATGGCAAAGGGCTGCATGCAGCTAAGGGAGGATTCGCTGTTTATTTTGACGTCCTATTCACTGAGCGAAGAGTGAAGCAGGTCACTGACAAGTTGAGGGAGGATGTCTATAAATAGACAGCTGCCTCTGTAAGCTGGACCCAGATAAGCGTGAGAAAATGGATGAAGGTTAAAACTATATCTTTTGAGATACAATGTAAAGCTGGGCATACACTGTGCAATTTTGGCCCATTTTGAGCCGATCTTTCAGTCGTGCGACCATTTTGGGGATCGGCCCGAGTTTCGCCTTAATCGTGTGTTGTGCATCGTGTAGTATATGTGGGGTAACAAGAAGCGATTAACACCTCACGACCAGCTCCCGATCATCAATCGTTTGGTCGTAAGAAAATCAAACATGTTTGAAATCCTGTCGTGAGGGTGTCACACTGCGCACGCGCAAACACAGAAATGAAAGTGAAAAGACGGAGCAACACGGCAGTGCAGCGTATGATGGAGGCACAACTTGTAGAACTTTGGCAAGCTCATGTGGGTCTTTTCGATGTGGCCTCACAAAATTATCACGACCACAACAACCATGAAAAGAGTTGGATCTACATTGCTGCTCAGTCACAGCTGCCTGATCAATGTTTTTCATTAGCAATTTAGCAAAGTTGATGGTGGTGTGTGTGTGTGTGTGTGTCTGTGTGAGTGAAAGACAGAGAGGGGGAGCGAGAGGCAGATTTTGTGTTATAAGCTTCATGTTATGGACGCACAGTGTGAGCACTCAGGTCGCATCAGATCAGGCCGTATAGTGTGAGACGCTGCATCGTGACCTACGAACTTCTAACCCCTGCGACTCAATCGCACAGTTTGAGCAGGAGCTGAATAGCGCGACTGAAAAAATTGCACAGTGTGAGCCCAGCTTAAGACTAACGCCTGATTTAGACTTTTGCAGGGAACCTTTACCATTACGTGTTCATGTTCCAGTGTTTCAACTGTGATGTCAGCCAATTAAAAAAAAAAGAAAAATGCTGGTACTTTTCTCTCCCAGGTCCCTGCTCTTTGCTGTGGCCAGTGAATTTTTGGTGGGTTTTTTTGGGGGGGGGAAACCAATAGTGGATCACTGACCTTCAGAACCATTTTCCAAAGGGGGGGAAACCCAACCTCTGACCCCAAAAGGGGCCAGAGTTGATTTTGTTTTCCAGTAACTGCTGTCACATCATTTTGTTTTCAACAAATTAAAGAAACATTTGAACAGTTCAATCATCAATATCCAACATGTCATTTTCTTGTACAGTCTATAACCTTTATTGACTGCAACATTTGATACAACATACTCATACTAATTATACACAACTGAAAATCTTTTTTTAATGACTTTTATTATAATGGCAGGTTTACCCACCAGTCCCGACCTCCTTTTCCTGGTGATTTCATCCAGTACCAGAGTGAGATATTCCTATTCAGATTTTAACTGTCACTGAATGCAGAGTTGTCAAATTTAAAGGACATTTTTATATTGGTGCAGCACCATAATGCTGTGCTGTCAGTATATGAAAGCACAACAGGTTTATTTAACTATGTAAGTCCGAAAATACTACTTTCAAATACAGCTGTTTTCACAATTTAAATGACACAATTGTGATGTGAGCTATGACAGTGTGTGTGTGTGTCTTACCTGGTCTGCCAAGGAAGTGGACAGCATGCTCATTAGTTCCCTTTCTGCAGTCAGTCTCCACATCTGCTCCCATCTGAGCTTTCGCAGACGATCCAGGAGGAGCAAAATAACCCCTGTAAAGTGGACACACACATGCTCAAACACACACACGCACACACACGCACACACGCACACACACACACACACACACACACACACACACACACAAGGTACAAACAAAGATGGTAGCTTAAGAAACAGAGTGATTGGCGTCTAGCTGGTCTTAAGGAAGGCTAGCTCTTCCTTAAGACCAGCTAGACGCAGTGCCAGAAGTGTTGTTTCTCATTCACGTTTTCTCATTTTGTTTCCTTTCTTAAATTCTGTCATCTACACTTTACTTTACACAGCTAACATGCTAAAAGCAGGTTATAAGGTACTCACCAGTGTTAAAGCCTCTGCCCAGTGCTGGCCAGGGTCGATGGTTCTTCCACAGGTTCCCCAGATACCAGTCACTCTGGTTCTCTACCAGACCTAGAACTTGCTGGCCTGCCACACACACACACACACACACACACACACACACACACACACACACACACACACACACACACACACACACACACACACATCATGACTGTTCTCACTTGTTTTTTGTTTTTTTTTGTCTCAAACAAGCACCTTTTTATCTCCACAACCTTCAATTCATTCAACTCTAACCTGCTGCACAGTGGCTGCAATGTCATTAGTAATTACTGATTTGTAGTATTTTGAGGAAAAAAATAAAGGCATTTCATAAGGGATGAGGACAAAACATCATGATTATATTGGGAGGAATAACTGTATGCCACAGTCCTGGATCTGGTGACCCAGTGTTTGTGTTTTTTGATTTATATAATATAATATTCTTTGATTATTGTTATTCATGGTTTTGGTTATCTTTATTTCTTAGGTTCATAGTGATCTTAGTTCTTCCTCACCTTTTATCTAGCCTGCGTATAGTCGGTGTTCCTTGTTTCATGTCGAGACACCCTTGTCTCTATGTTCTGCATTTCCTGTGTCTCCCTAGTCAGTTGTGTCTCCATGTCTCAGCCTCAAGTCTGCATCTTTGTGGATGTCTCATGTTTTCTGTCTCATTTTGTTAGATTAGCTCCAGCTGTGTTCCCACCTGTTTCCCATCCTCTTGTTACCCCTCTGTGTATTTAAGGTTTGCTGCTGGATGGACTGTGTATCTCCCCTGATGGTTCTACTTTCCCCATCTCATATCGGTATTTTGCTATGAGCCTATGTTTTAGTTTCTTCCCAGTTTAGGCTTTGTAGTTTATTCGTTGTCTCTTTTCACGTTGCATTTGTGTCCTGTTCCGCTGCTAATAAAGGCTCACTTTCGGTTTAAGTCCGTCCAAAGCCTCTGCATTTGGGTCCAATGTCTCTCTACTCCGCACTCTGAGTTCAGCAAGACTTTGAAAGGACATATGTAGATTGTTTAGATAAGAGAATTTATAGAAACAATCTTCTCGTTTCTAGAGCGGGTTGATTGCATCATTTGAGAAAGTGTTTCAATAGCAGTAACAGTAGATTAAAACTGCAAGAATGACATAACATGAGCTTAATAGTGGAGTGAAAAACTGTTGCCTCAGAGCAAGAAGGTCCTGGGTTTGAATCCACTATCTGGCCGGGGCTTTCCTGTGTGGAGTTCTCTCCTATCAATTGTCTCTCTGCAAGAAAGGTCACCAAGCTGGAAGCTGGACGCATCAGTAGCAGACACTTTAGGGTCAAATATCATAACATCCAGATCCAGATCCAATAGAAACCTAATCATATCATAAAACGAGCTTTTATGTTAAATCCACAACAAAGTGTCAAAAACTTTAATTGCTGCCTCATTAATGGAACCACGCTGCAATGAAAAGAAGCAAGAATTGAATTCACTCATACATTTAAAGCTTTTGAGTCACTGAACAAAAAGCAAATGGTTGGAATTAAATATAACTGGGAGATTAAGAGAAGAGAGGAGGAGGGGAGTATGCGGGCTTTAAGGTGAGAGATTACTGAAGGAAGCTGGGCAGAGATAAAGGTTGAGGAAAGAGGCAGTGGGAGCCTGGAGAGAAGAGCATGGGTGCAGTGGTGGCAGGTTTAATGAAGGCTATAAGGAAGATTAATGAGAGCTTATTGGAGCAGGCAGCAGAGAGCAGGGTGCTCCTTTACAAAGGCTACGAAACAAAGAACGCAGATCTGCCTGAGCAGGATAATTAGAGCTCAAATACAAAAAGCTATAGTTTATAAAGGTTAATCAAACTGGATGGCCACAATATTTGTGTGAAATTAGTTGAGTTCCAAGTGAAAAAAACCCACAGGGAACAGTTATTCAGTGTTAGACTGCATCATGAAATAAATCAAAAACAGCACTGTCCGAATGTTCCTACAGCACCTGAACTAAGCAGGAGTGTGAGTGGTAGTGACAGAGACAGGGCGCAGCTCTTTGGCCCAATTACTCACCCTAAGAGGTGTAATCTAGCTGTAAACCCAAACACTCAAACTACTTAAATAAATTAATGTAAACTTATTTTTTAAAAACACTCCTACTAAAATGGTAAATGGCCTGTATTTGTATAGCGCTTTACTAGTCCCTAAGGACCCCAAAGCGCTTTACACAACCAGTCATCCACCCATTCACACACACTACTAACTCAAATAGCTTAAGTTCCTGTAACATGTTTCAACATATTATTTTTAATGAACTTATTAGCAGTGTTGGTCAACTTACTAGAAGATAGTAATTAGTTACTAATTACTGATTACTTCTCCAAGAAAGTAATCCCATTACTTTACTGATTACTTATTTTCAGAAGTAATTAGTTACGTTAGTACTCAGTTACTTGTTAAAAATATGATACACAACCTGAATACGTAATAAAACAATAGACCTTTCAACCCAATTCAATTTTTTCTGCATAATCCATCATATAAAATTAATCAAATGAAAAAAGTCTCTTTTTAAAATTAGTTTTATGAGTTTTAATGTTTACATTTTATGCACATTGCATTAAGCAAAAATTATATGTAGCTGTCTTTGACTTGAAGAAATTTGTTTAACATTTAAACCTGTTTTCTGCATATTTCAAAAATATAAAATAAAATAATTTTTTGTGTTTACACTCACTCTTTCAAATAGATGCAAGTAAAACACAGCAAAGATGAAATAAAATCAAAGATTCAGCTGCACTGAGTCCTGTCGCTCTTAAATCTATTTTCACCTGTTTAGCAGGAGTGGGGCGGGTGGAAGTTTGCCCGGTGCTGCAGCGGTCATGTCAGTGCGGGGATCTGGGGGTTTCTCTGTGAACTTCACATTCCTGTGGCAGTGTGCTCGGTGTTTGCTCAGATTTTCTTCCCAAGCACAGTTCACAGCAGACGCTAAGGGTGCAGGGATAGCTCAGTAGGTAGAGTGGTCGCACCATGATCGGAAGGTCAGGGGTTCGAATCCACTGAACGGCTACCCTGAGGTACCCCTGAGCAAGGTACCATCCCTACACGCTGCTCCCCGGTGCCTGCTTAGTGGCTGCCCACTGCTTCACTGAGTGAATGGGTCAAATGCAGAAAGTAATTTCCCCACAGGATCAATAAAGTATTGATCAGACAGAAAAGGGACAGAAACATTAATAATGTTTCTGTCCCTTTTTACGGAATCAAACTCAAAGTAATGTCAGTTACTTTTTTACGCTTTACAAAATCCTGGTTTGGTGACGCAGTAACGCAGCGTGCTTATGAGAAAGTAACAGTCATCTAATTACTTTTTTCAAGTAATGAGTGAAGTAAGGGGTTAATAGTAATCCCTTACTTTACTCATTACCTGAAAAAGTAATCAGATTACAATAACACGTTACTTGTAACTTGTAATGTTTCTGCGTTGCCGGCTGGTACATATGTACATTCAGATAGTGCACCTTATAAAGCACTCCTCGTTAGTTTGTGGTCAGGAAGTGGAATTTCTTGTAGATTCCGGGGCCACTCATTCTGTGTTATGCTCAGATTCTCTCTCTCCACAGGCTGTCTTAAGTTAGAAGTTCACTCATTCTGGATTTGCATCAGGAACCGTTCAGAGGGAAAATTTCACCGTAGCCCCGTCTTGTGTAGAAGGGCAGGGGCAGAAATTCAGACACGGGTCTCTGTGGTCTGATCTGTGTCCCGTCAATTTGCTTGCCAGAGACTTAATGTGTAAATTAAATATAAATTGCATCTCCTGCCATGATGGTATTACACTAACGCAATCAAACTGTGATCATATGATGGTGAAATATTGCCCCGTGATCCCGGCTTTCGCTTATGAATGGAAGCTGGGAGGAGGGTCGCTTGTTGAAGAGCTCATGACTCGCGGCTGCATGCCTCCAGAAGGCCCATTCTCCCAGCAGTTACATTAGACTGGACAAACATGCTCAGCATGTAGAGCTCTGTAGTATCCTCAATATACTGAAGCAGGTTAGGTATCCAAACAAAGAAGAATTCCCACATTTAGAATAAGAAGAACAGAACAGGCCAGTGCACATACTTCATAGAACAAGTTATAGGTGCACGTCAGTGAAACTAATCCAGTATATCACATCTTTTATGAAGGTAGAACTGGAGAAGTGTTGATTAAAGAATAAGAACATTTTGGAGGTTTTAGTTTGCGATGCTATTGAAGTGCATCACACAGAGAGGTTTTTCTGTTACTCTCACTGATATGAGGAAGCTTGACATTTTGAGTAGAAACAATAATAGCAACGTGTCTGGACAACAGTTTCTATAACAAAACTAAGCTTTTTACATTTCATTAAAGTGGGAACAGAGGAATGTTGTATGTTCAGTTCAGCTAAGTTTTATTTATATATTACCAAATCCCAAAAGCAGTCACCTCGAGGCACTTTATTTTCTTTATCATTATTCTTTTCTCCTTCTTTCAGCTGCTTCCTTTTGAGCTTGCTACGCTGGATCATCTGTCTTCATCTCACCATGTCCCTGTATCCTCCAGCCTCTGCATACATTAACCTCCTCTGAGGTCTTTCTCTTTTCCTCATGCTTTCAGTCCATGTTAACCATCTGTTGTTCAGTATATCCACTCTCACTCCTCTGCATGTCCAAATTATCTCAGCTTTGCATTTTTAAGTTCAGAGTTCAAAGACTCTACAATAATACAGAGAAACACCAAACAGGGAGGGGCGGGGCCATCTGAGAGAAAAGGAGTTGCATTACCTTTGAACTTGTGGAAGACGGCCCAGAGTTCAGCAATGTCAGTGGCAAAGGTGATGTCTGTGTCTAGAACGATGACTCTCTGTAGATCTGATGGCAGGGTCTTTGTCAGTACCAGTTTCATTAGCCCATAAATCCCAGAGTAATGTTTGTTAGGAATCCATGAGACTTCGGACTGAAACACAAGAGGAAATAAGGGTTGGGATCATTTACTGTTAAATAGAAATAGCTCATAATGTTTCGCATTAAATAAAGCAGTAGCCATGAGATCATTAAGCAGCCCAATCAGTAAAGCAGGGTGATGGAGTCTGTGTTCCCCACCTTCAGCTCATCTGCGTCATAGAAGTCCACCTTGACAGCAGGAACCATCCATGTATGAAACAAGGAGGACAGGATCTGCTGAGCAATGGAGTCTGTGATGAAATGGAAATGAAGGGGATTCCGCCTGTAGACACACACAAATACCAAGCTCCAATGAATTCGCGGCTTTTACTTTTACTTCCTGCATCATATCACAAAACATTCAGTACATGCACAGTGGGAGTTTGGAAAGGACAAACTGTCCATTTTTACAAGAAACTTGAAATAAATTCTGCAAAATGTCACCATTTCTATATGTGGATCATGGAATGATCCACATATAGAAATGTGTTTCTCATATTCTCTGAAAAATGTTCATCACACATCATGATGTCTAACACACAGATGGCATATTAAATGAGCAGCCAACAAAAATGTGAATAGTCACCAGCTTGTGAAAGCAGATAAGTTAACAGCAGAAAACAGCATTATTTCCTTCTTGTGTCCTACATCCACCAACATTTTTAGGAAACTTTTGATCTATTAATGCCACAAGTGGGCAATAGGCTCATGGTCACATTTTTTCATTGCGTTTATTTACATGAGCTGTCCGCTAGAAGAATAACCATTTTAGCAATGTTTGTGAGAGACTGAGTTTAATAAGGCACAAGACGTACAGGTACAGGAATGGAAACTGTTTTCATATCCATTTCAAAATGCACTCATCTTTCCTGTTGTCTTAGAACCCAATCTTTTCTTGTTTAGCACATAAATACAGGGAGTGCAGAATTATTAGGCAAGTTGTATTTTTGAGGAATAATTTTATTATTGAACAACAACCATGTTCTCAATGAACCCAAAAAACTCATTAATATCAAAGCTGAATGTTTTTGGAAGTAGTTTTTAGTTTGTTTTTAGTTTTAGCTATTTTAGGGGGATATCTGTGTGTGCAGGTGACTATTACTGTGCATAATTATTAGGCAACTTAACAAAAAACAAATATATACCCATTTCAATTATTTATTTTTACCAGTGAAACCAATATAACATCTCCACATTCACAAATATACATTTCTGACATTCAAAAACAAAACAACAACAAATCAGCGACCAATATAGCCACCTTTCTTTGCAAGGACACTCAAAAGCCTGCCATCCATGGATTCTGTCAGTGTTTTGATCTGTTCACCATCAACATTGCGTGCAGCAGCAACCACAGCCTCCCAGACACTGTTCAGAGAGGTGTACTGTTTTCCCTCCTTGTAAATCTCACATTTGATGATGGACCACAGGTTCTCAATGGGGTTCAGATCAGGTGAACAAGGTGGCCATGTCATTAGTTTTTCTTCTTTTATACCCTTTCTTGCCAGCCACGCTGTGGAGTACTTGGACGCGTGTGATGGAGCATTGTCCTGCATGAAAATCATGTTTTTCTTGAAGGATGCAGACTTCTTCCTGTACCACTGCTTGAAGAAGGTGTCTTCCAGAAACTGGCAGTAGGACTGGGAGTTGAGCTTGACTCCATCCTCAACCCGAAAAGGCCCCACAAGCTCATCTTTGATGATACCAGCCCAAACCAGTACTCCACCTCCGCCTATACAGCTTGGAGTAAGACAACATGCATGAAGAGGATGATGTGGACAAAATACTCATTTGCCTAATAATTCTGCACTCCCTGTATAAACTGTACTTTTCCTGGTCAATAAGACTATGTGATATGCTTGAGAACTCCAAAACAAGAAAACAAGTCCAGTTGTTTCAGCTTCAGCATTAATAAATGCATGTGTTAAACCCTAAGGCTGCAAGAGACAGACATGGCACACTGATGGAGAGATGATAATCTTACATCTCATTTCAGCTCAGGGAAGGGGTGTGAGGGATGGGGGTATAAAATAGGTGTTCAGGACTTCCGAATCAGGTCACAGGAAAGTGACACTAAGCTGAGGATGTGAGCACCCGGGGGTGTCTTATGCTGATTGACTTTGTGTATCAATGTGTCAGCTGCACTGGCTCAATAAGCACTGAAGGCTGGGAGCTGTCAGAATGTATCAGAACCCAGAAAATCAGAAAAGCTGTCAACACAGCAGTGCACATTGAAAAGACCTTCACATCCTTTGGATAAACAGCAACAAGGTTTTGATGGGACGATTAGAATTGTGCTAAAAATAAAGTGTCACGTACATCTGATTATAAAAACTATTAGGCTGTAGTGACCCATGACAATTTCATCCACATGATGCAACGGTGTTTTCTTGTGGATTTGGTGAAAGACACTAAGATCCACTGTGCTCATATCTGCTCAGAGTGAAGGATTATCCTAAACTACAACAGATGGCGTGTGTGTGCAACTGGGGCACCTTTTCCCCTCTCGGTGCCCAAACAGTCAGACCATTGGCTGTCAGCCTCACAATGTCCTATACGACTGTGCTTTAACATATCTAATATATCTGTTTATTTAATATACCCGACTGAGTGCTTCTGCTGTGTGGTGTGCCAGTCTACTGTACATTTTTAGAAGTTTAAGTTTACATCCACTTCTCTTTTAAACTGCCCCAACTTTTCTGTGAGAGACCCTCACTGGAGATGAAAGCTCAAGTGTGGTAGAGCAGTTTTCAGTGCAAGAGACTACAGTTTCCAAAGTAAGATCAAGACCCTCATCGTGCTCTTTTAAGATATTCAACAATGACAGAGAAAATTTAGCCGAAACATCAGAACCGTGGTGCGTAAAAGAGTCCCATCTTGTGCAGGCTCAAACCTGCACCAAGACAATGCTCACTCACTGACTCAACCAGCCATCACCTTTGGCCTTCTATAACTTCCTTGACCTTCAGTGTCACAGTGGCCATATTTACATCAGATAAGGCTTTTGATTTTATAGATCTGTTCTCAGAATCTTTTGATCACACCTCATTACTTGTAACACTTTTGGAAATGGTAACTAATTAGAAAATAGATATGTAGGGAAGGTATGGTAGTCATAGTTAAAAGTAACAACTGTTGAATGGGCATACATTGTCCACAATCATTTTTCAAAAATTGTTCAGCCAAACCTCTTGCTTAGAAAGCTTTTTTTTGTAGACCTGTAACAACGTCATGTTACTATGGCAACAGTATTTACTTTTTCCCTGGTGCAGCCCTTGAGGTTATCTGTCTGGAACAGGCCACTTTAGCCTTAAAAAACATAAGAGTGGCTCACAGTCACAGATGTGTGACTGAGATGACCACACAGAAATATATTCGCTCTCACTGACATCAGACAGAGCCAAGAGTAGGAAAAACTCTCTGAAACTGAGTGCTTCGAGCAGTCTGAAGCCTGAGCTGCTAGGTCATAGAGATTTCCTCCACGCTGACCTCAACTTTTTGTATTTGTCTTAATATTAGCATACACCATTGTAATGCAGGGTGGATTACCTTCTACTTTTCAGAAGGTTGATGATTTGATCCATGGCTGCTCCAGTCTGCATGCCAAAGTATACTTGGGTTATTCCTCTGATGCATTCATCAGAGTGTGACAGAAAGCACTTATGTGTAGTAAAAAACAAAAGTGCTTCTATGAGTGGGTGAATGAGGCATGTTGTACAAAGCGCTTTGAGTGCTTGTCACACTTGATATAACAACCAGTCAATTTATCTTAGCTTACGTGTCAGAAAATAGCAAAGACAAAATAGGCTCATTTTGAAACTGATGACATTATTTTTCTGCTGAGGTTGTATTATTAAGACAGGACATATACAGTTGCTGCTGAACAGAAGACAATGATAAGAACCTCCACTATGTGACAGAGTGCAGCATAAAAAGGCCATCTCTCAGGAGTGACAGCATCAGTCACACAGACAGGCTCTTCTACAAGGCTCTCCATCATTTAGGCAAGAGATTCACTGGTAGCAAAAAATTCATTTGCTAAAACATCTAGCGGCAGAAATTAAGCGGCAGAACAGTAAATATAAAGAATGAAATGGCACACATCTTTAAGCTTGTTTCACAGGGAATTAATAGCATATTCAATAATGAATTACAAGGTGACAATAGAGGGAAGAAATACCAAAATTAAGTCATTTTGTTTAAATCTGCAGGTCAGCTTGTCACAAGGTCAGAGTGGATCTGTTGATCAGTGTCCTAGATGCTGTTCCACATTTTGATTCACCAGGATTCCCTACACAGTCAGAACAATCCAACAGGATGACTGCTCAGGCAACTGTCTGCTCAGGAGGAGGATCCATCATGTTTTCACTTCTTTAGTGAAGGGGAGCCCAATGAGTTGTCTTCTCCTCCGCCTTTGACGTACCAAGTATGTAGCCAGTCATTTATATAAAACACAATTAGGCAGAACGGTCATGTTGATCTAATGATGGACACTTCTGTTTCTGACTTGGAGAAGACTCATAAAAATCTCAAGAGCCTTCTTATTCCAGCTTCAGATGTAGTTTGACATTTTGGACCCAACGTGCCACCAACTACCTACCTGCAGTTGTTAGACTCTGCATTTGGCACAGCTGAGGATGGGGAGGAACTGTTGGTGAGGTTCATGAACATGTAGCAAGATTATTATGGCTTACTTGCATCGCTTGCAGGTGGCATTGACCGCATTGTATATAGGGGAGGTATACAGCCACAACAGGTCAACAAACACTTCCTGAAACAGTTTTACAGTGGCTGTTGAGACCATGACTTGCTTGCTGTTCTGCAGCTAGAACTTAAGAATCAAGAACCCCCATCACTTGCTGAGCTTTTGTGGCTGCTGCGTACTGCAGAACATAGGCAAGAAACAGAAAGTAGTTGAATAAAACTGCACCTCTGTACTACAAAACTGAAGGTTGTCTCCCATAGACAGAATGTTCAGCAAGTGAAATACAGGCTGAATCTGCATCAAGCGACATCAGCAGGTTAAAAAAATTTGAAAAAGCTGACCTGAAAAGCCAATTGATTTCCCTCATGGAACAAATGAAAACCACAGCTTCTAAGAAAGAACAGATACAGAAAGATGAAACTAAAAAAACCTGACCATGCAAAGACCAAACCAGGGCCCTCTTACACAGTACCTCTACTTTAAAGCCAAAACTGTGGTAGTGTTTTCATTGTGGGGAGGATGGTCACATTGTGGCCACGTGTGAGTCAGATTCAACTCATGCCTTGGTAGCTGCAAAAAAGAAGGAACTAAGAATTGTCAGCAGTTATGGGAACGCCAGCAAAGGAACACACCTTCATTAAACTGAAGACATTCTCTGTCGTGAGACAGATGGGAAATGCAACGGGTCAAACACGTACGACTGATAAGAAGCCTAAAGTGACCGCTAAGAAGTGTGTGATATTAACATTGCATGCTGAGCAAGGTCATTTCAAATTACCCAAAGGTTTGATAGGGGTAAAAACTACAGCACAGGTTCAAATGGAGGGCAATTGTGATAGCTGCATAATGGATACAGGCTCCCAGGTTACCACAGTTCCCGAGTCTTTTTACAATCAGAACATGCCACAACATGAGATCAGAGCAATCCTTGAGCTTTTGGAGGTTAAAGAAGCCAATGGCCAATCTATGCATTATCTAGGCTACATTGAGATTAATGTTGTATTACCCAAGGACTTTTTGGGTGCTGAGGTTGACGTTCTCACACTTGCATTAGTGGTACTAGATGACTTGACTTTGGGAGATTAGGTAAAACACTGCGTAAGCTGTCTGATGAGATTCCATTTAAGCACAGTAAAGCTGTCCAAAAGCATTTGCAAGAACTTAAACAGCCAGGTGTAATCAGGGAGTCCACGTCACCATTCTCTTCGCCCATAGTGGTGGTGAGGAAAAAGAATGGGAACACGTGTCTCTGTGTTGATTACAGGAAGCTCAATTTGCAGACAGTGAAAGATGCTTACGCGCTCCCGAATTTGGAGGAGACCGTCTCCACGCTGAGTGAGTCCCAGTGGTTCTCTGTCCTCGACTTAAAATCTGGCTGGCCATCCCTCCCTAGTTCTGCTGGGGGTTTCTTCCTGTTAAAAGGGAGTTTTTCCTTCCCACTGTCGCCAAAGTGCTTGCTCATAGGGGGTCATATGATTGTTGGGTTTTTCTCTGTATGTATTATTGTAGGGTCTACCTTAAAATACAAAGGATCTTGAGGTGACTGTTGTTGGTGATTTGGCGCTGTATAAATAAAATTGAATTGAAATTAAATCAATACCGATCCTATCACTATGGGACTTGGTACTGCCTTGTATCAGGAGCAGGAGGGTCAGATAAGAGTCACAGCATATGCTAGCAGGGTTTTGTGTAAGCGTGAGTCTCATTACCATGCCCACAAATTAGAGTTTTTAGCCCGAAAGTGGGCAGTTACGAAAAAACTTTGTGATTACCTTTATGGTAGCCAGTTCAGTGACAGTAGTCCTTTAATATATGCAGTGAGCTATCGTTGGCTAGCAGCACTTTCTATGTTTAACTTTTAGCTTCAGTGCAGAGCTGGAAAGCTAAATTCTGATGCAGATGGTCTTTCAATGTGACCACATCGAAAACTGCTCAATGACACTGTTTCACAAAAAAAGAGCAGGAACGTACATTCAGTGAACAGTGGTTCACTGAAACAGATCTGTCTGGTCAAGGAATCACCCTTGGCCCAGATGTGGTACCAGCTATCTGTGAGAAGCATCTCCTTGGCTGTAATCCAAGTGAAAACACAGACGTGGAGTGTGCGTTCACCCTAGTACACTCAGCCTTGTCTGTAGCTGCTATACCAGATGAGTTTGTAAATGAAGATCAGTGTGATGATTTACTAGTTATTCCCCACATGCCAGTAAAGCAGCTAAGAGCCAATCAACAAGCTGACCCATGTTTGAGGGAAACCATAGCTCAACTTGAGACTGGGAACAAGGTTTAACCCAACTTTAGAAAGCAACTGCCTGATATCCCCTTGCTAATTAGACAATTCAGTCTTCTTGAGCTACACAATCAAATACTGTACCAGACACATCAAGTTGTTGATTCAGTAACCTGACACACGGAACAGTTTCGAGATGCAGTCCTCCAGAGTCTCCATGATGATATGGGCCGCTTACGTATTGTACATACTCTCAACCTCGGTGAGAACAAGATTTTACTGGCCAAGCAGATGTTGAGGGAAAGATTTTGAGAGAAAAGGTTAAAACCTGTTAACACTGTGTTCTGAGAAAATTCCTTCCTGAAAGCGCTGCTCCTTTGAGCATGATAGGTGAGCCTGAGTAATATTAAAGACATTTTTGTACTTACAGACCAGTTTATTAAGTAAGCCATTGCCATCCCAACACCAAACCAGAAAGCTCAAACAGCCAATTGTCTGTGGGGTAATTTCATTGTCCGCTATGGGATTCTTGAACATTTGCACAGTAACCAAGGGCCTGACTTTGAATCACACATCATCAAAGAACTTTGCAAAATCATGGGTGTTCACAAAATACATACTACACGCTACCACCCTACCAGTGGAAACACTGTGGAGTGTTTTAATAGGACTTTGCTGAACATGCTTGGCACATTGGAAAACAAAGGCAAATCACAGTGGCATAGCTATTCGAAACTGTCGGTCCATCCGTACAATTGTACAAAGAATGATGTAACAGGATTCTCATCTTATGAATTAATGTGTGGTTGTCAAACCAGATTGTCTGTTTTAGTGCATGCTGTCTGCCTGAGAGGGAAACATAAACTTGCTGAGTGGGAGTCAGATGTTTATGTTGCGGTAAAACAAGATAGAGATCTCCCAATTTACACCATAAAAACTTAGAACAAAGAAGCTTCTTGGCGAACTGTTCATCAAGATCTCTTACTCCCGTGTGGCTTCATCACACCAACTGGGGAGAAGCCTGTTACGACAAAATTCAAACACAAGCCGGTTATCAGCTAAATAGTATAATGAGACTGAGCCTTCTGAGACAGAGGAGGATACCATCTGGCTTCATGAGAGGCTTCCCAAAGAAACCACCCAATTCACCACAATATATGAGGTTCCTAAATCATGCTCTGATAGAGCTGATAGTGAGATAGTGCAGCCAAGTTTAACTGAAGACTGCTTAGGTGTTGATGACACAGTGATCAGAAAAAACTTGTTTCATGATAATCCAGAGACCACTGTAGAGTGAAAAACACTTGACTGCTGATGCTCCCGAAAATGAAAGTGACTTAGCAGACATGTCCACTTTCTAGGGAGACGTTCTCCGAAGTGGAGAAGACTCTGCCATTGACCCTAAGGCCATTAACAACAAAGATTCACAGCAAAGTGTGGAAGGTTAAAAAAATGGACACTATTAGGCATTCAGTCAGAAGCAGACTTCAACCAGAAAGACTGCAGTACACCCACTTGGGAAACCCACTGATATCTATTGTGCAATATTTATTCCAAGGCTTGAGCTTAGCTTTTACTGATGATTTACAACAGAGCAAAGTTTTGAAAGCTCACCAGGGGCTATTCTCTCAAGTGGTGAAGTCACAGCCATTTCCGATGCAAAGTGACTTGCATAACTTTAGGAGAACAAAACTAACTCTGGTTTCATGACTGGTGAAATGTAGAAACATTTTGAACTTGCCATTTGTACAATACATTAAAGTAACTTGAAGTAACTCTGACCTCGCTCTTAGGTCAGAGTTTTTGATTTGGAGATCAAAGGACTCAAAGTCCCCAGAGAACTTCGAATATTAGACCTTCTGGAAATCCACAGAAGGAGAATGATCTTCCATTGCAATGGATGTCGTGCCACAGCCCATATCTTGCAGTCTGATTGCCTGAGTTGGGTTAGGGTTAGAACAAACTGTGCAAACCGTACATCAATCGTTAGACTGATTTCACACCAATAAACTGCTGAGATCACCCGACAGGCCTGAACTGGATAACACTGATAACTAAAAGGCCCGGGTCTTACTTTGGTATTTGTGCGCGCACACTATTTTGGTTATTGTTGTTGGTTGATATACAGTGCAAGAAATTTTAATACAACCAAAGCTTTGCTTTACTTATTTTTTTGTTCACACTGGTTGCAGATGCCTGCTCCTATGTTTTTTTTTCATAATTCATTTGATTCATTCTTACTCTATCAGAATACAACAATTTGTTGGAAAACATTATTATAAACTAATCAGTGTGTATATATGAGTACACAAAAAGAAAAAGAAAAAAAGAATTATACTCCACCAAGTCTGTTATTTTAAGAGAAGGAGAAAAGATTTGCTGTACCTGTGGAAGAGGACAGATTTAACCAGCGTCACCACATCTCGACTTGCGTTGTAACCTGCACATACAATGGCCACATGGATGGTCTGAGGAGAAAATGACAAAGCAATTAAGAAGGAGAGATGTGCACAGCACAAGGAACAAAGTATAACTGTGAATTGGCTTAGTAAAAGAAAAAGACAACACTGATTGTGTGTTGGAGCATTCATTAACTCATTCCACCTCAATTCAAAGGGCAATTATAGTAACTGTCAAACAAAAGTTCTTAGACGTGTATAAAACTCAACTGTAAGATGAAGCTTTGTAAAATCTAATGAATTTTTAATGAGAAGATTGAGGAAATAGATTTGATAATACTTTTATGATACTATACTATATACGCATATGATAATATCTTTATACATTTAGAGCAGATATTCTAATAATTCTCAAATATATGTTGACTTCACAACATATAGTTGAACAGATGGCTGGAAGTTCTCCTTTATGATATTTTGGTAGACGGCAGAATTCATGGTTCCATTTACCACAGCAAGTCTTCCAGGCTCTGCAAAAGCAAAACAGCCTCAGACCTTCACACTACCACCACCATATTTTACTGTTGCTATGACACTCCTTTTCTGAAATGCTGTATCACTTTTACGCCAGATGTAATGGGAGACACACCTTCCAAAAAGTTCAATTTTTGTCTCATCAGTCTATATTTTCACAAGAATCTTGGGGTTCATCAAGATGTTCTCTGGCAAAACTTAGATGAGCCTTTATGCTCCTTTTGCTCAGCAGTGGGTTTCATGTTGGAACTTTGCCATGCAGGCCATTTTTGTCCAGTCTCTTTTTTATGGTGGAGTCATGAACATTGACCTTAATTGAGGCAATTGAGGCCTGCAGTTCTGTCAATGTTGTTCTGGCTCTTTTGCGACCTCTTGGATAAGTCGTCTCTTGGATGAGTGGGGTAATTTTGGTTGGCTGGCCACTCCTGGGAAGGTCTTTACATGGCAATAAAAAGCCCATTGAAACAACTGCTGCTGTGATTTGGTGCTATATAAGTAAAATTAGAATCAGAATCAATCAGAATCAGCATACATTATTAATCCCTAAGGAAATTGTATGGTTATGGTTGCTCCCAGACAATAAGGACAGTAACTGAACTAAATTAAATAATACATCATATTACAGAGTTGCAAAATATAACAAATAGATCTTGTCTATATATAAATAGGTCAATTATAAATATACAGAATATTACAGAGATTAAATTGTACTCTAAACTTAAAAACTTTATTTTCACTGTAGAGGATGTGTAAATATTTGTGCTGTCAGCATTAACCTCGTTAAAATGACGTTACCGTTAGCGTTGTTAACGCGTTGATGCCGTGCAGCCCCACGCACAGGGTGATCCGCGTTAACTCACTAAAGGAGAGTTGCCGTGTTAATGCAGTTATTGTGTTAACGTCATTTTAACGAGATCAACGCTGACAGCACTAGTAAATATTAAGGGTGTAACTATTAAACTGTACAGTGCATTAGATGGAGGAGTTGTACAGAGAAATAAGCATTGTCTGAGAAATGTTAAAAGACTAGCTGCCCCAGAAAATAGAAACGACTCTGGCCCTTCCTGCAGAGTGTAGTGGTCTCTTTAATCCAATCCAGTTTATTATCAATCTGTACACCGAGGTATTTATAGTCCTACACAATGTTCACATCAACTGCATGGACTGAAACAGAGTCGCAGTTTTCCTGGTCCTGCTAACATCCACAATTGGTCCTTTGTGGTGTCCCTGTGTTGCTGATCACCTTGCCATACACAAATGTTGAAGACGCACATATTGTGGTCATTCATTTAGGTAATTAACAATCCTGGACACAAAAGAGGCATCCACCTGCATCGCTATCAGCTTATCACCCAAGAGGGTTGGTCTGATAGTTCTGAATGGACTGGAAAAGTCGAAAAACATGACCTTCACAGTGCTCACTGGCTGGTCCAGGTGGGTGTAGACAAGACTGAACAGATGATGATGTCCTCAGCTCCAAGGAGGAGCTGGTAAGCGAACTGAGGGGATCCTGATGTGGCCTGACAGTAGGTCGAGCTGGTCAAAGACGAGTCTTTCCAGGGTCTTCATGATTTGGGATGTCAGAGCCAAAGGTCTGTAACCCTGGGGGCCACTGGGACATGGCGTCTGTGGTACCGGAATGATGTCTTCCACAGCACCGGGACCCTCTGCCGACTCTGACTCATTTATGAAAGACTCCACAAAACTGGGGGGCACAGGCCTTGAGGACACGAGGACTCACCCCGTCTGGTCCAACAGACTTGTCTAAGGGGAGTCTTCTCATTTGTCTCTGAACCTGGCTGAGAGTGAAAGTAATACCTGGGGGAGGGGTGTCAGGACTTTTACAGGAAGCTATGGTGCAATGTGTAGAGAGAGTGGCGTGGCTGTGGATCGCAGGCTGACTACAGGTAAGTCAGTAGGGGAGTGAGCATTCACTGCAGTGTTGAATCTGTTGAAGAACACATTCAGCTCGTTGGCTCTGTCCTCATTGTCCCCAGCTCCTCTGCTGTTGGATGGCCTGAATTAGGTGATTCATGCCATGTCACGCCTCTCCCATGCTATTCTGCTGGAGTTTCCACTCCACTTTCTCCTGGAGTCGTCCTTACCCTCTATGACCTTGTCTTTCAGTAGTGCCTGAACCATTCTCACCTCTGTTGCCCATTCTGAAAGTCCTCTTCTTGTCATTGAGGTGAGCTTTGATGATTTGAAGCCTAATTTTTAGCAATATCTTATTTAGCAGTTTAGTAGAGAATATAAATAAAAAAATTAATTAAAAACAGTTCAAACAAGAAACAGACAAATATGTCGGCTGCCAGACCATGAGAAAGTTCAACAAGAAGAAAAGGTACAGAAACAGAGGTTATAGTCACAGTAGGAACCCTCGGATAAACAAATGAATTAGCAAATCGCTCTACAGAAAAAGCTGACATAAAACGAGTTGACATAAAGTGCTCTTATAAGCGCAGATTGATGTTACACTCAGCCAATAAAGGCCACCACATCCTCCCAAATTTGTCTCTAGTACCAACTGTATTTAGTTGAAGCTTTTTCAGTTGTAGAACAGACATCTCGTTGAGCCAGTGTTCAAAACTTGGTTGGGTAGCTGACTTCCAAGTCAGTAGGATGAGTTTATTTGCCACCTCCATCCCAAGGTGCACAGCCATCTGAACATAGAGCGCCAGCTGATGTGACTCTGAGGAGCATCTAAATATTGCCAGGTTTTGATTTGGAGCAATGTTACAGAAAAATGATCCAGAAAACCACTGAAACACTGCAGACCAGAATGCGGTTAAGAGTGGGGCAAAACCAGAATAGGCGGGCAAAAGACCCCTCACCCAATTGGCTTCTGTCACATACAAAGGATATTGATGTGATTCAGCATAACTGATTTGAGGGCTCTTGAATCTGTGGATCACAGTGCGTTATGATTCATGGCAGGACACTGATACTGTGTCAATCACAACATGGATATATTAAAACTTACATTACCAAGCCACGTCACAGAGTCATATCTCGTTGAGGAGGCCAGCAATTAACTAGAAGAGTAGGCTAAAATATGCCTAAAGGCATCCTGTAGAAGGCAGTCATACTATGCTAATAGTGCTGCGGTATGTGGAAACATCTTCCAAGGTCATACTGCATTACGGAGCAGAAACTTTGAATGGTCTATTGTGGGTGGAACACTGTAGTATTAGAAAACCTGCTTGTGGAACCTGCTAGGACAAAATTAAACATATCTCACCTCGCACTTATCCACCACTGG
This sequence comes from Simochromis diagramma, assembly GCF_900408965.1. Taxonomy (NCBI): domain Eukaryota; kingdom Metazoa; phylum Chordata; class Actinopteri; order Cichliformes; family Cichlidae; genus Simochromis; species Simochromis diagramma. Next base: position 12,889 of record NW_024386757.1, on the reverse strand, counting down.
GTGTCGGACACAGTCTGAGCTATTACCCACTGTAACAGCTTTCTGGCTCTCATTGTCACCTGTGCCTTCCTCTGAATGTGTTCGGCTTTGGTTGCCACGGTGAGTATTGCTCGGAAGCTGTGCAGATGGGCTCCTAGGTGGACGGCTAAGTTCTCGGCGCAGCGCCCGGTTCTCTTCCTCCACCACCCGAACCCGCAACTCTAAGGCCTGTCGTTCACCGGCTCCGCCCACCGGGGTGGATGACAGGGCTTCCAATGGAGAAAGAGGGAGGGGCTTCACTGTGGAATTATAACAGGGAGAAACTGATTTAACATGATTAAGAACATCAGTGTCAGTGCCCAATATATAATGAAGTTGAACACTAGGGGCTGGTCAGTGTGGGTTTTTCTATACAGAGAAACCACTGATATGAAACGTCATTGCACAAAAACAAATCTAAATTGAAGCAGGTAAGTAGCTTGTCCAAAAAGAGGTGCGTCAAGTGTATAAGGCTAGAGCTACAGCTATTATTTATTCCTATCCATGGCTCATACCCATGGCTCCACCATGGACATATCTTATTAATCTGGAATGGTACAACAGAAACATATAGTGCTGTGCTGCATAGTGCAGTTTTAGGCTTGATTTAGGAGTGGTACGACCATCTTCATTCTTCAGCACAACCTGAACTTTGTTGGAAAACTTTCTTTCATTTCTGAGGATTTTTTATGAGTCTGTGTGGCCAGTACCATTCTCTATGCTGTTGCTCGCTGGAGCAGCTGGTTGAGGCTCCCAGACGCCAAAAGACTCAATACACTGAACCTCAAGATCAGTAATGCTGTGGGGATGGAGCTCCCTTAAGGTGGTGTCGGAGAGGCGGATGTTGTCCAAGACAAGGACAATGCTGGACAATACCTCCCACCTACTCCATTACCTGGTGGCCAGTCACAGGAGCATGTTCAGTGAGAGACTGAGATTACCCATAATGCACCACTGAACAACACAGGAAATCATTCCTCGCTGTGGCCATCTCCCTGTACAACTCCTCCATCTAATGCACAATAGATAGTGCAATAGCTGCACCCTTTTCCACATCCTCTACAGTGGAAACAACAAATAACAAAGTTTTTCAGGTTAAATTACAATGTCGGTCACAAATAGTTCTCCAGGCTTCTTTTAAAGCTCTTCTTTGGATGTTTCTGTCTTTTCTTCCATTCTCTGTCAAGATGATCCCACACTGCTTCAACAATGTTGAAGTCTGCATTCTCAGGAGGCCAGTGAGCAGCAGATCAAATTATAAATGGTTTTAAGTGCACATTCAGACCTGTGAGACTCATTTAGAAATCAGACATTGAGCCATGGCTCTGTGCTACATGAAGACATTACTGCATCTCTGCCAGTCAAGGGCACTTTGTATATAGTTTATTAATTAATAACTGACATATGAAATGTTCTCACAGGCCACATTGTATCGCGTGCCAGATGTGGCCCATGGGCTGCATTTTTGACACCCCTGTCTTAATATTTTTTCCCCCAATTTGTATATTTATACATTTTATATTTTTGAATACTGTTCATATGTAGTGCTGCAGAAACTGCCCCCCTCCCCTTTCCCCACATGTCTGCACTGAGTAGGAGATCCTCTTTATCTCATTGTACATCTGTATAGTCACAATAAAAGGCATTCGACTTCTAATATGATTAACTTCCCAGAATGGAATTGTAAAGGAATGAAATACTTGGAACTAGGGGTGCAACGATACTCGTATCGATATTGAACCGTTCGATACAGTGCTTTCGGTTCGGTACGCATATGTATCGAACAATACAAAATTTTTAATTTATTTTATCAACTTTCCTTCTGACGATGCTGTCTGTGTTGAGCGCTCAGTGGATCTGCGCTCGACAGTGCAGCCTAGGCGGAGTAGTCGAACGCAGATTCACTGAGTGCAGGGCAAGCTAGCCAGACAGAAGTTAAGCTCTCCTTGCAACATGGCAAACTGAACCTCCCCCACCCTCATTCAGATCTGGCGTTTGGAACTATTTTGGTTTTCATGTGACGTATGACCCTGAAGGTAAGCGCGTCATGGACTAAAGTAAAACAGTATGTTGGATGTGCCACGCAATGCTCAATTACATGGGTGGGAGCTAGTGTGTTAGCGCAGTTAGCTCGTTAACGTGTTGGCCGTCCAGCCCCATGCACGGGCGATCCGCGGTAGCTCGTTAACGGAGATTTGCCGTGTTGTGGCGTTAACGTCATTTCAACGAGATTTACGCTGACAGCACTAGTGGGAACACAACGAATATGACTGCACATTTATGCCGACAAACAACAAGCACGCATGCTACAAACTTTAGCCGAGTCATTTAGACAGCCGTTAGCACATGATTCTCCTTATGGGGACCTGATATGTTTAATGGGGAACAGAGCTTTCAGTCGCTCTGCTCCTCGGCTCTGGAACTCTCTTCCTCCTGCACTAAGAAATATTGACTCCCTCTCCGTATTTAAGACACAGCTCAAAACACATCTGTTTAAACTGGCTTATTCGCTTTAATGCTGATTTTATCTGTTGTCACGCTCTGTTTTGTAATTTTAACTTATTTTATGTATTTTATGACTATTGTTCCTTTTATTAATTGTGTTTTTGTAAGGTGACCTTGGGTTTCTGAAAGGCGCCCTCAAATAAAATGTATTATTATTATTATTATTATTATTATTATTAATATGCTGCTGAGAATATAGCCCAGAAGAAGCGTATAGTATAGCTTTTATTTTGGAAAGAGCCATTTCTCTGTAATAAACTCTCTTTTCCAAAGATGAGTGATTCCTCAATCAGATACAGGGCTCGCAAAATCGCTAGCCCGACGTCCTGGGGCTAGCGATTTTTCCAGTCGGGCTACCAAAATCTATCTCTGCCCTGCCCGTCAGCCTATCGTAGGAAGGAAAAATATATGTCAATGCTTTTGCATTCTTTCGGAAATGTAGCTGGGTAATTACGTCATTGGCATCGGTGAGCCACTGTCAATATGTGACATATTGAAATCGCGTTTGAATTTGCGCTTGTTTTTTGCTTTCACTTTGCAATCGCACGAACTGTGTATAGAGAGCGACAGCACTGATTGGTGAGTGATGATAATTTGCGCACCAATTCCTCTGACATCGTCTTATCAATCGTTAGCTTACTATGCAAACATGACAAGTGAAATCTCCCGCAGCAAGCTTAAACATGTGAGAGGTTGATCGCGCAGAGAATCGCTGAGCGTTATGTGAGTGCGTGTGTAAAAGCAGCAGGATCTATATTTTAGTTCTGCTGAGCCAAATAAGACAGGTCAGGGTGAAGAAGTGACAGCCAAAGAAAAGCTTACCACAAAACGGAGAAGTTATGACAAATCAGACTACAAGGCAAAAAGAAAGTGCAGCTTTATGGTTTCATCGACAAAAGAATTTCTGTGGCTGCAATATGATGAGCTAAATAACCAGGGCTGCACATAAGTGGTCCGCAGGTGCGCATTCGCTGTCAAAATAAAAAACGCGCACAAGATAAGAAGTTGCAACGCGTGTTTGCGTACATAAGATTTTCAGGAGGAGGACAGACATTTGTTTAGAACTCTTAAAGATGTCGAAGAAGCTCCTTTAAGCAATTACTGTGATGTTCCTCCACCTCCAAAGAAATGTCAGAAGGAGTCCGAACCGCAAAAGAAGCACGTATTCTCGGAAAAGTAGTTGCAGGAGGTGAGCTGGCTTCAAACAAATGATGAACGCACAGAGATGTGGTGCGGAATGTGCCGTGAAAATTTAATAAATGACAAATTAAAAAGGCATGAACATTTTGTATCGAAAAAATATCGAACCGTGACACCAAAGTATCGAACCGAACCGAACCGAACCGTGAATTTTGTGTATCGTTGCACCCCTACTTGGAACATATATTTATTATATTATATATTATTATTATTATATATATTTATTCCATCTCACAAAATAGATATACAGTATGTGATTAACAAGATTAGATTTTTAGAATAACAACAAATTAAATCTATAGTAAAAAAGAAATTTAAACCTAATAAAATTGAATTACAAACATTAGTCAGTTTAGGATTTCAGCTTAGACCAAAACTTCTGGTCTCAGATTTGCTTAAAAACCTTTAAAAATTGATTAGAAGTCTATTTATTTTAAAAACTTTTTGGGGGCTTCTTTACAGTTTACTTTATTTCTATGGCGTGTTACATTTTCCTTTTAAATTGCTTACCACTACTTGTTTTGTCTTATTACATTTTGCTTATCAGCTTAAGAGTCATCTGTGAAGAATTGTACCAACCTCCATAAAAGTGTCTTTACAAATAAACATTGATGTATGTAAAACATGATGTATGTAAGACATTTTAAAGAGCCACATAACTGCTGGATTCATGCTTTGTTCACAAACCAGTTCAAATGGGATCAGTCCAAGGATCATAGTTTCAAAATGTATAAACGCATTGCTTTGGCAATATTATGAATATGATCAAGCCAATAAAACAAATAAAATGAACTGAACTGAGAGGTAGTGATAGAGTCAAAATGTAAAACTGAATTTGAGCCAGTAGTAGCACATCGGTCCTGTCTCACACATCCAGGCTTAACCTGCAGCCAGGCCCTGTCACAGCTTATCACACTCCCAGGAATTATTGCCAAATCTAATAATTACTTTGCAGACCTTGGTGACTATTCCATTATGGGAGTGTATACACATATACGCTCTCCAGTGACTGTGACCCCAAGTCAAAATTGCCAATTTAATCATAATTAATAATGGCACTACTGCAGCATTTCAATCCTGTGAGTCAAAGTGATTAAAATGGCTCCAAGAACTTTTGGACATTATTGTCTGGAGGAAGTAATCAACTTTAGACAGGCCTCAGTAATTCATTAACATACCACCTCAGGAAGAAAGTTGGGAGAGAAAGGTCACTTTGTCTACAGGAAATTTGTATCTTCACACTTTCTGGGACAAGCCTCGGGCTTTAATATTAAGGCATGACATGCACTGAAAAGTATGACAGTACTGTTCCTTATTTTAATCCCAGCAACCTAAACTTTTATCTTTACTATGGATGGCTGTAGCTCAGGGGGTAGAGCAGGTTGGTGGTTTGATCCCTGGCTGCTCCAGTCTTCATGCCAAATATCCTTGGGCAAGACACTAACCTAGAGTTGCCCTCTGATGCATTAAATGTGTGTGACTGTTCGATAGAAAAAATATAGAAACACTGCTTGTATAAATGGGCGAATGAGGCAAGTCGTATAAAAGCAATTTAAATGCTCAGATTAGAAAAGGAGTATATGAGAACCAGTCCAGCATTTTGTTAACATTTAATCAGCTCAACCATATATTTCAAAATAGTTAATATTTATCTGTAATATTTAAAAACTTAACGATGTGTTAAATTTAGAAAAGAATAAAGTCAAAAATAAAATGTTAAAAAAAAACTTTTATCATGAATTTTTTAATTTTAAAACAGTTAGAACAGGAGAAAGTTTCCCAGTCTTGCATCACTTGATTTTAGAATTGTTTTTTTTAAATCCTGTCCTGTCTGGTAGCTTTTGCAATCAGAATTATGATCTGAATGTGATAATGTACCAAACACAGTTTGCTTTTCCAAGAAGAACTCTATAGGCTCTTCTTGTTCTTGTTTTATGTGTTTATGTATTCATTTCTAATTAGTGATTTCATTATTGTTAGACTGTTTCAAAAATGGTCAAAAAACCCCCACAGAAACCTAAATAATTTAAAGCCATAAAAGTTGCAAACAACTGTGCCAATACTTATTGTCCTTACCTTGAAAGCTCCCGACTGACAGGTAAAGCCACGTAAGTGCTGGGATGAAGAGCAGGGCGAGGGAGGCCACCAGGAACTTCCGGCGCCCGCGACACATTCCCAGCATCCTCTGGACCAAAGCAGATAGAAAGAGAGGTAAAGTGACCTCTATGTGGGTAGGAGTTGCTGTCCAGGCTGAGTCATAGCACTGAGGGAGAGGAGAGACCAGGACAAAAAAAAAAAAAAAAAGAGGTTAGAGAAGAAGCACACATTTCACAGTCTACATAGATTGATTATTATAATGATTATTTTTTGATTCCTGACGCTGATGATGTTTAAGCAGGTTTACTCATTCAGCTTCAGAAGAAGGTGACATACGCGACAACTAAGGAATTTCTAGATAAAATGGACTCTTGGAGAAGATAGGACACCCTAAAAGCCATGCAATCTGCTCCGTTAGAATTTCATCCAAGTGTGTATGATACACAAATGCCACTTGGTGGAGATGTGACATCTGCATACTAAATTTTAAATGAGCGAAGAATGCGTGGTGGCCTGTCACTTTCCTCCTTACATGCTGCAACGTTTACTTACAGCACCAAAGCTATATTGTGTAGGATGAGGAACAGGTAAAAATCTGGGTTAGAATACCCAACCTGTTCCCAAGCAAACAAATGGTTCTGACCAAGCCTGCAGTATATGATTGCCTGAGAGCAGAAGTCAATCATGACAATAGTTGGCAATGAAATGTATCATTGTCTTGTTAGGAAGCACAGGTTGTGCAAGTGGCTAACATTTCTACTTTCAATTCAGTTTGGTTCAATTCAATTTATAGCACTACATAATAAAGTGAAAACTGCATCCATTTATTGTATACAATTGCAAATGTCAGATCCAAACATTTAGCTGTTTAGCTGAATATTTTTTGAAAGACTTTTTGACAAAAAAAACAACAACAACAAAAACAAACACAAAACAAGTTAAAATAAAAAACATCAGACAAAATTATTCAGTCAAACTGTTCATCTAAAACTTAAATCACACCTTCAGAAATGAAGTCTGACAACTTTCATGTTATTACATATCACATAACACATCAGGCAGTCACACACTATGTGGCTTTGTGGCTTTATGACCTAAAGCAATTTACCACAGTCTGTCCATAACGAACATCGTGTTCAAACATAAGTGTCCATAAGTGCACGTGCCACCAGGACTTGGCTTCATCAGGTGATGGCCACCAGCTCGCACTGGAACTATTCGGGGAAGAGTTTGAAGCGATGGGAATGAGAATCAGCACCTCCAAATCTGAGGCCATTGTCCTCAGCCGGAAGTGGGCGGAGTGCAAGCTCTGGGTCAGGGACAAGTTCCAGCCCCAAGTGGAGGAGTTTAAGTATCTCAGAGTCTTTTTCACAAGTGACATGAGAAGGGAGCAGGATATTGATAGATGTATTGGTCCTGCGGCTGCAGTAAGGCAGATGCTGTACCGGTCCATCGTGGTGAAGAGGAGAGAGCTGAGTGTAAAAGCGCTCAAATTACCGGTCGATCCTCTTCCCTACCCTCACCTATTGTTACAAGCTGTGGGTAGTGAACGAAGGAACGAGACTGTGGATACAAGCGGCAGAAATGGTCTTCCTCCGAAGGGTGGCTTGTCTCTCCCTTAGAGATAGGGTCAGAAGTTTAGCCATCCATGAGGGGCTCTGAGTAGAGGCACTGCTCCTCCACATCGAAAGGAGATCGTTGAGGGGGTTTGGGGATCTGATAAGGGTGCCTCCAGGGCGGCTCCTGGGTGAGGTATTCCAGGCATGTCCCACTGGGAGGAGGCCCCGGGGCAGACCCAGGACACGCAGGAGGGATTATATCTCTCGGCTGGCCTGGGAACGCCTTGGTGTTCCCCCGGACAAGCTGGAGGAGATGGCTGGGAAGAGGGACACTAGGTTTCTCTGCTTAGGCTGCTGGCCCCAAGACCCGGTCCAGATAAGCGGAAGAAGATGGATGGATGGTAATTTGACATATTTTAGTTTGATGTAGAGCACAGAGGTTAGAAGTACAATTATATAATATTATTTGAAAAATCCTTTTTCCATTATAACTACATTTGTAGTTAGGGAAGCAATATAGTATCATAGTGTCACCCGGTAAAACGATGTAAAGCAGGCAGAGTTTAAAATGAAAAGTATTACCAAATCTGTTTTTTTTGTCCTTTTTCTTTTTTTTAAACATATGGCCTGAGCAAAGTAAAGAGTGCAGAGTAAAGTGGCGTGGTTGGGGAGACTTAACCAAGTGACTCCACAAAATTCTGACAGGCAGGCTATGAATCGTTTTATTAGGTCCTTAGCATTTGACCCTTGTGTGATAATAACTCCACTAGATCCTGTAATTTACATTACAAATGCTACACTGAAGAAATTTATTACCACATCCAAGTCAGATGTCAGAGGACAGAGTGAACAAATCAAGCTATGCAGGGATCAGACTCAGAGTCAGAACACTTTAATAATCTATAAGGAAATTATGTTGGGGGGGGGAAGCAGGCAGAAAAAAAAAGCATTGTTTTGAAAAAGCAGGAACACAACACTGGAGAAGGAAAATAGCATACCTCTGTATTTTCCTTCACTTACTAAGAAATGAACAGTGTCTCATTTTTATGGTGGTTTCATTTTGACAGCGAGAGAGAGAATATCAACTAAAAATCCAGAAAAAAGTATTGGTTTGCATATAGTAGAGTGAAATAAGTATTTGATCTCCTACACAGAGAGAGACTGAGGAGGAGCTTCTTCCCGCAGGCGATATGGTCTCTCAATCACACCACCACACAGTACTGACCCACACATATAGTTCTTACACACACACTGGACATTCTGGACATTGTTTTCACTTCATCACTTAAATCACTTTAAGCATATTTGCACTGCACAAGACATAATGTGGATTGCACAACACTGGTCACTACATTCTTCATTTCCAGTTAATACTTGTACAGCTGCTGTTATTGTGTATATATTTATTTATATTTCTTCATACATTCTTATATAGTTCTATATTGTGTATTTTGTTGTACAGTTATTTCATTTTTAACCTTAATTTATATTTTATTCCTTCCTAGTTAAATTTACCCTTTTTAATTTTTCATATTTATTTCCTATCTTATTCATAGCCTTTTCCTTTTTTGTTTTCTTTAGGTCACGAGCAGTTGTCCAAGCATTTCACTACATATCGTACTGTGTATGACTGTGTACGTGACAAATAAATTTGAATTTGAATTTTACAAGAAACTGTGGCTCCAAAGGTTGGCTGTCTCCATGTGGCACACAAATTATAATCAATTAATCTATTTCAGCTACTCTTGATTGCAACTTGTATATGGGTATAAAACACACCTGCTCACACAATCATTTTCAAAGCAAGACTGTAGAGCTGTACGAGGCTGGAATGGGCTAGAAGACCATCAGCAACAAGCTCTGTTAAAATATGACAACTGTTGGTACAATGGAAGACATACGAAATAACCATCAATCACCACTGGTCTGGAGCTCCATGCAACATCTTGTTCATGGGGTGAGAATAATCTTGAGAAATGTGGTGGATCAGCTCAAAACTACACAAAAGACGCTTGGTAATGATCTGAAACCAGCTGGGTCCACAGTCACCAAGAACATCTTTGATAACATGTTACAATCTTTTGAATCATCTTGTAGGAACCACAAGGTCACCTTGGATCAAGAAATAAACAGGCCAAATTTAAGTTTTTCAGTGAACATTAGAATGATTAAGAGAAGGCTTGGGAGAACGTGCTGTGGTCACATCAAACTAAAGCCGAGCTCTGTTGGCATGAACATCAACACTGTATTTAGAGGAAGAGAAATGCTTAATATGACCCAAAGAACTCCATCGCCACAATGAAGCACAGAGGTGGAAACAGAGACTGTGGAAACAGTCAGCACTGAACCACATTCAGCACTGGATCAGATAACTTACTTCCCCCATTGTAGATTTACAGGAAGAGACATACACTAATCAGCCACAACACTGAAACCTTGTGCTGTCTAATCACCTATGAGATCCTCAAGTCCAAAAGTACTGTATAGTGTCCTGGGCGTTTAGCACTTAGCAGATCCATGGATTCAGTGTCTTGTACAATAAGACCTCTCTGGGTCGAATTTTCCTAGCAGAGTATTGCAAAGAACCGATTAATGTCATTAACCTCTTTTGTTTTTTCTTGTTGTGGCTAATTGATTATATGCAGCACTGACAGATAGACATGACATAGATAAGGTCAATGCTTGGGAAACCAAGTTTTGATTGATTGGCTCTTAAATTCTTTAATTCTGTGTGAAGACCAGTTTGCATTACTGCTACAATAAATTACATCTATTTCTTGTCATTATGGTTTATAGTAGAGATCCACCAATTTATCACTTTCTCAATTTGTTGACTATTTCCTAAAAGATGTTTTCAGAGAAACTTTCTCCAACACTCTCCAGCAAAAATAAAAACAACTAATAAGATCACACACGCACAGTCCCCAAAATAGATCTTGCTCTTGAAATGTAATTGGGAATAAGCCTTGATGAGCAGTTTCTCACAGTATCAGAAACTGTGACATGTAAAACCTACTCTTTTTTAAGGGTGGAGTTATCACATGACTCAGCATTGTCCACTGTCTATTTTAACTGTATACTTTTTGTACTTTGTTTTGAGAAAACAGAAAAAAAAAGAAATATAGAAAAAGCCTTTACACTATTATTGGAAAAAGTCATCCCGGGATCCAGCAAACAGCCCCAGACCATCACACTTCCTCCTCCATGTTTGACAGTTGATGTCACACACTGTAGAACCATCCTTTTACCTGCTCGAAGGCGTACAAAGATTATGCGTGATGAACCAGAAATTTCAAAACTTGATTCATCACTCCATGATATCTTCTTCCAGTCTTCAGTAGTCCATTGGTGTTGTTTCATGGTCCAGGCAAGCCACTTTGCCTGCAGCTCGAGGTCTTCTCTTCACAGTTGAAACTGAGATTTTCTTACTACGACCACTATTAAGTTGTGCTTAAAGCTGTTTTTTTTGTGAGCCACCTATCACACAAGCTGTTAACTCTCAGAAACTTAGAATAGAATAGAATTAGAATTCAACTTTATTGTCATTGCACATGCACAGGTACAGGGCAACGAAATGCAGTTTGCATCCATCCAGAAGTGCTTTAGTGATATAGATATATTACAATATATATTAGCAATAATATAGATATGTGAGTATATTACAGAAATGGGTCTATTATGGTATGTTATAATGTACACGGTATGAAGTATGTTGTGAATATTCTATAACTATAAGTATGTACAGGCTGTAGTGAGTACAAGCTATGTACAGGCTATGAACAGGATATAAATATGAAAAACTATACAGAATATGAAATAAATAACTTTACAGAATCTGAGATATACAGCTATACAGAAATGGGAACTATGCAAGTTGTAAACAGTTGTAGGATTAAAGATTATCGAATGTACAGAATGATTATTTACACAAAGCTATACAGTAGTGCAGTTAAGATAAGTGAGGGTGTAGATAGTTTCTACAGAGGCTATATAAAGTGTTAGTGGTTGTGAGTGGTGGTTCAGTCCATGTTATTATTGTGTGTTTGAGGGTACAGTTGTCCATTGTGGGTGTGTGTATGTTCAGTCCATGAGTTTAACGTGGGTCAGATGTCAGGAGGCAGAGTTCAGGAGTCTGACAGCTGTGGGGAAGAAGCTGTTCCGGTACCTGGTGGTCTTAGTCCGGAGGCTCCTGTGGCGCCTCCCAGAGGGCAGGAGGGTGAAGAGTCCATGTGATGGGTGACTGGGGTCTTTGATGATTTTCCCAGCCCTTTTCAGACACCGCTTCCTGTAGATGTCTTTTATGGCAGGAAGTGGTGCTCCGGCGATGCGCTGGGCAGTTTTCACGACCCTCTGCAACGCCTTCCGGTCCGAGGCAGAGCAGTTCCCATACCAGACTGTTATACAGTTGGTCAGGATGCTCTCGATGGTGCAACGATAGAAGTTCACCAGGATGTCTGAGGACAGGTGGTTCTTCCTCAGAGTCCTCAAGAAGAAGAGGCGCTGGTGAGCCTTCTTGACCAGCTTGGAGCAGTTGGTCGTCCAGGTGAGATCCTCGGAGATGTGGACTCCCAGGAACTTGAAGCTGCTCACACGCTCCACAGCCGTCCCCTTAATGTGGATGGGTGGATGTGGGTCAGCATTCCTCCTGTAGTCCACGATGAGCTCCTTGGTCTTCTCGGTGTTAAGCAGCAGGTTGTTTCTGTCGCACCACTCAGCCAGACGATCCACCTCCTCCCTGTAGGCGGCCTCATCGTTGTCACTGATGAGGCCAATCACCGTGGTGTCATCTGCAAACTTAATGATGGTGTTGGAACCATCAGCAGGTCTGCAGTCGTGGGTGAAGAGGGAGTAGAGGAAAGGGCTCATCACACAGCCTTGTGGTACACCGGTGTTCATCGTGATTGTAGATGAGCAGCGGTTATCCAGCCGGACATGTTGGGGGCGGTTGGTCAGGAAGTCCAGTAACCATTTGCAGATGAGGGAACTGATGCCCAGGTCTGTCAGTTTCCTGATGAGTTGTGAGGGGTGGATTGTATTGAATGCTGAACTGAAGTCTATAAACAGCATTCTGGCGTAGGTGTTGTTGTTGTCCAGGTGTGAGAGGACAGAGTGCAGTGCGATGGAGACTGCATCCTCTGTGCTCCTGTTCTGGCGGTATGCGAATTGGTGGGGGTCCAGGGTGGGGGGAGACAGGATTTGAAGTGTGCTAGGACCAGCTGCTCTAAGCACTTAGTGATGATGGGGGTGAGTGCTACTGGGCGGTAATCATTGAGGCAAGATGGGTTGGAGTTTTGGGTATCGGGACGATGGAGGTGGATTTGAAGCAGGCCGGTACCACAGCGTGGGCCAAGGACAGATTGAATATGTCTGTGAGCACTCCTGCAAGCTCCCCAGAACACGCTCTGAGAACACGCCCGGGGATGCCATCAGGGCCTGCAGCCTTGTGGACATTGATCCTGCTCAGCACCGCTCCTACATCGGTGGGGGAGAGAGTCAGAGGTTGTGGGTCT